>NC_091015.1:36100710-36404321 GCF_041296385.1 Aphelocoma coerulescens | reverse complement strand
AAATGCCTGGTTGCACTTTTTTTTAATTTCAGCACTTGCCTACATTGTACTTTTATAAACAGAGTCTAGTGCCACAATATTATAAAAAAAATTAAATCTGTATTTCAATACAGGTAAAAATTGTCAAGAGGATGTAGATGAATGTGCATCCAGTCCTTGCTTCCCTGGAGTATTCTGCTTCAATACTTTTGGTTCTTACTATTGTGGTCCATGCCCAAATAATCTGCAAGGAGATGGGAAGTCATGTCATGGTAAAATTATTTGATTTTCAGAAGAATGGTATTGTCTTATTGTCATTCAGATAAAGTATCTTTGATTGTGCTTCATGTTTCTAACAGTAACTTGGAACTCTTCTCAGTAGTCAGCAAAGCAGGGCTGTGTCTCTCCTGATGGCTGGGTCAACACAGCTGTGAAACACTTTTTCCAGTGTAGAAAAAAACATATAAAAAGCACACCCTCGTTCTTTTACCAAAGTAGAATACAGTGGAATATTTTTGGCATTTTTTTCTTCATTATTTTCATAATATGATAAATTATTAATAAAATATTGAAAAAATATATTAGATTGATTAATATAGAACTATTTACCCAAGTCAAGGCAGTTGCCAAAATTGTATTTACATGCAATTACTGAATAACTTGTATCTTTAAAATACTCTGTTAAAAAACTTCTAAGAAACATTTTTAAACTTTATCTGCCTTCTGAATTTTGAGTTGTTTTTATGTCGTAAAACTTTAACTCTGTTTGTAATTTATTTAAATTTAAACAAATGTAGCTACTTCTGTGCACTACTAATGTGCCTTCACATCTTTTCAGAAAGCTTTGATGACACTGATGTTGGAAGGAAGGATTCCACAGGAGAAATTGGAGGGAATAAAGGTGATTCTTTTCATGAAGAAAATGGAATTTCTGATTCACATACTGATAAGAATATAACTGGCAAATAAAGGTTCTAGTCAGTTTTATGCTATTCACTTTATTTTTCAGTTTGGCACAATTTATTAATTACTGGGGCTGTATTCTGATCTGAAAAATGAGACTGAAATGTCAATATCAACAAATCCCTTGGGTCAGTCAAGTCATTTTATTAACAGTGTGATGTATGACACTCTTACAGTTGCCTTTTGTTTTAGTGACTAACCACTGACAAAAAATAGGTAACATGGGGATAGGGACATCTGTTATATGAGATAAGGAAAAGTTTATGGCATTATGCTGAATGCCATTTTCCTACTTTAACTCAAAGCAAAGGTGAAGGATATGGCAAGTGAATGTCTTTATTCCAAAACTCTGTAAATGCTGTTACTGGCATTTCCTGGTCTGTGCCTGCTGGGGGTTTCTTTGTGTTTTTTCCCTTCATCTCTGAATTGTTGTTGGGGTAGAAGGAAGACTCTCTCACTACACTACCGGTGCTGGCTAATTCTTCATCAGCTGCAAAATGGTTTGCTTTTCAGCAGTGGGAGACCACACTTTACTGCAATTCAGTAAAGTTTAACCTTTTGTAAACCATTTTCTAGTTATAAATGGATTAAGGTTTCATTCCTCCACTGCCCCATAATGCTAAAACCACATATACAGTATTCTACCAGTCTGGGATTACAGTGCTGTACTTCTTTCCACAAACCACACACTTTCCCTGGGCAGAATACGAAGAACTTATCATTCATCTTGCACTCTTTTGAATGAGGAGACTGAGTCAGTCTCTGATCTTTATTAAACAGTTGAAACATCCCACTACTAAAACCCAAGTAAAAACTTTGAGAAAGTTGATTACAAATTTTGAAGAATAAAACATGGTAATACTTTTGCTACAAGTCTGTGGCTCATTCACCTAGAATGCCTGTGGTGCATCAGTGTGTCTAAGCATCTAAATACATGTGATTTTATCTCTGCTTCTAGTGCTGAGACACACTGATGAACTATATGCAATATTTTTGCTTCAAATTCTTTCAGTTACCTAGTTGAAAGCAATATATGGAGCTGATAATCTGCTGACAGTAAATCTGTTTATTGACCTAATATGGGAAAATCTCTGCTGTCTGCCTCATACAAATTGTGCTTTCTCCTTATCTTCCAGCCAAGAAAAGGCCATGGTGAGGGCAGGAATGGTTATAATCAGAATACCTTGATCTTCTCTAATTCTCTCAGTTAGGTTCTACTGCATGCTTACATTCTGATGTAGCACAAAGAGAGACTTCCTGAAGCACAGAATGAATGGGCTGTATGTTTATCTGTTCAGAAAACATTCCCCACCCTCAAAAGGAAAAAAAGTCTGATGGTATTCACATACTTCTTCCCCATTTCTTTCTAACATGTTGTAGGTTTTCAACCATCATCCTTTGAGAAGGTTTTAAGAATGTCAAGTTATATTCCCAGTTCTACAGATGTCCCAAAGAGATTTATTTCTACAGAAATGGTCAGTAGCAGCATGCCACCAGCCTCCAGAGTAAAAACAATCACTGGCTGGAAGACACCTGATTCTCAGAGAACTGCTTCTGTACAACCTGTGGTTACTGGAAACATTGCTCATGCTCTGAGCACCATCAGTGGTCACCTTTCTGACACGGAAAACAGTTCTTCGGTACATGCTGTGAAGGCTGCCTCTTCAAGGAGCCATGCTGCATCACCTGAGAAGGAAACAAGAACACAAATAAAGGCCTTCAGCTATTTTGAGACCAACAGGAAGACTTCCCCTAGCAGCAGAGCAAGTATAAGCAAAGGATATTCTTTGCCAAACAAAGCCTTCAAAGGTGGAAATGCTCAGAGAGTTCTGCACCTATTAGCTAAACATAAAGCTAGTCATTTACCTTTTGCCCTTGTTGAAGTCACTGTTCCACCAAAAATGTTTCCTGAAGAATCGAGTGAAGCAGTGATTCCTAAAGCAGTGACCTGTTCTGATTTACCCTGTTTTCCTGGTGTGCCCTGTGAGCCAAGTCAAGATGGAAGTGTCAAGTGTGGTCGTTGTCCTTATGGTTATTATGGAGATGGCTTCACTTGCAGAGGTATTACAAATAATTGTGCTTAAATGCTTTGAAGAAAAGAATCTCGAGATGTCTTTATCACTTGAAAGTATATTGTTACTGTATAATCAGTGGAAAGTGTGGTATATTGAATTTTCTCATTTGCATTCTTAATATTGGCATAGCCTACAGGCTTTTAGTTGTATTGATGCACTTAAAAATACTTTTCTGATGTATCTTAGACTCCTCATTTATGGGCAGGGACACAATGGATTCTCTGTAATTGGTTCACTATGTTAGGCAAGACACATTGTGCTGAAATGCTACTTTCATTTTCCTTATTCCTTTCTTTGTCTTCTTCATTGCCTTTCAGCAAGATGTAGACAACCTTGTGGCAAAAATATGGAGTGTGTGGCACCCAATATTTGTAAATGCAAGCCTGGTTATGCTGGTTATAACTGTCAGGCTGGTGAGTATGGCATGTTAATTTTGCCTTTGGTAACTCATATGCACAAATTAATAACTTGCAGAGTGCTGTTGATTTTTTTGCCAGCTCTATGCAGACCTGATTGCAAAAACCATGGGAAGTGCATTAAGCCCAACGTCTGTGAGTGTTTACCAGGATACAGTGGCTCCACTTGTGAGGAAGGTAAATAAAGTAGTTTTTGCTTTTAAATCCATAACTACCCAAAGGATGCTGCGAACAACTCCCATGACTGTTCTTTCTGCCAGCAAAAAGGTGTGTTCATTTTACTGTCACTGCAACAGGACTCTTGAGTTACATGTTGGTATATGTCCTGCTTTTCTTGATATACACTGTAAATGTTGCTTATGATTGGATATTCCTAAATTTAGCCTTCACAGTAAGTAGAGCAGTTCACCAGTGAATGTAGTTGCCTCTAAGCTAAACACTCCTGAAGAATGGGAAGCACTGTCTGGAAATTGTGTCAGCTTTCTTTTCTTCAGGGTGACCACCACAGTTGGGACTCCGTACTATTGACAAAAGGCATACTTACTTACTCTTGTCAAAAGGCATTGCATGTATCTCCTTACTTTATTTCCATTTTTTTGCTCACTGTCAGATATTAACATTTGCTTTTTTATAAAGCATAACCAGCCCATGCGTCTTTCTAGAGGTGATTTCTTGAACAACATAATTCTATATCTGCAGCACATTGTAAACCACCGTGTCAAAATGGAGGGACATGCTTGGCCAGAAATCTCTGCACCTGCCCATATGGTTTTGTGGGACCAAGATGTGATACAAGTAAGCAAAAGAGCATAAGAGAAAAATAAATGGCATTTTTCCTGTTCTTCGGGAGCAAGAAAGCAGATTTTTTTATCCCCTTGGTCTTGTGCTAGCAAATGACATAATACCTGTGCCTCTTTGAAGGTTCCCATACTTGAGCTTTTTGAACATCATGTAACTGCACATCACTTTGAAAACATCATGCATTATAAAAGGTGCAAATAATTTAATTTTATGATTCATGGGCATGGAAAATTGAGTAAATTTTGTATGTAATAATATCTTTAGAAAAACACACAGATATTTCATATGTCCTGATGGCTTTTTAACTTTTATTAGCTCAGATTGATTAGATGCTTGGGTACATTCAGAAGTGTTGTCAGTGAATGGTGTGTCAGAAAGACTGGATACAGGAAAATTGAATTCAGAACACACATTACGGTGTCTTTTTCCTTTTACCTGGCCTGAAAATTGAAAAATTTGCTGTGATCATAGCTGAAAGATTGGAATTTCTTTGTCTCACATAAATTCTTTTACATATCAAATCATACATTCTGCAATTTGGCAACTCCAGATTTTGGGTAGATTTTATACAGATAATTTTTATGCTTCAGAGAATCCAAATTTATACATGCTGTTTATGTATTGTTCACCTGAAGGTACCATTGCGTTATTAACCCTGAATTCAGAAAGTCCTTTGTTTGTCTCCTCCTCAAATCCCAGGACTTTTTTTTCAGGTTTTCTTGTTCTAGTTTCAATTTTGACAGAAAAAAAGCTGCTCTTTGTGAAGCAGTACTAAAGAGAATGAGATGTCTTCCTGAAGAAGTGATTCATGGTTTTCCCCAGCTGTGATATTTTAATGTCTTTGCTTGTCAGTCTCGTGTTACTGTGTGCGTGCAGCTGCTCTTGCATCATGTAACACAGTCCATTTGTCTCTTAGTATTGCATTTCCCATTTGGTTTAGAGGGGTTTTTTTCTAAATTTCTATATTTTTAACATTATATATAACCAGACCATGGATAATTGCATGGGAAAACATTTTACTTACCTTTGTCGTCTGGTGCTAGCTATTACGGGTTTGAGACTAGATTACTCTGTTTAGCAATTCCTCTTCTACTAGTGGAATTGTATGTTACTTCCAGTGTTAATTTTTGGGAAGGAACTGGAAAACAAATCAAGAATACTTTGTAATCTCTTTCTTGTCCTCCCACCCCCTGTCTCCTCCCCTGCCTTCTCCGATGGTTTTCCCCAACTTCTCGGATGGTAGTGGTTTGCAGCAGGCACTGTGAAAATGGTGGTGAATGTCTCACCCCAGACGTCTGCCAGTGTAAACCTGGGTGGTACGGACCCACCTGCAGTACAGGTAACACCCCTGCAACTTCCATGTTCCTGGAAAAGCATCCATAGGACCTCCCATAGCTTGAAATTTGGAACTGCATGGCTCAGGTGGCAGCAATGGGCAGCTGCTCTCTGCTGCAGGGCCCCCACACTCCCTTGTGTCTCTGCATGTTACTTCTGCTGCCAGCAGCACCTCTGGGAAGTCTTATACTGATGCCTTAATTTGGTGTAAAGATTCTATGGGAATGATGTTACCTGCAGTTATCTTAGGTGTTTAATTCCTGTTCTTGAAACAGACATATATATTTTATGGACTTTATTTGGATGTTGTGCTTCCCACTCTTCCTGACCCTATTTCTGCAGCAATGTGTAATCCTGTGTGTCTCAATGGTGGTTCCTGTACTAAGCCAGATGTTTGCCTGTGTCCACATGGATTCTTTGGTGCCCACTGTCAGAATGGTAATATTTTCTTTTTTTCTTCTCCCCACTCCTTAATTGCTATTATGAGGAAATCTGTGAGAAAAAAATTATGACACAAAATTAACAATCAAGTCATGTACCTGAGAAGTGGTGCAAAACAAAAATTACATGGATGGCTAATTCAACAACTGTCCAAGGAGAATGAAGACTCAAAATTAGTCTTGTATTCCACTCAGCATTTATGCAGCTTTCAACCAGTTTCATTGTATGTAATGTGTAGTCTGGTTGCTTGTGTACACATACAGTTGCCAACCTTGACTCCTTTTTATCTGATTTTGTCTTTACTATTGATGTTTGCACCAAAACACAGTAATATGATTTTTACAAGGCAGGCCTGATAGTGCTGAATTGTCCATACAAACTGTCAGAATCTTAGTGTTGCACTCTTGTTTCCCAAAAGTATATCACTAAGTCAAAGTCCAAACTACAGCCTTTTCCTCCTGTTTGTGTCTTTTAGCTGTGTGCAGCCCTCCGTGTAAGAATGGTGGTCACTGCATGAGAAATAATGTCTGTACTTGTCCTGATGGGTACACAGGCAGAAGATGTGAAAAAAGTAAGCCAGCGTTAAAATCTTCTGTGACCCAAAAATACCCAATAAATTATTCTGTAATCAGTTAAATGTATTAAACAGCAGATGTTTTTGATTTTAAGGTGTGTGTGAGCCAATGTGTATGAACGGAGGAAGATGTGTAGGCCCAAACATTTGCTCTTGTCCTTCAGGATGGAGAGGAAAAAGATGTAACTCTCGTAAGTACCTCGTAGTTACCAGGAGAACCATACCTTAAAAGTAGTATGTGACTCAGGACAACTCTGTCCATGCAAGTTATACAAAGTTAGTGCCAAAGAACTTAAGAATATATACACATCTATACACATTGAAAAAATAGTGATCTATAACTTGGCAGCAAAATTTAGAATGGAGAACTAATACCATGCAGTTCTTAGGCTAAATCATGAGACCTAAATTAAATTCTGTTAATTTCTTGTTAATTCTGTTAAATTCTTGTATAGCAAATGTTATTTGTTTCTTTCTGGATTCTTGTGTAAATAAAAGCATCTGCATTTCTGCAAAGAGATGAGTCAAAAAAGTGAAAGAAATTCAATTTGTGCTGTAGGACATAAAACCAGATATAATAGAAAAAGAAGTTCGTGAAATATTGGAAAACTGTGGAAACAGTTGGAGGTGATGGGAATAAAATACGCAATGGGTACAAGCTCTTTGGGACAGGTAGAAATAGTACTGTGATGGTTGCACATCTGTGGGTCACATTGTATCTTAATAAAGATATTGATGGTGCATAAATAAATTGTGTCAGCATGGATAAAAGCACAGTCTGCATGAAAATCAGCATGATGGTGGAAATCCCATAGCTAAAGTGTTAGTGTCTGTCATAGTACCCACCCGAGGCTTGAGAATTGATGTGGGCAATGAGCTCTCTAATGGCATGGAGGAAAAATAAATTCTCCTGTATTACTTTCTGTAATTATTGGAAAGGGTTTTTTTTTAAAAAAAAAAATATTACCAGTATTTACAGGGGTGAGATATTCTTGGACACTGTGGAAGAGAGATTTGATTATCAAATAGTCAGCTATGAATGAATGAAAATAATTGTGGGTTAGATCATGGCTTAATAAGCAGGGACAAATGTGCAGGCAAATGGGTCATAGAAAATAACTTTGGATCAAATATTCTTGTGTTGATTCATCGGGTATTCAGTTGCATGACAGACAAAAGATCTCTCACCAAGGTGTATGCTTTAGAAAGGTAAATTTGGAAAAGATAAAGCTCATTAATGCTGCTGTCTTAATTCAGTATTTCAGGCTTTTGTAGCAATCTGTGATGCAGCAGAACCTCTGACTGTGGGTTTTGGTTGTAGAGATTTTTTTTTTCTAGTTGCCTTTCTTCTTTAATATCCTGTTGGCCCTAGATATTTGAGTGAATATGATGTGGCTCTTGAGTATGAACAGCACAATCTCTCGTGGGCATCCTGAAATCTGAATAAAAACTCAATGTAACTACTTGGGATATAACCATATTTTGTGATGATGTTTGTGCAGCAATCTGTCTTCAGGAATGTGAGAACGGTGGGGAGTGTATTGGGCCGAGTACCTGTCATTGTCCTCCACAGTGGGAAGGAATTCAGTGTCAAACACGTAAGAATGATGTGACCTGTAACCTCTTGCTTCAGCACAGTTCAGAATGCTTCAGCCACGTGCAGTGCAGAGAAGTCCTATACCTTGGATGTAGTTTAGCCACATCTGTGTCAAAGGCAGGATAAAGAGTAAAGATAGCTCTGCCCCTTCTGAAGCCCTCCAGGATCTGATGGCACTCTGGACCCTGGCAGTATGTGTTGGCTTGCTCCGGTGTTGTATGCTGCTGAGAGGCCGTTGCAATAGCTTGAAATAGCAAGGTGTGCTAAAAAACACCTTACTCGTGTTCTTTGCTCAGTCTCATTCATGCCCTCAGTGTGTTCTCATGTTAAATCTGCATCAAAGCAAAAGGGGGATGGGATAGACATAAGAACACTGTTGGCTTCACATGGCCTTTAAGTGTCCTTATGCTGGGGGGTGTTACCCTGTGAAAATGCCTTCCAAGGTCTTGGTTCCTACAAGCAAACAGAATAAGTATATAGTGATGGCACCCACTTTTCCTTCACCAAGGAGTTATTAATTTGTTCATTAATAAAGCCTCATATGTACCTCTCTTGTTTTAGCTGTGTGCACCCAGAAGTGTCTGTTTGGAGGCAAGTGTGTATTGCCCAACGTGTGCTCATGTCGTCCAGGTTATACTGGAGTCCTCTGTGGGAAGAAAATTCAGGTACGTGTAGAGTTAAGACACCAGAGATCTGGGAGCTAATTAACTAGTCCACCCTTGTCCAGTGAAGCAGCATGATATACATCAAATGTGTATTTTGTCTGATTTCTTCCTTTCATTCTGCAGCAAGGGAAAATTAATGGAATTCCTAAGAGCTATTCCAGTAATTTTTAGGTTCTAATACTTACAGAATTTTTCTCAGCACTAATGTAAACTTCCTTTGTTTCAAATTCAGCTGATTATCTCTTGCCATGCAGTAGGAATTGATAACTATCCTCTTGACAATAACCACTATTTTCTTTTCCAGCATGCGGCCCCATTTTAGGGAAGAGTGTCCTACTGCTGACTTTTGCAGCTTGCACCAAGTCAAGCCCTGATCTTTTCCCAATTAACTACACTACCAGTCAGTTCATCCCTGTTTTATACAAGTATGACTTATCCCTAAGTGTAACTTGAGAATAAGTTTACTTTTCTGTTTCAGAGGAAATGATGGCCATTTCTCTGTTTTGTCATGCAATTTTCTGTTGGATTCCCTTGCTTGAGTGCTGATGCTCACTCACTGTTAATTAAACATTTTGTTGCAACTAACTTTTTTGTGATGTCTGAAGTAAAAGCATTTTGCTCTTCTTAAATCATCTGTGGTGTTTCTATTCTTTTAATTTCAGTGTATTTAGACACATTTCTGGTGCCAGCAGAATTGAGAGGTGTGGTAGATATGTTTCAGAAATTGAAACAAGGAAGTGCTCATACAGATTTTGAAAATATGAAACTACAAATCCTATATCAATGACTGTAATGTTTGCTATATTGATTTCCAAAATGTTACCCAAAGGGAGAAATAATTTTGATGTAAATGTTTTCATAAATATGTCCTGCATAGAGTTAGTGTATTTTTAGTCTAGAAAATATATATTGTTGGTCAGTCTGACAGTGTCCTGTCATACATTGATCACAATGGCACATTTTCTTAATGAAACAGAAAAACAATATACACAAGTTTAACTTAATGTTGTGATTCTGCATATCAGGCCAGCAGAGATTCATTAAAATTGTTTCATAAACTTTATCATAAAAATGGGTTGCATCATTAAAGTCTGGTTTTAATACTTTTTTCTCTCTCCAAGGTACAAAGACGTCATGGTTGAAGAAGTGTGGCAACTCAGTTGCAGTGCTGCATGGATGTATGAGACTTCAAAATAGCAAAAGGGTTGAAGGCAATTACAGAGTTCATTTAAATGAAAGGAATATTCAGAAGCCTTATTTTAAAAGATTCATATTAGTCACAAATGTTGTCAAGCTTCAAAACAACAATCTTGTAGTCATTAAAACATATGTGTATTTCTATAGTTTTTTGCTACCTCATGTACAAACCCCACAGCTTCTGATGTCTTCGTTGAATTCCCAGATCTGATGACTGAGCCCAAAATTCTGCAGTTTGTTGATGTAGTCAACTGGACTATGAAATTTCTTTTGAGGGAACAAGACTGTAGCAGCTGCTGAGTGACTCAAGCAAGTAGGTAGCACAAGGAAGGTAGCACTTCAGCGCTTGTGAATGGTACCTTCTGTTTATAAACACTGTTTACATACATGCTATTTGGCTGCAGACAGAAGAAAAAGCAGAACTGGTTTTTCTTCTTTGTTTTGTATTTACATCAGTCTTGTTCTAATGACAAGCCAATAGCAAGGAAGGAGGGGAAACTTGAACTGAGGCTGGGCTACTAACAATGAAGGCAAGGCCTCCTTCTTGTTAACAGTCAGCCAGATGCAGAATGACTGATTTATCTATGACAAGCCTTTGCAGCCAGAAGCCAGATTCCAACTTTTCTGTCTTGACTTCATTACTTACAGTCACAAATTTGAATAGCCAGCCTCTGAATTATTCCTGCGTCTATAAGACTTTTATGCCCCTGAGATGGCAGTCAGTAATACGAGGAAATTTTGTTCCCAAGCCTCTTAGGGAAATTTAACAATGCATTCAGTAATGCTGAATCTTAAAATAGGAACTAATAAGAGGAGAAATTTGTTGTACATCATGCCATCCATACTCATCACATCAGAAAGTATTTGTAAAGACTTAACAGACGACTTTTTTCCATTACCTATTGCTCCAATGAACTGTTAGCACCTACCAGCTGCCAGATAGTTTTTTACAAAATAAAATTCCAGTTTTTCTGAAGTTTCCTACAGAGGACTGCTATATTGTCCTAGAGCTGTGAAAAACATTTCAGTTCCTGCCATAACAAAGTGAGCTCTGGTAACAGACACAAACATCCCTTTAGCTAAGACACTGAAGTTTACTGCTTTGGTTTTTTCAACCAAAAATAAACATCATGACTTTCTGTTCTCCTGAGCAACATTCCATTTATATACCCTAATTCTGAACAGGAAGAAAATAGAGGTAATTTTGCCATTTACTGCAGTTCTGGGATGCTGATTACCAAATCATAGCTGTTAGCAGCTCTGTGCCTAGATTTCTCCTCACCTTTTGATAGTCTTCTTAAGTCATCTTGCAAAGTAAGCTGGCATTTTGAGAGCTTGGCATCATTCCAGAATGATACCTGATGGATTTCCAAGTGCCTGACTGGTGTATTTTAAAAATGTCCAATTTCCCACTTGCATTTTAAATTTTAGTGTTTTCATAGTTTCTTGCAATCAAGCATCCACATGGCTGATAGCCTGATGATCTGGGAACTGTTATATTATTTAAAACCTACTCCTCTTGAGCCATTTCCTTTCTCACATCTCACAAAGATGTCGATGAACAAAACCCGACTAGCTCTTGGAACTGCTGCCTCAGGATGATGCTTTGGACCCACAAGTGTCTGAAAAAGTTTTTAAAGTACAAACACACCCGTATCACATAATCTCATAGTGTAATCACTGCTGTTCCATGTGTCAGTTATAGGGGTGCTGTGTGAAAAAGAAAGACAACATCTGCCTGGAGCACTGCTAATAGTACTTTGGTTAATGAGTTTGTGCAATCCTTCATTCACAAAACTTAATCAATACATACATGTGCATTTCTAGGATTTCAGGCACAATAAAGTTTTTAATCATAACTGTTAGTATTTGCCATTTATTTTCAATTGTTTTAAAGGGAGAAATTATTTCTTTTATATTTTCCAAATGCAAGCTGTGTGAACAAAAGCACGTCCAGAGTTTTGCTACAGTAGCTAAAAATGCTCAGTGCTAAGCTGTGCTATTTCTGCTGTTTTCCGGCAAGCACATAGTGCAGAAAAATTATTAGTACATGCAAAATGCCAGACAGCTACTTCAAAACAGCCCAGTAATTATGTGATTAGTTGAAACTACTTTGTTACTACATTGTTCATCATACACAGGAAACAAGATTCACTGTAATTAGAAAGCACATGCCAACAATACAGTAAAATTGCTCAGTGTAACAAGATGCAGAATCATATAGAGGGCTTGTGTACAGAGGTTAACAGAACTGCTTGAATTGCAACCTGAAACTAGGCTCAAAAGAGTTAGGGGATTTGAGAGTGGGGAGAAGGGTTTAAGTTGACACAGTTCCACTCTGAAGGAATGAAGGGCAACTTGTATCAAATAGAAGATTTTGCAGTGATTACCACATTATGCAGTACACTGGCATCTTCACTGAATTTTCTTGCAAGATTTCTTTACACACTAAAGAGTGCTGGAAGGTACCTGATGCCTTGGGTTTTAACTTTTATATTTTTCAAATCCTGTACTGCCTAGTGTGTAACTCTGAAGTTCCATGTAGCCTGTTAACTACTGTTCTCTCATGCTGGTTAGACATAACAAACCCTCTCTAGGTTTGTACTTCAAGGACACCTTGATTGTCCCAGGCCCCAGAATGTGTAAACTAAAAGCCTTTGAGAGGACGGGCAAACTTGGGGTAATGACATCATTGCCTGAAATTATAATTGGAGAATTAACCCTGACATGCAAATGGACCAAACTTATAAAAGTGTGAAGAACCTGTGACCTGGCATCCATCTTGGGTGGAGCTCCTCGTGGGCTTTGCACTCCCAAGGTGTACCTTTGAAGGCCCTTCAAATAAATACCTACTTTTATTCTGTTATTTTGTCTAGCCTCTGTTTTCAGGTAGCCACTTCAAGGCATCATACCTATGTACATCATCCATTTATTACCTGGTTGTACTGCAGTTGCTCTGCAAGCCAGCAGAAATTCTCCCAAGTGCATGTTGATTTTTGCCCCTGATCTTGAAAAGGTCTTTAAAATGCACTACAATTAATGTTTTCTGAAGGAAGGGCTTGTATCACAGAAGATACCACAGATAGTCATGTTGACTATGATTTTAAAATAAAACCACAAGTGGGCCCTATGTGAAAGGCTCTTTCTTTTTACAAAAGTTAATTATATATTTTCATAGCTAAGAAGAGAAAGCAAGTTGACATTTACCAAAAAAGCAAACTCATGAAGAAGAATCAGCACAAACCCTAAAGTAAATAAGTGTAAAAACAGAAGCTACTTGACAAATTGTCTACCCCCACTCCATTATTTGTCCAAATGGAAAAACCCAAAGTTTAAATTCTCAAAACATAACATCAAGGTGCATATATATAAATCCAAATGTAGAGGTTAGAAAGTTTTACTAATAACTAAAGATGTTTATGCAGTTTCTGTCATATAAAGGTGTCACATGCTGGTATCTGGTCATTTTCCCCAACTTCTGCCCACAGCTCAGTTTAGCCAGCAAATGATATTTTACAGCTAAACCAAGTAAATCCATTCTTGCCAGAAGCACTTAGCGCAGAAGAAAAAACATAAACAAAAATGTGCATGTAAGTAAACTAAAAAGAAGAAACACCTCACCTTTCCGTGCACACTCTAAAAGACAGAGTATCAGAAATGCAATCACTACAATACTGCTAAATTTTTTTCAGTTGTTAAGTGAAAACCAGAGTATCTGCGTAAGGTGTTGCAGTTAGCTCTAATGAATAAGGGAGCTAGTGTGTTCTGTATTGCTTCTCTTGACCTTTGAGCTGTATGTATGACATCTCCCCACAGGAAGACCTATCTCCAGAAATTACATGCTGTAGCTAGTATGTTCGATCGTCCAGCGAGCAGGAAACAAACAAAAGGCAAGAATTACTGGCAGCTCTTTTAGTAAATGCATGTTGAACTGTAAAAATAATAATCTGGGGACACAGACTGTCATTAATAATAAATTCTAAGATTTCTCTAACTAACTAGAAAAATCACTTTTAAACTCACTTAAAGTTTAATTGAATCATAAGAAGAAATATTTCTTAAAAGCAAAACCAAAAAAAAATCCCACAGAAAACCCTCTAGCCAGTAGATGGTGCTATGTTCAAATAGTATTTCTAAAATATACCATTGCATTCTGTGTGGCATCAAATTACTGCTTACTTCAATCATTTCTAAACAGAAAACTAAATTAGCATTTGTTTTGGCCTGTTCAGAAACACCAGTTACAGCCTCTCAATGATTGCTCCTGGTCTCTTGCTCCTGACAATGCCAGTATCTCTTCCACTTTCTAGTCACTATTACTGCCACTTTTGTCTTTATTAGGAGAAGTCAGTCTTTTTGGGAATAATACTGAGATATTATGCCTCTTTGTATTTACATAGTACTGATTATTTATTCTAAATTTTGGGTCTGGTGCAAGTAATTTTTGTCCCATTCATTCCCCTACAAGCAGTATGTCACCTAATGTATTCAGCCTAGCTCCTGAATTTCTAAATTATGGCATGATGTAGTGGACTGTGACACAGAATTTCATCATCATCATCATCATTATAAAATTATTCAGAACCATTGATGAAATCGTCTTGGTCCACACATGAGAATCATATTTTTCACCAGCAAGTGTGAAATAGCCAGTGTATCACAGCAAAAGCAGCACAAAAAACGTGCATTCCTCTTGTGTTGTGCCCTGTCCCTGCAAGAAATTCTTCACAACATCTCTGCAGCAGGTTTCCTCTGAACAAAAGGCAACAGCCTCCAAAGAAAGCACAGGAGAAAGCTCAACTGCACCACACAGCAATTGCTTGTAACAGGAAACAGGAGTCTCAGGAACTAAACCACTGCCTTTCAATTGCTCTCTGCATGCTTGGGTTCTCTCTTGTAGAAAAAATTGGTAACTAAGAAGACCCCATTACCTTTGCCTCTTTGCTCAGTGGCTTGTAATCCTGGGAGAAACAGGTCCATATAAATTACTGCCCATGAGAGCTACATTTTCTGGTAGTTAAACACAGTTAAAATGTTGTTCCGACAAATGGACTAAAGTAATGCATAGTAAAATTCTCCCACCAAAAAAAAAAATTATTCCAGTTTCATCTAGAAGACAATGAAAATCAATGTCTCAAGAAAATAAATATTGATCTGAGCATCATTCAGAAAGTTGACTGATTCGACTAGCATGTTTTGGCAAAACCTTCCTCAACAGTAGCATTCAGGAAACAGCAGAAATGAGACAAGGAACAGTGAACATAGGAGACTCAGTCCAATCTGCAGCCCATTCAAAAGGCTGCAAAACCTAAATGAAGCCAAATGGGAACATTTCCAGAAGGCAAGCACAAACATCCCCCACACATGTGATTTGTGACAGGCACAGCTTTTCCTCCCTGCTAGTCTGTAGCCTGCCATTATACTGCTGCTGTAACAACACAGTCTTGAATAGCATAGAATTATCAATGTCTCCAGAAGAAAAGTATATTTTCCTGCCTCACTGGGATAAGGAAAAGAAATAATTGGAAGTTGAGAGATGATCAGATAATATGACTGTAGAAGTAGTCAAGATAAGGACTCTTAGAGTATCAGCATGGATTAAGCTTTTAGAAAGTAACAGCAGAATTGTCTGAACAAGTATGGGGGCGGGGGGAGGGTCGGTTGTTGGGGTTTTTATTTAAATACTGTTTAGCTGATTGAGATCCAGATCAGACTGGGGGGAGGGACAGGAAGCAGACATAAAGTGATAACCACGATTTAAATAAGAAGCTTTGCAGTTTGGTAATGTTCCAGAGACTTGCAAACTCTGCAAGTTTCCTCTTGCAACTGTTTAATCTCATTGAAAGCAAATTATACTTGAACTAACATTCACTTCTGATGATCTGAATTGAGGGATTTTTGTTTCATGTGCTTTTAAAAAATGTAATTATAACACAATAAGTCTAGTCAAAGGGGAGAAAAATCAAAAAGAAGAGCAGAGATCTGTTCTGAAGTACTCGATTAGAAGAAAAATTTTATTTCAAGGTCAGCTGTACTGACCAAGGCATAATACTTCTGCTTATGAAGAAAAAATGAGGAAAAAACTTGTCATACACTGCACACAGTTGGATATTTATAATAACTTCCCTACAATCAGCAATACTTTCATATAGAAAAGCATTTACTTAATATAGTGAGGACAAAAAGCTGTCTGAAATCAAGTTATCGTGTTTATTTTAAGGTCCCCCCACTGCGGCAGACTTCCTCTCTGTATGGTTACATGAAAAAAAATGCAGCTTATCTTGGCTGAAGTTGCTTCATTCCTTCCTTTTCTTTGTACACTGTGGCCCAGAGTACGGCACTCGACATCTACACACGTTTGGAGCGATGCATTTCCCTCCATGTTGGCAGGGCAGTTTACACACAGCTGAAATGAGACACCAGATACACAGTATGTCTTGAGCACAACACAGGATCATTTTTCTCTTTGTCTCACTGTGGTAGCAGAATTGCTCCCTGGTGACTGCACTGGGACATTATAAATAAAAGCATAATGGAAGAACTGAAAAGCAATGCCTCTCAATTTATGGCATCGTGGCCTTCACTGGAATACAGGCACAGTACATCTAGTCTTATTCATGCTCAATTTCCCTTTTAAAATACTATAATTTCTGTTCTTTAAGGCATCGGCATTTTTTGAGACAGTTGCCCCCATAAAAGTGAGAGAACAATAAAAATTCCTGCTGAAACTTATTCAAGCCAGTTCTTGGATCCACACCCATGAGGAAACAGTCACTACATCCTATCAGTGTCTCACACACTGCCCTCCTCTTCCCCCACAAGAACAGAGGAAGGCTGAGTGGGCACAGCTTCAGCTGTCCCCTGCTACACACCAGTTCAGCTGACAAGCCAGGGGCTGCAATTTGTTTATGAGCATGTACACCAAAAGAAGTTGAACTTGATGCAGATCTAGTTAGTTTGGGAACAGTAATTATTTTGACATTAAGAACCTGAACACTTCCACCATTACTGCAGCTGCAGGGAATGGAGCTAGCATTCTGTAAGTTCTCTGCAACTCCCACACTTGGCTTTTAATATCACCTTGTATCTCAATACTCTGATGAATACAAAGAGAAGCATTCTGATGGTCAATGGGAACATCAAAAGGTTACTTGCTAATGTTTGCTTGACCATATATATTGTAGAACTAGCACTAGCTGATTAAATTCCCACGGCCATGCCAAAATATCAGATGCAGAGGACTTAATCCAGAGACCGTGCCCCCTACAATATCCAGTTCAAAACCAATGTTTGCACGAGGTTTTTTTCAGTCTCCCAGAGAGCAAACAAAAAACCTTTTCCTTTTGTAGTGTCAGGACTATTGCCTTTAGCATCAGGGCAGTGCTGTTACAAGCGTACAAGGCCTGAGAAGTGTAGATTAAAGACTTTATAATCGCCTGCCTTTGTGAATCAAAGTTTGTGAAAACAGAAGCAGTTGTTCAGCAAGAGTGTCAGTACTAATCCTGATTACAGGCAGCTTTCAGAATTCTAAGAACACCTGGAGTTGATTCTTCAACTTATCCTCAAAGTGAGAAGTGAGTTTCAATTTTACATGTCTGTAAAATTTAATGAAGCTTCTAACTCACACCAGTAGCAATAGTATTTCTGTCATTTTCAGTTCTTTGTACTGGGGTCTCAGTTTACAGACAATATTTCAGAAATACCAATAAGACATACCTAGTAATTAATTTGGTGACAACCAAAATCTGAAGCTCTTTCAAAGTGGAAAAGTTCTGTGTTTCTGACCAAACTGAACAGCCATCTACTCCTTATGCATGCTTGTAAGAGCCCCAGTACATGGAAGCAGCTCTCAGTTACTATTCAAAGATACTTTCCCTGGAAGCTTTGTTAGGCACTGAAGATTTGAACACTTTGATTGGTAAATCAAACAAGCAGAGGAAAGGATAAATGAAAAATGTCAGAAGTCATTTACCTAAGTGACATGCTCTACCGACCCATCCAGCTGGACAGCTACAAATCCCAGGAGCCACACAAGCTCCATTATTCCGACAACCTTGAGGACAAATTGCTACAAGAAAAAGAATGGGTAAGTCAGCAGGATTTATAAAACTGATGTAAAAGAATCCTGACAGAATGAAAGATTCAGGATGATACAAGTCAAAATGGCAAAACACACTTTCCTCTAGGCCAGATATTCAACTTCTTTAACTCCAAAAGCATTTCCAGGACCATGGAAATGGAAAAAAAAAAATATAGGTACTGTATTATGAACCTTGGTTTAAATGTGAACATTGTACACCTTAATGCAAAATAATTTCACATTATTTTATCTGTGTATGTACCCATAATGTAGGTCACTCATTTCTGTAGTAATGCAATTTCCATTCTTATTAGTCCCTTAATACTTTTAAAATGTTTTTGTTGCTGCAGTTTTAGTATTAATATAAATATTTGCATGAATGTTGACACACACCTTCCTGACATCTTGATCCTGTCCAGCCAGAAGCACAAAGGCACTTCACCACTCCATTGACAGAGATGCATTCCCCACCATTCTGACAGCCTCCTTCACAGCTTACTGTGGAAGACAGCATACAGCATACATTTCAGAAGCAGCATAGGACCTCAAATAATTGTCTTTAAACAGCTCATCTGGCATCAACTACTTGTTTTATCATATCTGCAAAGACTAAAATTTCAACAGTTCAGAGCAAGGCACTGTTCTACTTCTCACCAGTAACACCACTGTTCATCAGCTACACTGCAGGAACTACTAACATGCATATTTGTATCAAGCTTTCCAAATCACAGCTGGTAAGCCAGTATCACGTGGTTAAGGATTCATGTATTTTCTTACCTGACAGGACCTTCATGTAACAAGAGGAAGAAGAGATGGGGATATTCCTTTGACAAATGAAACTATCACTACAGTCAAGTTAAGCAGTGCCTTCCCAAAGGCCAAATACTTAAGTTAGCCTCCTCATTTCAGAATTGTTCTACACAACAAAGCCCGGAAGGCCTCATTAATGAAGCATTATTTATGCCAGACATACGATTGGTATCAACTGTGGAGAGAACGATCTTCGAAAGCGGCACAATTACTGTTCCGTACAACCAAATGCTTCCTTCCACAAGTATGAAAGTATATTATACACCACCTTCACTGTACTGAAGAGAAACAGCCATCCTTCATTATAAAAATGGACAGTTTGGATGTCTGCTTGATAATTTGCAGAAAAAATGTCGAAATATCTTGTTCAACCACAAGTATTGAGCACAACTTCAGCTAACAGATTTTTTGCACAAATACTGAACATGCAAGGACATGAAAGACAAATCCACCACAGCTGGAAAAGCTCTTCAAAGCTTGTTTGCATATTACTTTGTCACACAATGTAGGTTAATGTATTTAATATTGATTGTATTTGATCAATCACGGTGACAGAGAGAAGTGCATGAAGACTGGATGAAAGCAAATATTACTCCAGTCTTCTAGAAGGGCAAGGAGGACCCAGGGAACTACAGGCTGGTCTGCCTCACCTCAATCCCTGGTGAGGCAGTACAAGAACTGATCCTGGAAACCATTTCCAGCCACATTAAGGATGAGAAAATCACCATCAGGTCTTCACAGTGAGAGTGACCAAATGGTGGTACAGATTGCCCTGGAAATTGTGGAATCTCTGTCTTTGGAGATATTCAAAAGCCATAAAGACATGGCACTCAGCAGCTGGCTCTAGGTAGCCCTGCTTGAGCAGGGAGCTTGGAAATTATGACCTCCAGAGGTCCCTTCCAACCTCGCCCAGTCTGTGATTCTGTGAGATTCTATAATAGCACATTGCCTCACAACACAAGTTTGTACATGCACAACATAACTGTTTTCTTGGATTGCCTTTTCCAATCCATGCCTATATTCAATAGGCTTCACAAAACCATAAAAATGGTCTTTGCTACTCCTTTTCTGTCATCTCCCATTATGTCTGAACAATATGTTGCTGTTTGAACAATATGTTGCCACACGTATCTTCAGTGACTTGCCCTCAATGTTACCATCTTGCAGATGCTACATAAAAGTTTCAACCACCTAATGAAGAAATATGTATCTATACAACCATCCCAAGAAATTATTTAGACAGAATCTGTTATAGAGCTAAATAGAATAGAATATTTACGTAGCACATGAACAGGGTATTTTCCAAGGGAAAAAACTCTCACAACACATTTCAGTACATGTACTCCATCCCATCCTCCTGCAAGCATGCACATCCTCTAGGCCATGCATGTCTTGACAGTAAGGTCAGAGATTTACAGAATTAAGGTCATTATTTCAAAATGCATCAGATCCAGGACTTTAAGGAGTCCCAAATTAATTTAGTCTGTTTTCAAACTCCTTGTCTTTCCAAGCTACTGCTCGCTTGGGTCTTACCTTTATGACAGTATCTACCCCCATAGCCAGGTGGACATCTGCATTTTCCAGGTCGGAGGCACTCTCCACCATTTTTGCATTTTGGATAACATGTAGCTGTAAGACAGACAACAAAGAAAGGTTGGATAAATATTGGTGAATCTTACTAAACTTACTATTCAAATATATAAGAAATTTGCACATTATTATATTTTCATCAGTCTGTCTTCTTATTTTCTAAGATATACCTGCCACATCATCTTACGTTGCTGATAAGGTGAAATGATTTCCCTGCACAGGGAGTACTCCACCATACTAAGCTTTTAAGCACTCCAAACTAAGGAATGTTTTGAGCCTGGACAGAACAGGCAGAAGAAAGAGCCATATTAAAAAGGAGCACAGCTGGACTGCCAAAAAAGCTTTTTGATAACCAAAATGGAGAAATGACAGGTAAGAAAATAGGTGATAAATAGAAATGATTTAATAAAAAGATGTTACAACTTGAGAGGCATCTTGTGATTCTTGAGATGACACATCAGACTTTTTACTCTTTACTGGATTCCTATGTTCCTCTTCAGAAAAACTACATGCTCTATTCCTTATATCTCTTCTCTAAAACGTCTCCAGAAATAACTCAGGGTTTCTTTCTCCCCCACGCTCTTTTTTTTTTTCCTTTATTTGCTTCAGCTGGCTTTTCAGAGACCTTTCTGAAATGTACAGTGTTTGTTTAGCAAGCATCCAAGATAAATGTAACTTTTCTCATAACTGTAATTATCTGTTGGGAGCAAAGCATCTATGATCATCACAAATCCTGCAACTTTTTCATTGCTGACAGCTTGGACAGGCTCGATAAGGTACAAATAAAAATCTCAATTTTGCAAAATTCTGGATAAATCCAGTCAGATTGCAAATAAATTGCCTATAACATAGACTGAATCAGCCCTGCTGTCTGAGAAAGCATTTGTTTATTCACACACAGATTTTAGAACCCATCTCTTTCTGGGAGCCTCATCTGAGTTAGCTGCTGGTGTGAGATGGGTTCTCTACTAATCCTTTGACTGGATGGGTGAAAACTATGAAACAGAGGGAAGAAAAGGGAAAATATGAACGATGGGTAACACCACCCTGATTTTGTCCCCATATACTTATAGCACTCTCAAGCAACCCAGCTGAAGAATAGAGGACTTTTCACATTAGTACATGCAGAATGAGTATTAGCAGGCAAATAAAGGATGGAGACATGTATGAAAAAACCAGCCAGTGCTCAGCTCTCCCTAACTTTTACCAGGTGCTCTCAGTTCTTTGGAAGTGCCATACAAGAGCTCCTGATTTAAGAAAAATTCTGTTTCTGTGTCATTTCATAGAGTTTTCAGTTCGGTTTTCTTGACAGAACAAGGGATGAAGCTTCATTTACCCAATGTTTTTTCTACGTTGATGGCCTTATGAGCACAAGGATTCAGTGGTTTCCCCTAACAATTCCAGACAGTTCACCTCTCTAGCTCAAGAACCGATCTGCCTCTCCAGCAATATTTTACCTCTCCCTTAAACCCCAAAATGTCTAGGAACCAACAGTTGTTTGGAACAGTTCATATAGCATAGTTTTTAATCTTCACTGCACAGCACATTAGCTATACATCATTTGTTACCACCCGCTAGCCTCAGCCTTTAAATGAAACAACACTCCATGAATAACTACACTGCTGAATGAAATTTTCAGCAACTCATCTCAGAGTTAAAAAAAATAAATTGCAATTTAAATGAAAGACATTGAAAATTAGAACAAATATTGCACAATTATATCACCTCTTCACATAGGACAACGTGCAAAGCAAAGGAACTCCTGACACTGAGTGATTTTTTAGCAATTAATAGCCACAAGCTCTACAGTTAAACTTTTAAAAAAGGGATTTAGAAATTTAACGTGTTACATTGAACAGGGTTTAAACTAAAACTCTTCTTCCCAATGTTCGCTTTTGCATATTAGGTGGCATTTTCAAAAATACTTTTGTCTCTCTGTGGACACTAACAGGAACAGACTCCATCCTAGCTTTATGCCTCCTACCGTGGAAAGGGGATGTACAAATGACTCCGTGCGTCAGGTAACATCCAGGAAGTAAACTACAGTACTTTTACAAGCACAACATATTCTAAATAAAAAGAAACCCAGAAAATAATCTACTTTCTACACACTTTTTGGAGATTTTTGTTAGTGACTAGTCCTGACTAATTGCACCTAGAAATACTAGTCAAATGCTACTGAGGCTTAGAATGCTATAAAGACTCTAAAAGCATTCAAGAACCATCTGGATGCAATCCTGTGCATTGCGTTCTAGGATGACCCTGCTTGGGCAGGGATGTTGGACGAGATGACCCACTGTGGTCCCTTCCAACCTGACTGATTCTGTGATTCCTTACATACTTCCAGGGGAGTATTTAAGCATGCACAGTTAAAGCAATAGGAGGAATAGAACACCGAAGCCTGTCTAGTGAGTAGCTTCTAACTCAACATCCAAGGGGGAAAAAGCTCTCTACGGACCCACAGCCGTTTCTGACAGCGGGGTCTGCTTACCAACGTGAGGTCTTCACGCCGGCTCTTGGCTGGGCTCCATTAGTTTGCTATCCCTGCCTCACCTTACCAAAGGATGCGTTAACTCTCTTTTTCCACCTCTCCGTCTTTAGGTCCTCCCCGGCACCTCACTACCCTCCTCTCACACCAGATCCAAGCCCCAGCTCCTCAGACCTTCCCGGAGGGATTAGTCGCCGGAGGGCTGGCCCGATAGCGAGCGAAGGCAGCGCTTGTGCCCATGCCTGCCGCCCCCGGAGGCGCCCCGGAGCCGGCGCACCCCGCCCGCTGTTACCGTGCTGGCAGCGCTCGCCCTCGTAGCCCTTGGAGCAGAGGCAGGAGCCGTCGCCGAGGCAGAGCCCGCCGTGCCGGCAGCGCGGGCTGCAGGCGGCGGCCGGGCCGGGGCCCAGCGCGCACAGCCACAGCCACAGCAGCAGCCACAGCAGCAGCCCCGTCCCGCCGCCGTCCCGCCGCGACATGGCCCGGCAGGGCAGCCCCGGGCAGCTCGTCCCGCGGCGCTCCTGCCTCCTCTCCGCTTCCTCCCCTCTCAGCCCCGCTCCTTCACCTCCCCTCGCTTTTACCCTCTCAGTCCGTGCCCACTCCTCCTCCTCCTCCTCCTCCTCCACCTCCTCAGCGCCGGCCCCCCCGCCCCGCCGCCCCCCGTGCCGTGTCACGGCGCTGGGAGCTCCCCCGAGCGCCCGTGAGCCCAGCGGGTCACCGTGAGCGGGCAGGGCCGGGGTGCGGAGAACGGGAGGCTCAGGTGACCTTATCGCCCTCTACAACTGCCTGAAAAGAGGTTGGAGCGGGGTGGGGGGTCGACCTCTTCTCCCAGGCAACCAGCGACAGGACAGGGCAAGAGGACATACTCTCAAGCTGCATCAGGGGAGGTTTAGGTTGGACATTAGGAGGAATTTCTTCACAGAAAGGGTTTCTAGACGTTGGAATGGGCTGCCCAGGGTGATGGTGGAGTCATCATCCCTGGGAGTGTTTAAGGAAAGACTAGACATGTGACTTAGTGGTGGTTCAGTCATAGATTGGACTCAATCTTCTCAGAGGTCTTTTCCAACCTGACTCATCCTGTGATTTTATCTGCAGGTGCAGAGGCCTCTGCTGGCAGCGGACCATCCATCCACCAGGCAGTCACACGACATGTCGGATAAGGAGCCCACCTTAGCACCTGCCTGCTGGCATGCCCGACGGCTGCTGGCCCTGCCACTAGTTCCAGGACAGCACAGCTCTGAACTCCTGCCCCCTTTGAGACCTTACAGACTCTGATTTCTATACACTTCCATCTTCAAGGGTGCCATACGTGAATATGGTGACACAATATTCAAAGGATGATTTCAGAGAGGACTGACGTACTGAACTCACTGCCACCTTACAGAGGAGAGGAGTATGGGTCTCATAGAATGATAGACTGGCTTCATTTGTAAGGGATCTCAAAAATCATCTAGTTCCAACACCCCTGCCATGAACAGGGACACTTTCCACTTCAAAGTCTCATCCAGCCTGGCCTTGAACACTTCGAGGGATGTGACATCCACAGCTTCTCTGGACAATTTGTTCTAGTGCCTCATCACCCTCACAATAAACAATTTATTCTTTATATATGATCCAAATTTATTCTTTTTCTGTTTGAGGACATTCCCCCATATCCTGTCCATGCCCTTGTCAAAATTTCCTCCCCAGCTCTCCTGTGGGCCCTTTAGGTACTGGAAGGTGCTCTAAGTTCTTCCCAGAATATTCTCTTTTCCAGGATGAGCGGCTCTAGCTCTCAGCCTGGCTTCATAGAAGAGGTATCCCAGCCCTCTGAGCATGTTGATTGACCTCCTCTGGACTTGCTACTTGCCATGCTGTCTCTGGGAATGGCTTGAGTATAATTCTGTGACAAAATAGCAATATATTTTAATTTGATCGTGAAAATGTATTCCTTTGCAAAGAACACAAACGATCAGAAAATATTTTTCTCTCATTATTTTCAATATTTCACAAGCATTTCCTATCATTTCAAAAGTTTCCCAGAAAAAGCACACACTTTCAACACCAAGACTCAGCTCAACAAAGCATTTTTGGATGAGTTGGAATGATCAGCAATGAAAAAGAGAGATTTTAACCACCTACACAGTGTCTACAGAAAAGCAAAATAAATCTCATGCCTTTTAAAAAATTAAGGGAAAACCAAGTCTTGTCTTCAACTGTGAGAGCTGACTTAGAATTACTTTTGCAAGTAGCATAAAAGAGTTTAATTTGTTTTCTAGGTGAAGCAGGAGTATGATTTGGTAACTGCTTTCACTTTGTCTGGAAATTAAAATTTGTGTGATTGCCTCACAATTGACAGATTAAAAGTCAGAGGAATGTCTTTTGTAAAACCAGTTTTAATCCCTTTTCACACCTACAGAGCGTGGAACATACAGTTCATAGCAGTAGAATACAAGGCAAATCTGTTGCTAACAGCATGAGGTACTGTCTGGCTTCTTACAAAGGTTAAGGCCCATATAAAATTATCTTTGCAAGACTGCATTTAGACTTTCAAGTAGCAAACTACCATTAAATGAGTAACCTAGAAGTTCCACGCTGAGTAATTGCCCAAAACATGCACAATTCCCTCTTGCTTGTGCCTAGGCAACCAAAGCAACTTTTAGAGGATACATACATACAACTACATTTGTCCTGCACAAACCTACATAGCAAATATTATTTCATGGAGTAATGATGAAGCAAAACCCCCCAGTGATCTAATTACTTATGCACAAGTTGCTATAGTGTGCTAATTGGCTATCGAGAATAAGAACATCCAAACCCCATTCCTATTGCAGTTCCAGTTGTGGTGGGGAGAACAGGGCCTCCTGTTTGCACATACAGTATTCCTTCTTGCAAGGACAGGAGTAATAGGATTGTGCAGTGATACCACTTTTAGTAAAACTACTTGCCAGAAATATATTGTGGAATAAATCCTTCCCAAAAGGAATAGCTTTCTTTATGCCATCCCCACAGGAGCAAAATGAGAAAAGAACTAAAGAAGCTGATTCTGGGCTGTGTTGTTCTCTGGGTATATCATAATTTTGCACTTCTTTGACTTCCGCCAGTAATTTTGTTCATATTGATTTCTTCACAGAAATATTTTTTTCCATTACTGTCTTTCCTCCATAAGACAGTTTAATGTGGAAGTGTGCCTTTCTGATATTAATGCCTAGCAACAACACCTTCCTACAGAATTCTTTTCAGGTTTTAAGAGCTGTTCTTCATTATTCATGATTTTTAAAGCACTATTTATTTTCAGTTCCATCTCCCATCTTCCCTATTCCAAAAGATGACTTTTTGTGTCTCAGGTTAATTAAGACCCCCTTTTTCTATTTCTCTCCCAGTTTCCTTTGAGGATCTTAAAATAATTAATACCAAAGAAAATAATCATATTTTGAAATATGGCAAGTGCCCCTTCAGAGGAGATAATTAAATGCAAAGACTATATTAAATAAGCTTGCCCAGGTGTTTCATTGAATGAAGTAAATTTGTTTAAACATTATCTTCTGTAGGAAGGATTAGGCTGCTCCACCATTTTTGTGCTTCTAAATTCATCTCAGGGCTTATAAAATTTGCTGAGTGCATGTCTGCATTTACAAGGGATTGAGTCATGTTAACAGAGGTTCTCACTGAAAACAGAAATGCTTCCAGGCATCCAACATGCTTTAGCCTTAGAAGCACAATCTGATTTAAAAAAAAAAGACAGCAGATAATGAAGTTTTTAAGCAGAGAGTTAGACAAAGAGAATTTAGATTCATTCATTCTTGTCTTAATGGTCATATTTGATACTTCTTTTCAAAATCAAACCAAAACAAGGCAGTTTTATCCATAGGACATTCACAGGCTCATTTTTGTGTCAACATCCTCCTGAAATACTGCATCATAGCAATATGTAATGGCCTCTTGAGGGACACTGCTGTCCAGCCCAAAGAAGAAGACAGGGAAGAAATGAAGTCTCCATTACAATCAGAGTTAAGGTACTCTGTGGAGTGGTGTATTATGGGAATAAGGATGCTCACCTGGAGTCTGAGATTCTGCTCCATGTAAGGCAAAGCAGGTACAAAACAAGGGTCCCCAACAACCCTATGGGAAGACACCACCTCTGGCCAGCTTAGAGCATGCCCATGTGTTTCTCACCTATTTCAGAGGCTTTTATTTCATTACAGTGTGACAAATATTCAGGATGTACAAGCTCAGATCTTCAGAAGCTGTGGCAGTTTATGAGTCAGCCAGCTGTAATACAGCACAACATATTCTCAGTAGTAGTTGCAAGGAAACAATAAGCCTAGAAATTGGGATACAAAATCTTATAGGGTGCTTGTGGTGATACACAACCAACTAGTAAAATGTCAGTATCTCAATAATCAACTAGATTTGCTGGGATGAGAGGTAATGTTAGGAGGTGTATTCCACAGCTGACCTCTTTACTAGTCCTGTGCAGTATGTGCAGTTCAGGCTCTGGCACAATCATCCCTGCACTGTTACAGCTGCACTGGGTGTGGTACCCAAGTACATCTAAAAAATGCATCATCCAGAGCTGATGCTTTGTTTATCAGTGTAGCATCACAGGTAGCAACCACATTTATAAGTTCTTTTCAGCATAATTTGGTCTCTGTTCTACCACGTGTAGATGAGCCATCAGGTAATGGTACAGTTAAGTAGCATTGATCACAGCTGTATCTCAACTCAAGCCCACATCAGATAATAGGGACTTATGACCAACATCAGTCTTCTTTGTTGACAGCTTGAATAGTGATCTGTCTTCCAGTGCAATTGGGCTTCAGTGGGATTTGAATGAAACTCACTCTTGTTCTGCTAAAAT
Source organism: Aphelocoma coerulescens (assembly GCF_041296385.1). Taxonomy (NCBI): domain Eukaryota; kingdom Metazoa; phylum Chordata; class Aves; order Passeriformes; family Corvidae; genus Aphelocoma; species Aphelocoma coerulescens. Next base: position 36,376,470 of record NC_091015.1, on the reverse strand, counting down.
GTTGCTGTTGTACTGGGGACAGCGAGAATAATGACATAAATCAGGTCCAGGAAGAATGGAATTATTTAATAAATTACAAACTCATTTATATAACTTGGTTCACTTGAATGGCATAAGGTTATTGGTCCTCTGACCATCCACCTCCCAGGATGATTGGTTAAGACCCTACAACATCCATTTCAAAATAGTTCTCTAATGTACCATAACAGTACTGCATAACAAGCTTGCAGGTGCAGATAAAGTCTTGGTTTACAAAAACCTCTTCACTGTTTTCATCTAGCCTGCGTGAGAAAGCAAAATTTTCACATGATGCTGGCAGAAAGCTGGAAAATTTCACTGCTTCTAGCTTTTCAGCATCCACACTTAAAGAAGGAAGATGATATATGGGTTTATTTTCAAACATGTCCATGTGTGAATTAGGTGAACAGAAATATTATACATGTACAGGCTATGTACAAACATTCATCCACTACTTCCAGGTACATCTCTTCTTGGTGTCCAAAATTAAGGGCATCTGTGGATTGCACGTACATATTGTCTCCATTACTGCACCTAGCCCTGGTTCCATAATACGAAACCCTATTTTAATTTATATGAAATGAATACATTAATCCAAAGGATGCCAGCCTTGTATGCAACTTCAAAACCATTATTCTAATAAGTAATTTTCTTCACATAATAGCAAACTCTCAATACATGATCTTTAGTCAACAAGACTGATGTGCACTGAAGTTCCTGTTCACAGATTTATCTTGCTTACTAGATAGAAACATGAAAATGGTATATATGAGATATTTCAGAATTAACACTTTAATCATTGCAATTAGTTATAAATCTCTCAGATTGCCACCTTATGTGGGTATTTGCAATTAGAGTGCAGAATAAATCTCTGCCTAGGGACTCTAGGTAACCAAAAGTAATGCAAGATTACTGTCAAAAGACCAGCCAGGCTCACTAGGAACAGTTTAACTCTGTTTGAAGCTTTGTTCTATGCAAGTCAAGGTCACCGAGTCACTACTCCCTCTTTTGAATTTTGGATTTAAATTTCCTGATGGGAAAATAAACAGTGTTTCTTTTGTCCATTAAAAGACTACTGCGAAAAAAGGTCAAGGCTTGTCTTGCTGCTTGGTAAACAGCTCAGTTTTCAGCAGTAACCTTAATTTGTTGTTGGATCTTGTTCTATCTTTTAGGATAGTTTGGTGATGTCTAAGCTAAGAAACCTTCAATTTCTACAGAGCCAGTAGACCAGTGACCCTTTATCTGATTTCACAAGCATAAAGCATTACTTCAAAACTGTAATTTTATAAATCAAGGCCCTAACATTCCACTGCAGATATTTGCTTAGTCGCTGCAACCAGGAGAGATCAAATTTCTGCACAAATATAACAGAATATAACAATTTAACTTGAAAGCTGAGGCCAGTCTCAACTAAGGGAATTTCTGCTCATGCTATAGGTGTTGAGACCAGCCCCATTCTATAGATGCCCCATCTGAAAGATGCTGCACAGATACCCGTCAGTGGAACCCAAACGTATGATTAATATACAAAAATGACTCTTAAGAACCAAAGTCCAGATAAAGCAAGACTGCAAACACTTAACTATCACATCCAGCTTCTTTTAGAGCCAACCAGAAAACACTTTGTTTTTGTCAGCACTATAGTATCAGACCCTATATTCTGGCAAATAATGGGCATAATACTGCATGGTTATCTTGAATTTGTGTTTGGCCTGGAGTTTAGAGGACTCAGTAGCTCACAATACCATCAAAGTCAAACTGAAATAGTCCTCTCTCATCTGGTTTTATTTCTGCTCTGCATGAAGTTGGCTTGCAAGAAAATGAAAATAATTTGATTTTCTCATCACTCCTGGGCTCTCAGCCATGTCCCTCAGAAATAAATATGGGGGTTTTTTTTGGTCACAGAATCTTATATTTTTCCCTCAGAGAAATTTGGCATAATATTCAATGAAAAGAATAATTGAATAGCACTTAGTGTAGCTATTGAGTAGTTACAGTAGTATCAGATACCACACTGCTGCACACAGTACAAATACCAGGAGCCTAATGTTCTGTAAATTGGTTGAAGTGGAAAGTCCATATTCACAATTCATCCTGATTAACTTGAGGAAAAAAACCAAGAGGCTAAATACTAAGATAGGGGTTTTTTAATATTTAGTAGTGAATTTTACAGGATTCAGCTTTCTATCAATCAACTTCCTGCATTATCAAGCACTATCTATGATTTGGTATTTATTTAGTTGCCATTGTATCATAATCCCCATACACACTTATGCTGCTGTAAGCCAAAGCAACACTACTGAAGCTGTCCCAGAGTAAAATTAGTGTGAGTGGAAGCATTCAGAGAATCATCCTTAAGACATAGAGATATCACTTTGTCTGCCACAGAAACATTGCCAGCTTTAGGGTGAATGTGGCTACTGTTCAGCAGTGCACAGCAACATTATCCAGCAATGTGAAACAGGAAATGAATAAAAAAAGGACCACATATAATTGATATTTAAATATGGTAGGATGTAATTACTCATGCTGGAATTCATTCAAAGCATCAGCACTCTGAATGCTCCCTTATTTAAAAAAAAAAAAAGGAAAAACTACAATTAGTTCTTTACTGTCCACCAACAGAGAAGACTTAGGTCTGGCAGCTGATTGTTAAAAAATTGGTTCAATACATATTTCTATGTTTTTCCTGTCTTATGTTTGTTAAGATATATTGCTTCAAATCTACATCTGAAAAAAGAAAGTGGTATCTCAATTAAACAATACTTAGAAGTTTAGAAGCCCTTTACAAGTTTAAAATTCATTGTAAATGTTTCAAGCTTGTATACATTTTCACAGCACTTCTGAGGGAAAATTAAACAGCATAACCACTTTACACAAGCCAAGATAACAAAAAGTTTTTTGGCAACTCATATTTAGAGGTAATAGCAAAGCTGAAGTATACATGGTATTGTTTGGTCCACATTTGAAACAAGACAGCATGACTAATGTAAATGTGTCTTCATGTGATCTGGGCTTGTCTGGCCAGGAAATGAATATGTGAAAAGAAGGAGGTCAGATAGTAGGTTATTTCTAAAGAGCTCTGTCACTCATCTAAAGAACACTGGGGAGCATCATCTTTCCTTGCTGCCTGTCAAGGGAGCACACCTCTAACTTGAACAGAGCTGGAATCTGAGCCCCAGAAACTTTAAAAGTGAGATTTCCTAAACATAAATACTTAATGACTAGAGAGCAAACAGGTTGATATTGAATTAAAATTCATGTTACCCAACAAACAAAAAAGGGAAAATGAACATTAATATCAATAAAAATGTATCAGATCTACTCTGACTCATGTATGTGTGGCTAACAGGTGGAGGAAATTAATATATCCAGAAAATTTTAACATTTGTAGAAAAAACCCTGATCTTTGTCATTGTCTCTCTTTAAATACCCCATTACATAGGTGATCTCCAGTCACTCAGCTCAGCTCTCTCTGCCATTTATACACCACTCTGCTCCATTTAAACTCAACCCCTTGATGGACACTAACTCTGATGGACACTTTTGTCTGCACTGATTGAATTTTAAAACTTGTGACAAAGATTTAAGAGTGTAATCCTAGAAAACTCAAGCAGATTAAAAAAAAATAGAAATAGTAATATAAAAAAATGTTAGGTTTAAGAAGTTTATTTTTGTGTGTGTGTATCTTTTGAGCTCCTGAAAGGGTGCATAACGATGTTCTTAATTTCACTTTTTATAAATGCAAAATAGCAACTTTTTACATACATACACACCTGGGAATACATGTTAATGAAAACAGAGCCTAAGGTGGCCTGCCATTCTAGCACAGTCCAAGTCCAAAAATCCTGTAATTCATACTTCTAAGACATAAGATTCTCCATTCACTAGTTTAGACATCCCATCTACAAGCACTAGCAGTGCCATCCCTTGCATTACCTAAGGTGATTTTGTCGTTTTACATTTTTTTAAACCAATTTCTTAGGCTGTATCTCTTCTGGGAAGCTTCCTTCTCCTTGTTACAAAATTACAATTGCAACTTATATGTGAATCGCCAGTGTGGAGAGAGGACAATTCTCCTTTTATCACCTGATCATTTCACAATTCTTATTTTATTCATGATTATTCTTAAGTGGTTTAAATCCAGCATCAACATAGCTGGCAGATACCAGCTAAAATCTGGGGTTCTGGTCCCCACAACTGGTAATTCAATGTAAATAAAAGAGATATCTTTCTGCACCTAATTGCCAGCCACTGGGAGACTTAAAATTCAGAGGTCCTTGGATGAAATGCACCCCATGGACACAAAATGATCACATACCTCTGTGCTGATCCCCTCCAGAGCTGTATAATGGATGTTGTACCACATATATAAAACTTAGATGATGAACAGAAGAGTGCAGAGCTGTAGCAAACACAGCTCTGGCTTGAAACACAGTAGAAGAAAGCTCAGCAAAAATGTTTCTGACAACCCAAAACCCTGACTGTACAAATTTTGCTGAGTACACTTGATGAAGATGAGACTAATAAAAGCCCAGCTGCTTAGCACTTTTGACTTTCAGCACTCATGCTTATATGCAAGATGATTTTGGTTCCAAATTGCATGTTGCTGGCTGGAGATTAATAGGTAAACTGAACATATGCTCTCTGTCTTGTTTTAGGAGGAAAGAATAACCAAAGCTTAAAAAGTGATGAAAAAGTCCAGTCCTGCATTAGTTAGCCTCTTCTGTGCCTTAAACAAGACAACCAGACAATACTAAACAGAGCTTCCCCTTTTTCAATTTTTTTTTTACATACTGTCATGAAGGGTCTTAGCAATTTTTCTAAGTCAAAACAGAATAAAACAGCATAAATACAATTTAGTTAATACTGTTAGATTATGATATCTCCATCCTCTCTCTAAAATGATGCCCAGTGGCAGCAGTTTTCATTTCTAAAAATAATTTCGTACCCATATTTTTATTTTGCCACAATGAAAACTAGTGACAAACATGTCACCAATAGTATTTGCCAGCAAAGTCAGTCAAAAGGACATATCTGCATAAAAAATTGTGCTAACAGTCTCATACATATTTGCCAATTTTTGGAGACATTCTGTTCTGTCTTAAGACCCTGGATTGGTGACTACAGAGGCTGACAAAAATACTACAATAAAGGATGTCAAATGCTGCTCTGTGAATTTATTTTAAGGGCTTGTTAAGGTGGATTGCAGAATTAACATAGGTTACAGGACCCTGTTTTAAGACAAATCATTGTTAGAGGGTGCTTGACTTAATTTTTACAGGACTGATATTTTCATGCTTTATGCTGTATGAGCTTATGGGCTAAAATAAACCACATGGCTGATGAAGGAAAGCCAAAACTTGTTTTTTGCTGTCGAGTAGAATTTCTAAAGTTGGTCACTTGCTTTGAGAAATGTGGTGTCCTGCTGCCCTGGCACCTTAGATTAAGATGGCCCTGCATGTGCAAGTCAATATATATTTGCAAGGAAGAAAAGGACAAAACAGCCATGCTCTTTTCTATAAATCATAAATCCTCAATTTCCCTTTCTTTTTAATGGCACTCAGAGGAGCATGTGGGCTGCAGATCACAAATGAGGGGCCATCACTTCCCTCCCCAGCCAGCTCAACAGTGGCATTCAAGTGTTCCAGATGCAATTCAAACTGCCCTTCACACTTAGTAATCAATATCACTAATGCTTGACTCACCGTTAGAAGTGGTTTTTACACTGCCAAAAGAAGATAAGGCTAATGGGAATCTGCACCATCCCAATGGCTCCAAAGACACCGGGTCCCTGCACCCCTTCTTAGCCCTCTGAGTCATCCAGTACCAGCACCCTACACAAACAAAAACTCTCAGTACATAAAATCAACCTGTTGAGAAAATTGTGTTGTTCCTCAGAAAGAAATCAAAGTATATGAAAGACATTGCAAAAGCTCCATTTACTTAAACCTGCCTGGAATTACCTTAGTGAAAATTTAGAGAAGCCAAATAACCCTAAAAAGGAAATGTTTCTCATCATAAAGAAATACCCCACCAGTGGCTCCCTGCCAGCCCAGTCTGTGAGAAGGAAAGGACACCAGCTCCTCTAAAGCAGCACAATCAAAACCAGGTAGCAGTCATTCTGCCTACTCAAAAACCACTCAATTGGAGTCTCCCTGGTGCAAAACCAGTGTTGTGGCCCAGGTTCTGGCCAACAGCAGGCCAATGCTACTATTCCTAGGTGTACTTGTGGATACTGTTTTTGTGAGTTACTGCCATTGTTGCAATGAGGCTAATCACAGAAATAAAATAAGCAGTATAAAGCCAAAGCCAAGCATGACTGATTTTAAAGTGGTACGAAACAAGGGAAGTTGCAAAAATTAAAATTGTAAAAGCATGTGTTATATTTCTGTTTCATAATAAGAATAAAAATAATAGTCTGGAAAAAGAAAGTTTTATTTCCTATTTTCAGTGCTAAGAACACCTACATGGAATAATTCCATATTCATAGCTGTTTCTCCTCTAAGCTATTATCCATAAGCAGACATGGAAGTCAACACACAATACAGTCTAGTGCCGTGAACGGAGTTATTATGAGACTGTAAGAATTTTTGTCTTCTTTGTAATCCTCACATTAGCTACTGGCCATTATGGATTTGTAATAGAAGGAGATGACCCAGCAATCTGCACAGCCCATATAGTGCATCCCATTGTCTCACTGGGACTTGGTGAGCTGCTCACAGTTTATGGATACAGCAGAGCTAAAGTGGAGTGTAAATACCTTAATGTCTTCTTTGCTTATGTCATTCCTGAGCATTAGCTCTCCATCTGTAGAATATTGTCTGAGCTGCTACAGATATGTCTATTCAAATGTGTCTTAATATTCAGCTGACTGTGCCTTTTTGACATGTCCCATCAAATAGCCAATAATGATGTATTTTTTGGCAGTCCTAAAACTGCTTCCTATGTCTCTCAATTACTTGCCCCCAGCAAAATGGCTGCAGTTATTAGCTTGTGCTTCACTGTGTCATTTGTGTTATTCTAGTTCGATGTGAAGTATGACTTCCTGCCACTTATTTGCTGATGGCAACTAGCTGCCTTTCCTTCCCCCTCGAGGTTTTGTTTCCCCTCCAAAACATACTAGATATTTTGCTGGCCAGAAGCATAATTATTCTTCCTTGTCAGTAACTTCCTCAGTTTCTGTTCTATTTAAGTTATGTTCACATCCAGCATATAGGTACTATACCTACTTAGTAACAAATAAACTTAATTATACTGGAGTGAAATTAAGAAGTATTTTTAAGCTACCAAATCCAAACAGGATACTGTCTGATATGGTCAAAAAAAGACAGCCATAGAAAAATTACTTGGAACTTATGATTATGATTTTTTTTGTTGTTGTTGATCACCTTAGATTGTAGTCTTTGATTCCAAAATACAATTCCATATGCACAGTAATGATACAAACTGCCTTGTCAGAGGTTTTTAGTTTGGTTTTGTGAAGAAGAATGAGTGTTTAATTTATTCTGCTTAGAATCAGCCAAAAATAAAGCCCACTGAAAATCAATCCTGTCTGTATTATTTCCATTTTCCAGAAGAAAATAACAATTTTGTAGATTTTTTAAATTCAATCTCCATTAAACAGTGATTACAGAAAAAGTCTTTTGTCTATTTGTGGGTATCACACATAGCTGTCCTGGAGTTTCTGATGAAACTGGTGGGGGGTGGAAACTGGTGGGGTAAACTCTTAACAAGGAACTGAAAACAAATAAAATCCAAACTGTGAAAAAACCCCCCAAGAAACAAACAGCTGAAGTCAGGATAAAAGGCAGTAAAAGCATGGAGGCAACAGAAGCATGTCTATCCCACATAATCCCATGTTCTGGCCTACTTAATTACTCCTTTTACTGTTTTCTGTACATTGTATTTCCAGACTGTGCAATTTGATGATTGTTTGTTGACTGTACATATCACAAGTGGTACTTCAGCATTCTAATATTTCCTGATCTGTTTAAAGGACAAAGTGTGCCCAGGCCTCTCAGTGTTCAGCTTTGACTCGCCTCCTGAGTAGTCATCCTTCCCCTCCATACTCTACTTGGCAAAGCAGCAGCTCTAATCCTTCAAACCACAAATGGGTCTGACATGATGAATTTGGGATGTGAACCAAGTCTGTAGCTGAACAGCAAGAACAGATGTGAAACCAGCACAAAGATCATGCTAAACCTGTAGGTTTGCATTAAACAGTGCCAGGGACCATGACTGGGAAAATGGCAAATTCTGTGTTGCAGGACACGGTTCCCACCCTCAGGCTGGTCCCTGGCCATATGAGCCAGTGTTCTCACAGGCCACTCCCGAGGACATTTACAGGGATGAACTCCTTGAGGACCATTCCCAGCAGTGTGTGTGCCCCACCATGTTGTTTTATAGCCTAAGACTGTTTACATGGGCAGGGTACATCTTGCCTGTTGGTCTCTTCATCAGTAAACAAACCTTCATACTTTTAATACACTAATCCAGGTGTAGCTTTACAGCCCTATCATCCCCCAGTGTGCCATAGGGGTATCTACCCCAGATTCACTATTATCCAATATGTCACCATGTTAAGACTTGGACACAGGAAAACACACAATTGTGATTGATCTCTGACCAAAAAAACCTTTTAGTTCAGTGGAACAGCAGCCAGCAGTTTAATTTTGCGCCATATGCTATTATATTTTTATATACTGGGTTAGATATGTAAAGTGCTCACTCCATTTTATGTTCTTGCAAGGAAGAATTGCTCAGCATTCATTTGATATTTCATACAATGTCAAATTTAAAATATTTAGGATGAGAAATGTGAGAGAAAGTGATATAAACAGATTAATAGAGGACTGTTTAGACCAATTTGTATTGTGCATCATCTAAATGGAGATTTGTTTATTTATTATTTATACAATTGTTTATTTTTTTATTTTACAATATTCTTCTCACGCCTATTTTTTTTGTAGCAATAATTCAGCCTCTGTCTGAGCTACATTTCAGACTCGATAGTAGTAAAAATGTTCAGAGTAGGTTTTCTTTATTACTAGGACTACTTTTAGAGAGACGCCACAGCTTGGCATGATCTGGGAAGAAGACATTCACAAGAAAGCTTGTTGAAGAATGAGAGACCTGTCATTTAGAGAGGTAATAGAGGCAGGAGGAAAGCACCATTGGATGGTCTATCACAGCTTTTTATACTCACAGTAACGTATTCATTCCACTTATGATTTGCTCCTAAAATCAGGCTTACAGTCTGCAGCCTAACATAAAAGCAACACAGAAACAATTGCAAGCTTTACAAAACAACACAAATTACTTTTCACAACATTAATCAATTGGCCTACATTTTACTGGGGAAAAGTCATCAGCGTAGATAATAATCATTAAAAAAAGAAAACAAATCTGTTTCTCCATCAGGTTCAATATTGCTAAACAGCAAAGAAATGAGAAAACAAAACCAAACATTGTGAAAACTGTTTATAACCAAGATAGCTGGATAAAACAAGCAATTTGAATACATTCTGGAAGCAGCAAATGTCCCTCTAAATTGTCTGCATCTGATGGTTCACATGTATATGTGATTCACATAAAAATCAATATAAAGCTCTAACTATACTTTCTATTGCTCAGCAACTCAAAGAACCTCAGCATGTCTCACAGAAGAAAAAGAGAGGCTGATACTTTTACCTTGACACCTGCAATTTAACATAAACTGTAAAAAAAATTGGACATATTTTAAAATGTTTTTTACTTGTTCCAACAACATCTGAAAAGAAATTGTTGTAGGCTTTGGTTTGAGTTCAGTCCTGCAAAGTGCTAAGAAAGAAATCCTGGTGTCACCTCTGACACAGCTTAAAAAAATCATCATGAAAAAGAATCCTCACAACCACCACACTTACCTTACTTGTTCTAGCATAAGACTATATAGCTCCTCTGAAGTAAATGCAGCAAAAATTTGCTTCATTTTTAGCACAAGTGACAAGCACACACTGTAGAAATAAATTCACCCTCCTTATCTGGGGGGAGAGGGGGGTTGGCCCTACTTACCCCCAGACCTTCAAGCATTTCCCTGTAATGGTGCCAAAGGAGTGGTTTTTGGTAAGTGCTTTTGAACAAGCTCCTCTGAATGAAGCCTGCAGAAGCTAATTGCAGGCCATATTAAATTAAAAGAATCAGATGGTAAAATGGGGAGAGGTTAAATAACTTTAAAGCTACAATGGCAAATTTGCCTATTTCATAACAAAGTTTCTATCTATAATGGTCCAAGGGATAGAAAAATCTGGTTTTCTCTTGGCAAATTATTTCAGCTGTCCTAGGCAAATCCCACGCTTAATTAAACAGGTGATATAAATGTAGCCTTTAAAGTCAGGGTATCTGCCTGCAAGGATCATCCTGTTTCTAAAAGATATACTGTTAATTAAACAAAACTCTTAGGGCTCATCATTAAATAAAGCAAGAAGTAGAAGCTCCCTGAGATAGCTCTGTTGCAAATATCTTTCAAAACAGTGAGGTTTCAGACAAAAAATGTACCATTTTAGTACACAGTACCAATGGCAAGAGGGACAGGTAATAGGAAGGGAGCTGAGCACTGCCCCTGACTGATGAGTAAAGCACTTCCCTGCTGTCTAGGAGGCCAGCAGAAATTGAGATGGTAACTTTGGGAATCAGCAACGCTGGTGAAATGGCTACAGCTTCTCACCTGTGGAGCTGAGGGCTCTTGTATCCCAGCACATAACAGCACTAAGGCAATTGGCAAAGTGCAGTCCACAACATGCATCTTGTCCTTATCAATGCTCTTGAGCACAAAACAATGGAAGGGCCACGCAAACATGAAAGTGAGGTTAGGAAATGAGTTTCCCAGTTTTAACTGCAAAAGAACAGGATTTATATTGCCCACACTAGCGCTTTACTGCCCCTGCAGCTTTGATGAGGCTTTCACTTGTTTAAGTGTGAAGGTCTCACTGTGAGGTGAGGGAAACCTGCTGGGGGAGCTGGAGTTGCTGTGGGGAGAAGGCAGAATTGGTGAGAAACACCTTAAGCTCCTTCCAAGAGCTCTTTGGCAGAGTGGGAGGATGTTTTTCAGAGGGCTTATCAGCATCACAGCCCAGAGGTCTGCACCTTAACCTAACCCACATAAGCAGCTGTCTTAGTCTGAGGTGACTCAGCTATCTTGGAAGATGTGCAAGAAAATCCTACATATGCAAGGTGGTGAAACAGTGGGATTTTTTGTGTCTGGTTGAACTTAAATAAATGAATAATGTTTTTGTTTGTGTTGCATGGTTTGTCTGATGTAGTTTATGGCTATCAGCAGCTCGTGACATTGCAGAAACAGTAACTCTGTAGCAGGGTCCAAGTGACAGAGGTGGCAGTTAGCAGTGCATTTCAGAAACCTAGTTATGCTCTACTCAGGGCTGCTCACTGCTTCAGCCCCTAGCACAGCACTGACTGGAAAAGCAAGGCTATGCCCTAAGCCCACCTTAGCCCACATTGCCTTCAATCTCACACACACATTCCAAGGAATCTAGTTAGTGCTTCTCCTCTTAGTACAGAAATTACGAGGGGATCTAATTAACCTGCTCCTGGTGGATTCCAAACAGGCCCAGCAGCCGTGACTTGCACAGTCAAGAAGAAGACAGGAGGTATCTTACATGTTTGAGGGAAACTTTATCTGAAGAAGCTGGTACTTCTGAATTCAAACATAAAACATGATGCCATGAAAAATGTCCATGTCCTACATTACTTGTTAGATTTTCCATCACTCTGTGAATGCAGGAAACACTGTCAGCCCATTAAAACCTTTGTGGCTCAGTAATGAAAGTCTTTTGTGAAGGAAAAAGAAAGAAAAGCCTAGAAGAGCTAAGCCTAGGAGCTAGTCCTTACTCTTCTTGTCAGTCACTGTATCTCAGTGAACTTTATAATTCATGATAGTCCTTTTTGGTTTTCTTACTCCACAGCATAGGGGGACTATCCATTGAGACTGTGATTCCTTCTTGGGCTTTACAAAGAGTCAATGGTTGGCCAAGAAGAGACAAAGGATGTTTGTGAATCTGTTGAACTGAGGGGCTATTACATTTTTAGCTAAACTTGAGAGGAGGAAAACGTCATCTAGAGACAAAAGGAGCATACTCAATCCATATGTCAAAGCCTAATAAATCCTGTCTTTAATTTTGGGATAGTGAATGGATCAATTAAATAGAAGTTCCATTCCTGAATGAACCCTTGTAGTTTTTATCCATTTGTAGCATAAAAGCATTTTACTGAGTGGTAACCAGGGGCTCAGAAACAAAGGACTCTTGAGCCCACTTTCATTTCCTTTTCCCAAAGAGCTCAAGTCTGAAATAGTCTTCAGATTAAACCAGAAATTAGGACTCCACACTTAAGCAAAGATAAATGAAGCCTCTCCACAACAGTGGCACTTCTGGCTAAATGATAAAATTTGTAGTCAAAAGCTTTTCATTTGGAGCATTTCATGAGAGTATATCTAAGAGGTAAGAGCACTTCAGAAGGTGAGGAACATTTTTTCCTCCCTTTCACAAGAAATAATTCTTCTATAGAACATAGAAAGTAGCAAGGGACATAATTTTCCTTCTCACTCTGGGGAAGGTGATAGGCTCTCCTCAGAGCCAGGAAAACAGGTGAAGCCAAACGCTGACATCGTGCCTGCAGCGCCGATTCACCTGTACAGAGTTACAGCAGAAACTGAGCAGTCACAAAGGTGCAGATGAGCATGCCAGGACCAGCATGGCTTCACCTTTGCATGGCCAGGATGGAAGAGCCAGCTTCATCCAGTGTGACACTGCCCAGAGGTGGTATCTGTTTAATGGCAACAGCAGAGGAGAAGAAAGGAAAAGCAGAGGGCATCACGACAAGGGTCTTTTGAGACACCTGGTGCCATGAGCCATGAGCCAGGTGTGCTCTGCCCCAGCTGCTGCCCTGACTCAGTGGGTGTGCACAGCAGGTCAGGGAGCCACACTTTTCTGAAATGAACCAGGAATGCAGCAATCTCCAAAGAAATATGTCATTAAGGACAGCAACCATGCTCCTGGCACCATTGCAGTTACTTCCTGCTCTCCACAATTGATAACACATATCAAAGGCAGAGATGTCAATTCCTGCCAGTGTTTGACCCTCCAACTTCCACCCTCCTTGCACAGATTCATACCAGCTACCTCCTCCTCATCTCAGAGTTACAGTTGGTTCAGCATGTGAATATTTCCTCACTGCAGTGACAAACCGGAAAAGTTAGATTTTATTTTGTTTGTGTGACTATCTGCTTGCCTGTGTGATGTCATTAACAACACCTAGGATCTGTAGCTCCAAATAAATCACCAAGAGAATAAAAAGTTTCAGCACATCCCTTAAGAGATAGGCTGATCAGGACATTGGAGAAGAAAAATTAGTTGTAACTTGCATTTACACAGGGATCTTCCTAAGTGTCCAGGCTCCAGAAAAGGCGAGTTCATTTTTGCCCCACCTTTTTCAGATGTGGGAAGACTACAACATCAAGAGAGCAAATAACTACACTGAGTTCAGTCTTCAGTCAGCTGTGGAGCAGGACACAGGTGCTGGGACTTATTTATACCATCCTCTGCCACCAACACACAGTGACTCAGCAGTTAAGCCAGTTCAAGAAACCAGCTCCAAATCCAGTTCATCAAAGTCACACTGGCTGATGGAAGATGCCTGTGTGTCTCATGAATAAGCTTGTTCATTCATACTCCCTTCATGACCATGTCCCTCACCTGCAGGGCATGGTGCAGAGAGATTGTCAGGTTTCTCACATTCACCTGGCACTCAGTTATTTGACTCCTGCATCACACAGAATCCCGTTTATGTAAGGAGCTTTTCAAGGCATCTCCAAATCAAAATCACGTGAATCAAATCCATGGATGAAGTAGCTAACAAGTGCAATCATAATGGAACAGGGACTATAAGCTTTCAGCTTGGTTTTAGAGAAAAAAAAACCGCATACACACAGTCCATCTGCCTGACTGCAGCTTTGAACCCACTAAACACCACCAACCAAACACAGAAGTGAAGACAACAGAGATATCAGGCCTTTGCAATTGCTGCAAAAACAGATACTCATGTAAAAAAGAGATGTCAAAAGTAGGAATTGTAGGAAAATTCCCCTTTTTTGGACCACTGAAGACTCCACATACAAATGGTCCAATTGCAAAATATCTAATCTAAAGGATTTACTGATTTATCTGACAGAGTAATTACTGTTAAAAAAATGGAAAAGAGAAAGTTCCTGACAGTGTAATAAAAGTTTTAAGGGAAGGCAAATTAGGGGTGCCTAGATTTCCAGACACAGAATCCCTCTAAGAAATGAATCCCAAATTGGTCAGTGCCATAAATAATCCCCTAAGAGCCTATGCTTCTGAGATTGTGGGCTCGATTATTTTTGCCATGAGAGTTAGAAGAGATTAAGCAGATAGGAGCAGAGCATGCAGATTAAGGAAAAAGTGGTTTGCTCAGCAGATGTCTTGTCAAAACCACATCCTTTAATCTGAAGTACAAACACACTAAGGCCAGCATTGCAATGATCTGTTTTATCCATTAGAGCATGGAGTATTCTGGGGCACAGCAGCAGGGACTATGAAGGAAGTACAGTCATTAGGGTGCAGAGGAACTATATGGTAAATGTCTTTCTGTGAAAAAATAAATGTTCTTGTCTAGGTAGTTTGCCATCAGGAGAAACTGGGGAGCTGGGCACAGCCCTCCCCTGTTGTTAACACTCAAGCAGGGTTGTGGTGCCCTGAAGATGCACCAGGGATGGACTCATCTCTCTGCTAGACTTTTTTCAGGGAAAGAATGCTCTGTGCAGAGCCCGTGAGCCAAGCAGCAGGCTGGGAACAGGACCAGTGGTGCAGCTCCAACAGAAACCATGCCAGTGCCTGGGAAGGTGGAGACAGAACAAACTCATCTCTCTCCAGAGAGCACTGACAAATGCAGAAGATTAACTTGGGCATTGAGCTCAACTCCATGGTTGAAACTTGGGAGTCCGAAGAAATCTGTAGCCCGAGAGACTGAAGATGAGGCTAAGAAAGCGGAAATCTTAAGTTCTGTCAATGTGGTCACTCACATGACATGTAAACTTGTCTACATGAGAAAATCTCCTTTCATTTTTGTCAACTGTAATACACTGCTTTAAAGTGTTTGTTCACACAAAATTAAAAATGGCAATTTTTTTTTGGTCTAAGTGTTGGATAGATTCAACCAGCCCTTCCACAGTTCAGAGGAGACTTTGTGCAAGCAGAAGCTGTACAGTCAGGAACCAGAGACTATAGACAGTGTTTTGCAATGTTAGTTCACAGTTCAGTCACGGAGTTGAAAGCATATCTGCAAGAAAAGTGACTTTTTTAGCAAGAGACCTGGGATAAAAAGCCCATTGACAACTCTAGGATTTGGTTCAGGCTGGCTGCAGTCCCTACATTGCATCAAGACAGCCCAAGGAGGGATGGAACTTACATTTCTCTGCAAACTCTTAGCCTAAGAAATACCTTTGTTTCTTCCTCCTAATGTAATTAAATTCTGTTTAGGATTTGTCAGAATTTGCTTGAATTTATGATGGGACACTAACTAACCCAAGCACATGCTGTTTAACAATACAGAAGACTGTGGGAACCGTATCTGCAGTATGAGCCCCCACAGAGCTTTCATTTTTCATTTCTGAAAATGAAGATACATGGCAAAGATTATCTTATTTACAGTATTTTATCCATCACATATTACATTATATAAACCTAGTTCACCTGTGACTTTAAAAAATAACCCCATTTATGATGGTTGCCCTTTATTTTTAAATCTGTTCAGTTTTCTGAACATTAGTTTGGTGGAAATCTTAATAGAGTTTGATTAAATATTAACAGTGTATTACCCTTACATGTGTTTTTTCCAGCTAAATGTACAATGACCCAAAGGTGCAAGAGTGTGAGTGTGCATATATGAGGGAGTAAACATGTGCACAAAGTCATTGCCTTGAATGCAGGCATGGAATTAATATTAAATAAACAAATAACTTCTGTCTATGGACATGAAATCCCCACAGTGATGGGGTCTGTCAAGCAGGGTTTGTCACACTGGGTATGGAGGTCTCCTGAGGAAGGCTCAAGGGACTTTGCTGCAGGACACACACAAAGATGTGTAAGAGAGCACATCTCTCCTGCCACCCCATGTCCATGGAGCACCTGCAGCCACATACAGAGCACCTGCTGGGAAAAGGCAGAAGAGTGTGGAAAGCTGCAGGGGCTCAGGCAGAAGCCATGAAGTGGTGTAAGATGTATCAGAGCATTCTCCTCACGGGTACTGTGTCTGCACCTGAAACTGAAAGGACACTGTGAAACCTCAGCACTGCCACCCTGTCCTTCTGTCCCTGCATTTCCAACGGGAAATGTGACTGACAGGTTCACCAGATGAGCAGCTTGAAGGTATATTGAACAACCACAAAGCTAAGGGCTATTTTCCAGTTGTCCAACAGGACTGTCACATCCAGTGCACAAGCAAATGGAATGGGTCAGAGTGTCCAGACAGTACTTCACATTACATTACAACCTCTGGATATTACTTGGATCCAGCAGCCTCTCCTGTTTAACTCCTCCCCAGATCCAGCTCTCTGCTGCTTCTGAGCAGGAAGCAAATGTTACCATAGCTCTAGAGGTGCCAGCCTTTCCAGGTCAAATTAAAATCCTTGGCAGAGTGATGACTGCCCAAATCAAAAATTTAAATAACCATATTATCTAATCTACAGCATTCATTTTGGCTTTGAAAGAAGAAAGTAGCTTCTTGTCGTATTTAAATTATATTAAAAGTTTCAGTAACATTTTAACATAATGTTTGACCAAAGATCTCAACAAAATTTCATAAACTTCACAAAACTCTTAACAAAAGTTTTTAAAACTTAGATACCTAATAAAAGTTATCTTTAAATATGTAACCAAGTACATGAACAAAATTTTAACGAAAAATAATTTCCTTGTTTCAGGTAAATTGTGCTCCAAAATCTCAGTTCAGTGAGTATTATCCTGACTATACTGGAGCTTACACCTAGTTCATAGCTAGTTTCTAGTGGAACAATGAACAATTTATTCTGCATTGACTGTTTACCTTGGTATTTGCAGAATGTGACACAAAAGGATGTTTCTGACTGAATGCTGTAGGTTTAGCCAGAAGTGGAGAAATAAGTTTTGCTAATAATTTTTTAATGAATATTATTGGCCTCATACTGTTCATGTTTCTTGCTGCAGATTCCACTACAATCTGATGTATAAGTCATGTATTCTGGATATGTGCACAGGCATATGTATTCATGAGAATAAATAGAAACAGACAATATGGTAAAAAATGTGTTAAGTAATCTCCTGCCAGCAAAAAAGTGCAACTATTTTTGCTGGGAATGGAAAAAATTCAATGTAAGGAAATTAATCTTGAGATGGCTTTGTTGGAAAACACCCCAGCACAGAGGGGAAAGGGGAGGTTAGAAACCCGTAAGGAGGAACATCTCTCTTGCGTTCTAATTTTCTTCCTTCAAGTCTGGGAATGTGTTTTGTGGATATCAAGTATTTCATCCACAGAATATATGAAGCTTTTAATGTTTGGTCCTTCCTCCCTCACAGCCCCACTCCAGCTGCCCGCCTGGGCAGCCATTGGAGATCTGCTATCACCTGAGTCACCTTTGTGAACTAGGCACAAAATGTGTACCTAGATAGGACAGTGTAAGGACTGTGAGGCTGTAAGACTCATTTCATACATGGACAGATGGACAGTTTTGTCCTGGATTTCCCAGGAAAACACATGGGTTACTTATATAAATAGTAACTTCACTTTCAATGTATCTCAAATAACAGTTAAACTAGAAACTGTTTTTCCAGCATCATCCACCTGACATGTCCAGGCTTATGGCTTACAGGCACTACTGTGTTTTTGCTTAATATGCTTTCAGATACAGCCTACAAGCCAGAGACTTCCATCATACACGTTATGAATGGATGCTGCACCACTTGAAGGCAGAAATTAGGTCAGAGGAAAGCAGGAAACACTGTTGAATAAACTGTGTCAGGAAAGTATTTGGATAACAACACACTGAGGAGGGGTGATGTATACCAATATACAGAATCTGCCTTTAGCGTGAAATACTGTCATATGAAACCTTCAGTCTGTACATCAATTCAGTTTGAGCCATTAGCCATTTTTCCCCAGTCACCCTGTTCTGGAGGGAACATCTCTCTAGAGACAGCACTGGATGATACAGTCATTATTTATCATCATGACACCCCTCCTGGGACTGTTAACAAATGGCTCCTGAAAATCTGTCAAGACCATCAGTATATTACAAAGATGGCAGAGATAGTCATTATATAATAATTCTTCCACAGAAATGTAGTTTAAACAATGTGATATTAAAGCCTAATAGCCTATTCATCAGCAAAAAAACAGAATAATCCTTAGATTCAATGACCCCATCCATGTTTATGTCTTCTACCATGGGCCTTCAGAGCTTAGTAACTAAAATGTGTGTTTATGTATGTGTATACATACACATAAACACACCTCTTCATGTGCTGGAGGTCAAAATTATAATGCACTTTTATGCACTGAAGAGAAACAAACCTGTGGGTGAAGGCTGTCAGAACAGCAATGGTACTGGTACTACCAATGTCTAGTTCATTGTTTTTAATTTTTTTTCTAGTAGGCGAACCAATCACAGTGATTGGTCTCATATTGAAGTCTTTACCAAATTCAAATGTCTCTATTCCTGATTTAAACAATTTTAGGTCTCCAAAATCCTGGGTTTAGCTATACCTATGAGATTCCATAGAAGCTCCAGTGTTTCTTTGTAACCCAGATCCCCCACCCACAAACCACAACAGGGACTGAAGCTGCCTTTAGGACACTGCTCCTACAGCAAAGTAAAATACATTACCTGCTAACATCCTTATAGTTTGAATTTCCATAGTATATTGTAATCAGCATAATGCTACCTGGAGAACTCCTGATTTTTCTTCTGATTCAAAACAAAATGTATTTTTTTCCATGGATATCAAATTTCAGTCAGCAGTGGCAGTTTAATGCTAAGACTTAGGCATTTGAGTGGTAATTTGCAAACATCT
Source organism: Aphelocoma coerulescens (assembly GCF_041296385.1). Classification (NCBI taxonomy): domain Eukaryota; kingdom Metazoa; phylum Chordata; class Aves; order Passeriformes; family Corvidae; genus Aphelocoma; species Aphelocoma coerulescens. The sequence goes on along the minus strand of NC_091015.1, from coordinate 36,357,334 downwards.
ACAGATTATACAGTCTATAAAAAGAAAGATCAAGATATTAAAATTACAAAAGCCACATATGTCTCTGGAAAATTGCTTCAGACTTTGAGTGTTGTACTACATTAATAAAACAGCTCTTCCTCCCTGATTATTTTATTTTTTTACTTTTTAATAGAATTAGCTGTGCAAGGGATAAATCATACTTTAACCCTACCAGGAAAGAGCAGTGTATCTTTCTATCCATTTACTTGGAATTCTACTAACATTATCTTAATTACACTTGACTTCCTGCTGCATTTGAATGACTGCTTTTCTTATATATGGCACATTTAATATTTCATTAGAAGGACACTTAATTTTTCAAAATTACTTAAAATTATTTGTTTTATATCTTTAATTTAATGATCAAGTTGACAAAGGAAATCACCCAGTATATTTGTATCAGGCAATGACAAAAAAAAACCTACTACATAATACTTATTTCTATTAAAAAAAGGAAAAAAATTGGAAATATTCTTTTCCATCTGGGAAAACAACAGCTAAACAATGCTGTAAAGTTGATTTTTGTATTGACTTTAGCATTCCTCCCTCTGATACCTACATACAGATAGTTTTGTTATGCAGGAGCTCATTTTCCTTTTGAGGCTATTTTTTAGTTAGTTCATTGGCAGTGATTCTTTGAACAATTTAATTTCTCCAGGTTCTGCTGCTTCCTGTCACTATCTGCCAAATGGAGAAATACAGAATCTAAATCTATTATATAAGAAGTAATATTCTTGCCCAAGAGCAAAGCACAGAAGCCAGGAGTCCACTGAGATGCATATTCATCTATCTTTGAAATGAATTCATTTTGGAATGTACAACACCCATGCAAATCTCATTAGCTGTCCAGGGGATATTTAAAAACCTATCCACTTTATCAATATATCAAATATAGATTCAGCATTTTAGTGTAAAGTCCCAGCAGAAGTAACACATTTGTTCTTCTTGCCTGGTAATTTCTATTGGGATACACACACACACACACACACACACATATATATATACACACACACATACTGAGGCTTTTGGTGAGTGTGTATATATTACATGTATTACTTAAAATACATATTATACACAGTATAGGAACATTATTTATATATTATATATTACACATTGTATGGTATATTTAATATATATATAATTTATTTTTTAACATTTTGTTTTCCAGTAGGGTTCACCAACGCACTTATTACACGATGTATCGCATCAACCCCAAAGAAGTTAGTTTGCCTTTTAAGAGGATTTTGTTAATAAAGACTTAATGTTTCCATAACTTTGCACATACTTATATATCCAGATCTTTCCTAATTATGACTGTGCTTTGCTACTTACACAAGGGTTCAATATTCCTCATTTTTTATGCTTTTTTTTTCCCAGGGACACTTGATGTTATTCAGTGAAAGTCCTCACAATTCTCAAGCTAAAGTGGAAGCACTACATGACTAGTGGTGATGAGCAGAAATAAAGATCTTCTGTGATTTTTACACCATCATCAATTGTAAAATCAGCTCTAAACTACCCTGATGACATCACCATTTAGCATTTGTGGAATATGAATGCATGTTTTTCAGAGCAGAATTTGTTTACTTGATCTAAAGGATAATCACAGTGGAAAACACAAAGTATTGTTTAACCTTCAAATTGCAGACCTGAAACCATCCTTTTGTGAACAGTCTTATGCTAATGATAAAATTTATTACCATGAGTTTTCAGCATAGAATTCACAAGCATGAGGGGAAAGCTGCAACTGCAATGGATCAGAAGCCCTCATGGGAAAGTGTACACGTGGCACAGGCACATAGGCACGCAGGCTGAATCACCCATCATCTCGTATACCTCTGTAATAAAGTAATTGCTCTTCTTGACACTTGAGATGAGACTTGGGTCAGATTCTGTGTGGCCCCAGCATGTCTCCTGACAGTTCCTTGCAGACTTCTGTGTTTTGCACATCCACCTCTATCCATCAGCTGCTGGAATGGAGCGACCACTCCTGCTGCAAAGCAGCGAAGCTGTTTGCAGGATGCTCTCCCACAGGAACTCAGATCCCAGAAACCTGGGTACATTCCTTTGTAAATCTCTTCAGTAATTAGTTCAAATGGTCAGGCTTGGGAAACAAAACCAACCAAAAACCCCCGCAGTGCTGCACTACAGCAATTCACCAGAGGTCACGGCCACAGTGTCTGGCAACGTGACCACATCTGCTGGAGTCTCACAATAGAAGCTGCCAACCTAGATCCAAACTTTCCTGAAGGTATAAGGGTGAAGAATTGGAGTCTGGATTGCTGGATATAGTTAATCATATGAACATGGACTTTTGGTGTTGAACAATTAGCCAGAAGTAGTAATACATGAGATTCCACCCACTTATATTTCAGTTTCAGTATCACATCATCAGTAGCAGGAAAAGGCTGTCCAGAAGACTTTCCCAAAACAAAACAGGAATGCCAGGAATGTATTTAGTGAAGCTAATTTTAAGTGCATTACATTGTCAGATCAAGGCTCTACTGATTACCCTGAAAGGTAATACTGCTAATACTCATTGAAATAGCTCATGAGACTAAGAAAATAAATAAAATTTAAAAAAAATCTATCCTCATCAACCTAAAATCCAAGACCAGTTTGTCTGTTGCATGGTCACTGCAAATATATTTTGCAACAGCAGAGATGTTTTGCAGTGCCTTAGAGATGTAAAAACTATGGAGGAACATGTGACACACTAACAAACATGATCACTGCATTTATTGTTACACTAAACTTTTACACCCTTCCAGTGAATTGTCCCTCCCTCAAATACGAAGAGATAACTCATTCACCCCAGGCTATTTTTTGGACCAGATATCCATTTTTTACAAAATTAAGTGTCTAAAGAAAATAGATGGTACTCCAGATACACTGGTACATGTAACTGTCAAATATGGTCTTGTTCATACAATAGGAAAATTGTTTTTCATAGTCTGATTTGCATTAATAATAATGATTAAAATCAGATCCTGAAAATATTACATCCTGATCAGTCTCTCTGTAAAGAACAAGTAAGAATATCCACATTTTCACAATAAGGCAGTTTGCTTTTTAAAGGTGACAATTCAAGAGCCTGGGAATGAATTCAGGAATTTCTTAGTTGTGAAGTCTGGGTCCAAGCCATTAAGCAATACGATGTGACTGACTTTAAATAAATTACTAGATACAAAATTCAAGTCTACTATGCGAGTGTGCTAAAAATGAGACAGAGAAATAAGATTTTCTCAGGCATATGTTAGAGACTGAATTTGGGATAGGTTTCTCAATGTACTGTTAACTCACTATCTAACGATGGTCATGTGGTAAAACTCTGAAAGTCTGAGCAGGTACAATTGTATTTTCTTCCCTAGGTAGCAGCAAAAAGTACATTTTGATGTTAAATATTAATTTTATATACTTTAAATAACTGATGAAGACATCTCGCGAAGAACAGGATCAGACATTTATACCAAGAAAGCACATTTGCACAACGAAAAAGAGATTATTTACATATTAGTACTCTCAAACACAGTATGTATTTAAAGCCATCTCTCTGACACGTTAAGGGAAACATGCAGAGTGGTAAGGTCATGGAGTTGTCTCAGGAACAGCATATGTCCCCCTGGGACAGAATCCACAGCTATAGCTTTTAAACACGATCTTCTCTTAACGGTGTTTTCCTAGTCCCGAGGCTGAACAGAGTATCTCACAGAGTACCTCTATGTCTAACATGCATTTATCCAAATCTACTACGTTCATTTTAGTATAATGGTATCAACTGCTGTGCCAGTACTATCCCCTCCCATAGACTTATAGTGACCATGCAGAGGTCTAGATTTAGGAACAGTTCAAACCGGCTGAATTCAGAGGCAGCCAAGGGTCACGGTTTCAGTAGGATATAACGTGTGTTGATTTACAGGGAGTTACAATATTACTCTCTTTTAGAGTAATCTTGAAATTCATAACTGTATAACTAAAACATTTTTCTTGCTAGTAGAAAAGTGTCTACAAAACCTTTTTTTCTGCCTGGGGTCTTTAATTTACTACTTCATTCTCCATGTGCTTGGCCCCTCACCCCCATTCCAGAGCTATGGACTCACCCGCCGCAATTCTGCATCGAGGGGTACTGGGAGAAGCAGCTGATGTCCTTGCAAGGCCACTCTGCCATTTTTGAAAGTCTGTGGAAATCCAGCTACACAGACACAAACAAGGGTTGCTCAAGATCTTTAGATCTTGATTAAATGATCTAGACTAGATTAAATGTCTCAGCATCAACACTATTCTCTCCACTATTCACTTAACACATATTCAGACCTCTTACATTTTAAAATCCGAAATAGACCTCTAAGTGGGAGCATTTCACACATTCAGAATGAAAGTCATATACTGGATTTATTAGATTGAATGTCCATTTCATCTGAACAGTTCAACCAGGACAGCCCTGCTCTTTTCTGGGAGGTTATTTTTGCTTCTGGCTGCACTTAAATACTGGGGTGGGGTGGGCAGTGAAGGGCTGGGAAGCAAAAACACTTTTAACTCTCTTTCCTTCCTCAGAGAACACTTTTCAGTTCCTCAAGCACCCATCTCACTAAGGAGGCTGCTGCCACTGGCACATGCTGCCATCACTAATGGAGGGAAGGCAGCAGCACTCGATCACCTTGGCACATTAGTTCTCTCTATTAAAAAAACTCACAACACATCCCCCCCACAATAAAAAATAGGATGCCTCAGACTGCACTATAAAATATATATCTATATATAGAGAGAGTTATATATATATAGCTATATAACTATATATATAGTTATATATACAAATAAATTGTTATTTAATAGTGGTGAGGGGTTGGTTGGTTGTTAGGGCTTTTAAGGGGGTGTCTTAGAAGCCAGGGGGCTTTCTGATTTTTTAAATCAAGGACCCTACACACACCTTCCCCTGGGTTTAGCTGGTCTCATCAAGGTTACTAAGTAACCTTGAGCCGTATTCAGCTTTTCTACTGTTCTTTTGAGAAGAAAATTGAATCCCTCCCATGTTTGAGAAGCCCAGCTTTCAGTTTAAACAGGATTTTTCAAGTATTAGCATATCAAACAGTGTAGTTGACAGCATGCAACATAAGATTAGCACATTTTATTTTTTCTAAGTCTTAGCTTCCTTCTGTCCTACTATTTAGCATTTTTAGTGAGAGAAAACCAAAAGCAGGCTTGGTAGCCATCTGCAGGAGCAAGACACTGGGTATATTTACACAACAGCCTAATTTGTTTTCAGGACTCAAAGGCTGGCTTTAATCTCCTGCGTCCTCCATGAACACTGCTGGCCCTCTGGAAGGCTACAAGGCAAAAACACTTCAGCCCCGACCCCTGAAAATATTTACCAGTATTGAAGAGCTGGATCCCGGAATGCCACAGAGGATGTTAAAGATGTTAAATAAGCCAGGATCCTCTCCTGATCATAAACTGTTCAGGGGACAGTCAGTCATACAAGGTCCCATAGTATGTTAAAAGGGACGTGGAAATAGCATCTCTGCCCCGTCTCTGAATTGGCAGCAAGCAAAAGTGGTTATAGAAGGTATGAGTTTTAGAATCTACATTCTGCAGCAATATTTTGGGCTTTTAAGCCTTGTTTTCACATTTTGTTGCACATTTGATGAAAAGCTCACAAATTTAGTGTCGGTGTGGAAAGTGAAATAGCTGCATTGATTGTCTCAATGTGTTTAAACACACTGAATGTAAAACTCGGTCACGAGTTTATTGTGGGTATGGATCTCAATGAAGACAGCAACTAACATTCCACGAACATAAATGATCTGAGACAGACTTCATAATTAAGAAATAATACATATTAGTAATATATAAGCCTCCAAAACGCATGAAAAACATAGTAGCTCTTTACCTGATTTTTTAGATATTACCATCTATATAGGTAACCCTTATATCACTCCTCTGATGAGTACCAGAACAAGAGTCTAGTGGCATAATTCTCATGAGAAAAGACAGACTGAGGCAAATTACATTCATTTTTCAAACTCAACTATATTGCTAGGGCTGCTAGAAGCATTACTTCCTAAAAACCTCTCAAGTATGACATACATCATTACTTTCCAGGTATCCATAACTGCAGTCAGTGAAATGTTACATTACGGTGATGCCAAAGCTCCTTAATCAAGTTCTACTTTTCCTGCATTAGGTGATTCACTGGTTCATGAAAAAGCAGCTCCATTATGGAGCAAGGTCAGCTCCACAGTGCCCATGACAGCTCATTAAACTGTGTGGCACCTGCTACCCATCCACAGGAAACACACCTCAGCTCTGAGGCTTAAGAAGGAAGGATTCCTGAAGGAAAACAAAAAGAAAAAAAAAATCACAACAGAAATGTAGCAGGATCTTTACCTCATCTGACATCAAGAGATTTCTAGCAAAATTAAACATGTGATTTGGTATTCCTTAAGTCGCTAGATAGACATCATCTTCACATTGGAAGGCAATTAGTGTCATTCATAATCAGTGTACCCACAGTACTCTCAGGTGAACATATCCCAAAGCCACATCCCAAGTATGCACTCAGTTACACAGTTATACTGAAATCTGTACAAAATTTTGAGAAGTAAAAGGAAAGCAATGTACAGACAGCCAGGGAAACTTCAAAATCTTTCAGAAGTTTCTGTCAATTAGGTCTTTGAAACTAGTCTATTTTAAGATGTCAGACCTTCCAGCAGTTAGATCTCAAAATCGTCTGCTTTGGGTGTTCCATAATAACTTCTGGGTCTTTAAATTTGTCCAAATTCATATTTGATTATCTATTCCCATCTGTCAGTGCATTTATTCATTTTTAATGTTCTTTATACTCTCCAGACAGGCAAAGTGGTGTTTGAAATTTACCTGGTAGAATTTCATCTTTGTAGTCCCCTATCTGCTTTGAATGGGGAAAAAAACAACACAGGAGAGGAATCCAAATCATGTAGTTTGAAGTTTTTGGATCAAATAAAACTGTTCATGACTAAAGATACATTTTTGGCTATCCACCTCCAGATCAGTAGAACAAGACAGAAGCAGATCCTCCCATCTCTTCAAGCTTATATCTAAACAAAGGAAACTAGTGCCTAAAGGTTGCTGTTCTCCCATTTACAGTGTTCCATACAGGGCTTGGACAGCTGTAACAAAGGTTATGACAACTCTGGGATGAAAAAATTACTGTATGAAAAAGAAAATAGCAAGCATGACTGTAATTATTTTCCCACCTAAACTTAGTTAAAAAAAATCAGCCTTTCTAAAGAGATTCACAAGCTGAAACAAAAACCCCACTACACACAAAGACCATATTCATTATCCAAACCAGACAACTGGTGTAGCAGTCATGAACATACAATAGGTTTCTCCAGGACAAACATTAAAAATATCCCACTAAGTTGTTCCAAAACAGCTGTGTAAGTCTACTTGTAACATTTGAATATTATGAATGTTCTTAATATTCCAAAGCTATGTTCTTTGTTGTCCAGTTTTAAAGATTAAGGTTTTTCAGCAATAATGGTTCCTTAAAGTAACTTTGCAGGTAGGTATAACTGGGTCTGTCTGGGATGGAGTTAATTTTCCTCATAGCATCCCACTCATACAGCTCTGTGCTTTGGGTTTGGGGATTAAACAGTGCTGATAACAGACCAGTGTTTTGGCTGTACAGTGCTCTCCCAGCACCAGAGGTTTCCTTTTACATTGCCTCCTCCCCCTTTGTGTCTGCTCAGATCTGCAGGGCCTAGGCTGTGAGTAGTCAAAAAGCTGGGAGGGGACACAGCCAGGACAGATACTCCCAGATGACTAAAGGGCTATTCCATACGGGATCATGCCCAGCAATAAAAGCCCAGGAAAAGAGAAAGGAAGGCTAATCAGGTCTTCCTGTTGTAAACACCTGCCTGATGCTAGGAAATAAATTCCTTATTATGTTTTGCTTGTGTACACAGTTTTCCTTCTTGTATTAAAACGTCTTCATCCTGACAAGAGTTTTCTTGCTTTTGTCCCAATTCTGTCCACCATCCTACTGGGAGGGAAGAGTGTATGAGCAATGGCATGGGGGCTGACCTGGTGGCAGGGGCCAACCCACCACAGCAGCCCGGGTTTGAACTCAGCTACTTCAGTAGCTCAGTCAGACAACACTAATTCATTCACATAGAGTGTTTAGCTTTCAGATACTCAAGTTTATTACAGACTTAACACAATAAAACATAGTATAAAAAAAAGTAGATTGCAAAGTCTTCACATCATGGAATGCCAATAGTTACAAAAATTGAAGTAATATCCTTGAAAATACATGAAAGCTAGTGGGAAGATATGGTGGGATAGAGGGAAAACTTGCAGGAGACAGGGAAGAAGGGGAGAAAAATATTAAGTCAGTTTAAAAAAAAGATATACATGATCCAAGCTTTTTAAATAGAAAATTTAATATCATTCTTTGTGTCAAACAATCCTGTCTAGAAACATATATTCATAATGGAGTTAAGCCCAGATTTTGAATCTCTGAATAACAAAATTCCTTGCGCCCCAGTTAGCTTACATTAACATAGCCCCCGTGTCCTACAAGTCATTCCAAAATACTCTTTGACTCCTCGAGTGTTTATCATGCTTTACTGGATAGATTGTTTGCTACACAGTTACAGGAACATCTTAAGTTACAAAAATAGTTATCACTCATTAGTATTTCTATACATATCTCAAGCTATTATATGCACACTCTGTACAGTAAATTTGCTTCCTTAAAACAAACAAAAGAACTAAATCATAGTCAGTCAGATCCAAAATACTCAGGCACCATAATACACTTACATGTGTGGTACTAAACATCCTGGCCCATGCAAAGCAAAAGCAGTTTCAGTACCCAGGAAACATATGCATCCAAGTTGTAGGACCCTTGTGATGGCTGGTGGAAGAGTATGAGGATCAGGACCTTACTCCCACTGAACAGTCTCCCACCAAACTGCAGGGCTCTCCACACTTAGTGTGCAGATCCCGTGCAGACTGCTGTTCCTGGCCAACAGGCCTGACTACCTGTAGAAAAGCAGATTTACATAGCAAAAGCTGTAGGTAGCAGAACTACCCCAAAATACCCCTCTGGTAATGATCAGAATTCCCGAGCTAAACATAAAATAGGAAGGTGACTTCTAAAATGCAACAAACACTGGGTGTTTGCCATAGCCAAATAATTCTTCTCAACATCTTTTGGCTGGGATCTATTCCTCCTTCCCCAGGCCAAAAGAAAAAAAATTAGACTTTTTGGCATGACCAGGGCCATCACTAACAAATATTTTGCTGGTTGCAAGCAGTCCACTGCTGAAGTATGTTGGTTGTACTTGCATTATTTATCCTTCCCTTTGAGTAGTGGAAAGCCTGGAAGCATTACAAGGGTTGTGGCATTTTGTTAGACCGGCAAGTACAAAATTTAGTTCTTAGAGGTACCATTGCTAGTCTTTCTCATCTCTTAACTCTGCAAGTCCAGTTCAGCTGATGTGAAGCTTCCTGCAGCTGCCCAACTCTGAAACAAGTCACCCATTTCACAAGGTGCTGTCTGGGAACAGACAGATGTCTCACTATAGATTTGGGGGGTGGGAAGGAAAACAAAACCACAACTACCACCCCTCAAAAAAAGGAGGAAATAAAAAAAGGAAACTTTAATTGCTGAATAAAAAATAATGCTATTTCTCTTTGAATATTGTCTAAATAGAGAAATTTCTCTCATACCACTCCAAGCACCATCCTTTCCATCATGAGGACACAACACTTCAGTTAGGTTAAAGACCCTCATGGTTCAATCCAAGCACTTAAGAGTTCAGTGTTTAAATGGTTCCTTTATATAACACATGCTGAAAAGCCCAGGCTGTTTGCAATGTACTACTATGAAAAAATATATTCACTTGCAGAACTTCAAGGACAATTTGAAGCAAAGTCAACTAAAGCATGTACTCAAATCTGCCAGCATCAGGCTGCAAAATATAACTACAAGTTAGTATCAAGGTCATGCACACATCAGAAGTGCATTAAGAACTTCAGAGTTATACCACAGAGGAAAAAGATACTTATGGTTTGTCTTCACAAAAGATTAAGAATTAAGCAACCATCCCCTAAACATTGAGATGAGTAAAGAAATTACGAATGAGCTTTAACAGGGTTTTTCCCACACCAGGAATTCAAGAATGTCAGTCTTTCATCTTTTAGTAAGAGTGCCTCCCTTTAAATCTCTCCAAACAGGTATTTGATGGTTAGATCTTTGATGGTTTGGATCTTGGATGGTTATTCATTCATTCTTTTATTTTTAAAGCAGTGTATTTGAAATGTACAATAATTTTGTTCTCCAATGGCCAAATAGTTAACCTTCTTGTGCATTTAAGTGTTCCATACTTACTTAAAATTTTGAAATTTTACAGTTATTCTAAACAGAATACGTTAAGCTGATTTTTAATAGTGCCATTACAGTGCAGCATCTGGACTATATTTCTTACCATTTTAAGAAATAACAGAGGTTCCATTTTAAAGTGCAACAGGTTTTGGTAAAGGAATTGCTAGAAAGCATTCAAGTGAAAAGAATTCTACCAGAAATAAACACACTACAATACCAGTATAAAGGTATTTGATAGCATTTGAAGACTAGGGGAAGTTACACATGAACTATGGATCACTTCAGAAGACACACAGAAGATAAACCAGGAAAAAGATTGTAATTTTTCAAGCTGACTTTCTAGAGAGAATTGTACTTACTGATTTACAACTGAATTGAAAGGCTTGCCTTTTCTTTTTTAAAATCAGGATAAAATGAATGTGAAAAATGAAAGGTCTCTCACTTGGATCTACACTGATACCTTGTTTACAAAGTTATACAAGTTAATGCTGAGTTCCCTTGCTCCCTTAGCATGTTTCCAAGCTCAGTCACATAAAGCAAGTTAAATATTCACACAGATGTTTACCTTCTTACGTGATATTATATTAAAATTAGTAGATAAATTTAAATACTTGCCTTATTTGGTTAGTAATATGCTGACATTTGTGCAAGGGCATACGAGCACTTGGAACGTAAAGCCTTTTATTCTCCCATTACTGACTTAATTTGAGAATTCAGTAGGATCTTTAACTCACAATTTGTTTCCTAAGATGAGAACACTTCATCATTCAGTAAGTCTATCACAATTTGATGATGTTATAGATATCCTAGATGACAAAAATTGAGTTTTATCTTCCCCCTTCTGACACGTACATGGAAAAAATAATTCCACTCAATTCTTTAATTTAAATCAGCGAATTCCAAGCACTTCATGCAAGGTTAAGAACCACAGATTTAAGTATTAATCTTGCTCAGCATGTCCACCAAAATTTCAGAAGTTAGTTTGCATCTCAACATTGCATAAAGTGTAACTTCCCCCCTGCCATGCTTGTTCAAAAGCAGCATTCACTACTGTCACCAAATAATTCAATCATTCCAGTTATTTTAGATTACCTTTCATCCTTGGAAGAAAAATTTGTTTTAAATCAATGTAACTATCTGCCTACAGCTGTTTTCTTCTTCTTCTATTTCAAAAAAACAAACAACAACCCCCAAACAAAAACAACACTCTAGTGTGTAAATATTTAAGCCTAGAAGAAAAGAGCCTGTGTCACTTGCTGGCAGACTTCAGTTCTGATATGATTTAAACCAGAATTCTCTCCCTACTCTCCATTATCAGCGTATCTTTCTACAACAGGCAACATGAGTTTACCTCTCTGCTTCTAGCCAGCTCCCCACTCTCCTGGTCTTTAGTTATCACCTGTATCTTTTCAGGCTATCAGATGAGATCACACACACATTTCAGCAGCCACAGGACTGAACCTTATCTAAACTCTAGAAAGGTGAGTCAACTATGAACTAGTTTCCCTCAGGACTGCGAGCTGTAATAAAGAATGTTTACTTTTAAGGGCCCAAAATCAAGAACAATATTCAGAATATAACTACAATAAGTCATTTGAATTGACTACTCCAGTTACAGAAGTTCTCTAAAGGCAAAAGATGAAGTCTTCGTCTTATCAACAACTATATGAAACTGACAGATGAGGTTCCAAAAGTTTTCATAGACTGTCAGAGTAAATGCTCATAGCAATTCAAATAGAGAAGGGTGGGGGGTTTATTATGGTTACTTAATGCCTTTTAAATCAGTCTTACATCACCCACATTCTTTTCCCCACCCATCCCCTTAGGTCCAATCTAAGAGAGGCTAGTAAAGAAAAGAGTAATGCAGACATGTATCTTCACTGAAGTACTGGAGCATCAGAGATTGTTAGTGGCAAGTTACTCAGAAGCCTTTTTCCATAGTGTTTATTGCAAAGTCATTTCGTGTAGCTTATTTCCAGGAGATAGGCAGCATAAAACCAGTAATATCTATTTTAAAAAATACATCATTCATTACAATGCAACAGTCTCAATAGTATGTTCTTACAGCTGCATCTTACCTAATTCAGAAACAAAACAATCCTGATCTAGCCAATTAAAAAGTTAACCCTTAGAACAGTCAGCCTTGAGGAGTCAGACAACTTTGGACCCAAAGTTTATACTCATCATGATTCACAGTTACCCCAGAAATTCGCATGTGCAAACTGTGCTACAGGAACTATTTAATGCTATCAGTCAGTAATCTCATAATTACATCAGCACGTACTCCAACAGAAAGAATTGCTTCATCTTCCCTTACGTAACTTTGATGTGACCTTTGAGTGTTCTAGAAGTACAGATAACTACTGCATTTGCTTAATGAGCCTGCCCAAGAAATAAACACAACCCAACATATTAACACTTAAAAGTCGCTTAAATGCATAATATATTAAAACAGTAAAAATCACAAAAATTTACACCAAGCTCTCCAAACCCATGCTCAAAGTTTCCCACCTAGTTCCAACTACACAATCTTGATTTTAATACCTGTTCTAAAAAGTTTACTAAAAAACCGACTGGTAAAGTCTTGTTCATTTTCTAGACTCTTGGTTTTTTTCCTTTGTCAGTAATTGTTGTGGGGGTTGTTTTTTTGTTTAGTTTTAAATCCAGCTTTAAATCTAACAATATATATTCTCCTTATAACATCCCAGAGGTAGCAAGAGGGAATATGAATGAAAAGAGACCAGATTCTAGAAACCGCAAATTCAACTATTGTGTCATCCAAGAGAGCTTTCCTGGCTTTCATAGACTGCATGTCACCTCTAATCATGGATAGCAAATAAAGTGTAGAATCCCAAAATAAAGAACAATTGCCACCGGGTTACTAATAGAAGTTTCACTAATAGACACCTCAAAGTAATCTTGTTATTTAAGTAGTAATACTGCATTTTCAACAGTCAAATATCAAGAACTGAAGGATAAACTTAAAATTTATGAGTATTTTTTTTTTTTAAATTCTCATTAGTGACACATTTCACCTAAACATAGACATACACACAGTTACTCTAAGTTGATGTACCACACTGTAAGGAAAAGTCCCAGTTCTGTTCAAGAATCTGATATTCCCCCTCTCCCTCCCACCACACAACTTGACAGAAGTGCTCACAGTAACAGAAAGCAAACAGAAGGGGAAAACACAACATTTAACAAGTGCACCTATTTACAATTTGCACCTTTCCCTCCTTGCATCTAAAGTGAACAGATCTCCATGTTTGCTATGCTGTACATTACATGTACTCTCCACTCCATGTAGTACCAGTTCTATCCAAAGGATCTCTGCAAGCACCAACAGCAGTCATTCCACATCAAACAACAGGTGCTTTTACTGTGGAGGCTGAAGGACATTTAAATATTCTGACTGGCCCAGTTGGTAGGTCGTGTTTCCTCCACAGTCCACATACTGGTATCTCTCCTGGGATATTTGCTCAGGGTGGCCTAAGTACGAGGTTGTCACTGTCACTCTTAAAAAGACAGAAGAGAAGAGATTTTGAGTTTCCTATTCTAAAAAACACTGGATTTATATTACTAGGGTTATTAAGGAAAAGGTTTTGGAACAAAATATGTTTTAAATAAATTTAAGAACATTACTGATTTACCACTATAGATTTTCTCCATAAAAGACATCTGGTTCCTTTTTCTAAAGATGCTAAAGCTGAGTTTTACTTGTAATATCTACCAATACAAATAATATTCTTGTTTGTGTCAAGAAAGCAAATGACTAAACAAGCTACAAGCCATGCTATATCTAGTCTAAAGACTCCCCCTGATCCCTCACCAACAAAAGACCCCACCATGCTGAAATTTATGCGCTGTCATAAAAAGCAGTCTCTGACTGAGTACTAAAGCCGGTAATTCCTTCAAGATCAAAGATCTCAGCAAGTTTTGAACAGTGGCCAACACACAAAGTCATTTTAAAGTTTTTGAGACATCAGTAGCTCCATGGCTATAGCCCACCCAACTGCAGAGCAGATACAGTAACAATGATTCTGTTTAATCTGTCTTTACACCACCAGAACCGGTCAAAAGACACAGTTCACTTTCTATAACTATAAAGCTACTACACTAGAAAGCAAGTTGACTTCATTTTATCTGTGATGCAAAGACTACAGGTTTAAGTATTTGAGTATTATTTCAATGAGAATTATATGGCTTCTTAAGTTGTTTCCCACACACAGGAAGACTACCATACTTACTGCATCATCACTACTATGTTGTGTACTTTGATAGATGGTAAAGTACAGAAGTCACTGCAAAAAAGAACAATTGTTAGATTTACATCAAACTTTTCCAAGGTAATTATCTAAAAAGCAAGTCTTGTGGCTTCAAATAGAAATTCTGCTGCTCTGTCCACAGAGCTGCTAGCAATGGCAACAATCATTTGCCAGTGACTGAATGCTGGACCTACTTTTATATACATAGTCTTGCTTTCACAGGTTCTGTCTTCACATGGGCTTGCTTTCATGTAATGCTTGCCAACAGAAGTGTCCTGAGAAAGCGATCATTCCGTCTTCCAGAAGCTAACCAAGGTTAACCTGAGCCCCTACATTTAAAGCCTGCCAGTATCACTTTGTCACCTTTTGTTTTGCACTCATCCACTTCTGTATTATGCAAAGTAACCTTTAACTAACATACAGAGATTCAGAAGTCAAGGTTATTGTTCTCTTACAAGATAGATAACCTTTTCAGACTTATATTTTCTGACATACACCTAAATACCATAAAGAGCACCATGTAAGTGCATATTTTTAAACCCTGCTTCCTAAATCAATGATCTTGGTCACAAATTTATCAGCTCTAGAATGAACAGCATGTGATCAGTGCAATAAGATTGCTTGGCAGCTACCTACAATATTTTCATACCCCCTCCCTGCACCAACAAAAATAAGATATAAACAGTGAGTGAACACAGCTCATCCATATTGTAAGAAAATACAGTATTATCATGAGTTCTATGAAGGCTATTTATGAAATTTATTTATTCCTCATGCATCCAAAGAGATTCACAAGATTCAGTGTTTACATAAAGCTAACTTACATACTTTTAAAAGGTGACAGAGATTCAGCATTTTCTGTTGATTTTAAGTTTGTGCCTCTCTTTCCATTTCATACCTATTTCATTTTATTTCAACACTTCAAAGCAATAAGGTTTCAATAATTTCTCCCACTCCAAAGGGGCTGGCATCCATGAGAACTGCACACAGACCTGAAGTCTCAATAGTTAACTCTTTCTGTTCAGTCTGCATTTCAGTGTTAAGAGAACTAAAATTGGGGTTTTTGACCAAGATATAATGAGCTAACAGTCTGTTGGACAAATGAACTTTCAGAAGCTATGAATAAAACCACTCAAAGGGCAGTCTGTAAACACTGCTTACCATCGTATACACAAAGTGTGAAGAAAAGTCTCTAATTTGCATACCACTAAATACAAATTTCCTTCTACTGCAGAGAAACTTGTGCAAAAGTTACTAGAGAACTTGTTAGGGGAACACACCTGCACTTTCACCCCCTAAAGCAGCAGTCCTAAATAGTGCCAAGGCCTAAAATACTGGAATAGAGATTCCATTTAAAGGGTTTATAGCCAGGTACAGCAAGCCACTATATAAAACTAACCAAACAATTGTGGCTTACCATCTTTCAGTACTATTAAACTCGAAGAAAATGCCCCAATGTCTTTTCAAAGAGATTTCTGCTAACTTTCAAAAAAGTTGGTTTTAATGCCATCACAACTTTTAATAAGATCCATGTGATATTTACAGGTGAGTACACTTACTACATGTAGCTCATTTCATCTTGTATGACTGTAGGCACCATATAATCAATCTAAAAAAAAAACAAACCACAATAAAAAAGCAAGGAAAACACAAATAAGTAGATTTACATATGAAGATTAACACATGTTTAACTCTGAAAGTCTAAGCTACTTACCTGTTTCATATCCAGCGGACCAATGTTGGTGATGTTGTTTAACCGTGCCTTGCCAATAACTGTTTTTGAAAACTGAACTTGGGCTGTGATGTTTGCCACCTCAACAGAGTAATAGTTGTTATTCGTTATATTCAGTGTGTTCTGAAAAAACAAACACAAAACAGTAACAGCTATCCATTCTGTGTATCTTGATGAGCAAGCATTTTGAAACCTGTGCATGAGATAGTAATACCTGAAGTTATGCAAGTAAATTTTCCTGTCTGGTAGGATTGCAGAGAGGAGTGGGGTCATGGACCATCACTTTCTAAGTTTGTTTAGTGAATATATTGAGTAACACAAACTTCTGCACAACTTTCCTGGTAACAACCCTCCACTGCAAATACTGCATTTCTTCCAATCCTCAGTTATTCCTTCTAGAAAACTGAGCTATCAAAGGACCTCTTTCACCCATGGCAGCTTTGCTTTATTTAAAATGAAGAACTGTACCAAAAGTCTTTAGGCAATCCCATATCAAGATCATTACGAAGAAATCAAGAACTATGTGGGAACAGCTCCTTTAAGTTTTAAGGTGGATAAGAAGTATTTTTCCTCAACCCCAGTTTTGACACATGCATAATACCAGGGCAGCAGCAAACAGCATTCCTATATACACATACTACATTTCAGACACATTTCAAAAGTAACACTAAGAAGTCCAAAGTTACTGTTCCCTTGAAAACAGAAGGCCCAGTGTCAGCCTGCAATTACACCTCTATTAGCTATAGCTACAAGAACCAGACACAGCAGGTCCAGTTACATTTTTCAAACTGGTCACCAATTCTATTTAAGGTATCAACTAAGCTTTTCAGCCATTCCACAGTTTGTATGTACATTAAACTCTCAAAGCAGTATCTCCTGTTGCATTTATGCATTGCAAACACCCAGTCAGACTTACTGTAATATTTAGGTAGATTATCCGTCTATCCTGTTCATAAGTGACATATACTGACTTCACACCAATGTACTCAACGTCAATCGAGCGAGGAAACAAGAAAAATACAGCCAGCCCCGAAAGTAGTAAACACACAGTTACAGAAGCAGTCACATAGAGCTTTCTGGAGGAAAAAAAAGAGCACATTTCAGAGTCAAAAGCACATTAAACAACAGTGACATACTATTTTCTTTTAAGTGATAAGGAGCAGAACTAGTCAATACAACTTATTCAGTCTATTTCTAGCTTCCATTAGCTTCTAAAACGGGAAAAAAACTATGCTGCACTTCACAGCTATGTCTTAAACAGCTGTTACTCTTGTATATACATCAGAAATCATATTTCAAATCATGTGGTTATCTCAACATTTGTAACTTGCAGAGGAAAATGGAAGAGGTAAATACTTATGTGCTTTGAAACAAACTCACTTCCTCTTAACGTTTATTTATAGCACAACTTCTGCCATTTTGTGGAAGTCTCACAAAACACACCCAGAACACAAAATAAAGCTCTCATGACAGAAAATCCCGACTTCCAGGGAAAGTGTCAGGACTTAGCTAAAGAGCAGGAAATTCACAATTAAGCTAACACAAAAGGGTGTGTTTGTGCGGGTGTGGCTGTGTGTGTGCACAGGAGGGTGGGGCGGGGGTAGGGGTGTGAGAGATAATAAAAAAAACCTCCAAAAATAAAAGGATCTACTTCAGCTCCAGTTTAGTCAAAATTAGAACACTACAGTAATATGTTTCAAATTTGTACGACCATTACATCAGATATATTATCCAGAATAGTATTACGTGAAGCTATTGTATTTCTTTTTCCTGGCACTCATTTCTGTTTATTACAAAAACATCAAAACATTAAGAAAAAAACAAAGTAAAAACCAAAACAAGTCAGAACAAGAAGCCCTGAGCATTGTAGTGAAACCCCCAAGTAGATCCTAGAAAAAAAATTAAATATGCTGCATCAGAAATTATTGATTTTTCTAGCTGCAAATATCAGAATGTTTACAAACCAATTTCAGGTGACTTGCTTTTTGTAGTGGCTCAAAGACATTACCGATTAACTTAAACAGTGAAGATATATCTGCTTAGATCAATTAGGATGCTACAGAGATTGAGAAATACATCATTACTGTAAACATGTACATGAATAGGTCATACAGTATTACTTAGCTTTGTACTTAGCTAAGATGTACTGTGATGGAAGTATGCACACCTGTTAATAAGTAACTCTCCAAGAGTTAGAGGTTAAGGCTGGTATTACCCACACGCCCTGTTTTTCCAGTACTGAAAGCATTCCAGTGATCATCTTATTGCTATCTCCTTTGAATTGCTGAATTTTGACTTGAAGAGAATAATTAACTGTAGATTCAGGTATCACAAATAGCTATTGACTTACGTTCTTCTTGGCCTCAGTCTCTGATCACTGTATGGAATTAGTGCTACCAGCTGATTTTCCTGCCCTGGAAACAAAAACATCCTTTCAGAATTTAAACAAAGAATAAGTGTTGTTGAAGCTCTTTTACACAAAGAGTACCTGTTATAACTTAGTGGCACCAAAGAATAAACACTAAAGATAAACATTTAAATTCCAGATAAGGACCCAGGCTGAATGCTACTGTAGCTGATGTCACCTTCTGAAATAGAGCACAGCTTACGCAACATCCAGATGAGAAAACACCAAGTCCGCAAAGACCAAAACAGCAATAAATTCTGCCTCTGTGCTGCACACGACTGAAGGCAGCATTGCCTCTGGCACCTCTTCCTGGAGAAAAAGAGACATAGAACAGCTCTAAGCTCTCTATGCCAGACCACAAGAACTCATGGGACAAAACATTCAGAAGCTTGGGCAGTAAGAACTGATCCAGAAGGCATTCCGCATGTACTCTCCTGAAAAGCAGACGTCAGTCTGGTTAAAAAAACCCCGACAAACAACAAGCCCAAATTGAAACAACCAAAGCTACTATGTATCAATATAGGTGGTATTGGCAACACAAGTTATACACTGCAGTCTGGAAATCAGAAGTATATAAAAACATATTTATCACAGTGCTGCTGAGCTGCAGCACCCTGGAAGTCAAAATTAGTATCTACTGGAATTTCCCCATACAAGTTACATCACTAGGCAGTATTTTTAAAGGCAGATATCTTAACAGCAGAAATAAAGAACACATGCACAGATGAGTTGTTGAAAATACATGTACTACATCTGCCTGTAGAGCTTTTGCTATTGGTTGTAAAACTGTATGAGAACAAAGGCCTCAAGGCCAAGTCAGATCTGCAATTTTTAAGCCAAATGCAGAATTTGATCAAATCATCACTTAGCTAATCAAGCACTTGGCAATGATTCCATGCTGAATCACTAAGCTAAGCAAAACATGCTAACCAAGCATATAGTAGCATGTAAAACATTAACCTTCTAAAAAGCCTCTACCAATTTAAAACACATTTTCATCTCTACTTCAATGAAGCACCTTCAACCTTTGAAGAAAAAAGCATAGTCCTGCTTTCATACTACATCATGCTAAAAAACTAAAGCTGTCCAAGTAACTAAACATAATTTCAGGGATTTATTATAGTTTAGCCATCATATCACATATTAATTATAGTCTTACTAGTCATGCAGTCATTCTTGATTTTTCCCCTCTCCCCTCAAATGACCTCCAAATGTGACTTTTTTCTTCTCTAAAATACTAAGGAATAATTAGAAAGACAATCCTCTGAGTTCTAATAACTCATTTAAAGTTCTAACTTTAACCATATCATTTCATTAGAATGTATTGACAATGTGCATGTTTTAATAGTTACTGCAAACTATTTTAGTTAATAAAATAATTAACTTACATTTATTTAAGTATTACATTTAAGGATTCTACAGTGAAAAAAAGAAGCTTTTGAACATAGAAATCCTGCTATATCTCCATTTGAGTAAAACATGCTATTGATATTAACAAGTGTTCCAAGTTAACAGAAGAAACTTCTTTACCCTTTTTGGCTAAGGTAATTTTTAGTTTCATTGCTTTTCCAGATGCCAAATTTGCTGAATTTAGAGCTATCCAAGAATACATTGTAGCAGAAAGTTTAACAGCCAAACCACGAATCTCCTGTGGTATTTGCAACCACTGAAATATTCTGTGCTCCCTGATCTTTCTACAAAGATGAGACACAAGGGTTTGTGAACTGTATCATAACCTAATCTCACTGAAGCACATGCAGAAAGACAATACGGCACAGAGATCACTCAAGTTTCCTGAGCTGCTGGTCAAAATCAGTTCCGAGAGCTTTCACACCCAATAATCTATTTTGGATAAGAGGTCTGGCAAAAGCGGACCTGAACATGAAATCATCTCATCAGTCCTTCCCCGGTCAAAGGGAAAATCTCACAGCTGAAGCAAAAGGCTGTGGCTTGGCCCACTGCATTTGTCACTCTCTTCTTCTGCCCAGTTTCAGATATCCTGCAGTCTCCTTTCACAGGTCTCTTCATAAATATTCAGATAGCCTATCATTTAGGACAGAAGTGTAACAAAGCAGCATGTTTTACCAAAAGGTAAAGCAAAGGATGAGGGCAAAGCAAACAAAACCGCTAGGTATGAAGACTAATGCTGTGCAGCCTACTCCTTCCCAAGGCAGCCAAAGAACCTATGTATTTTCAACCCCAAGCTGGAATTATCCACCTAGCAAGCACCAGTGGGACAAAGGGAGGATAAAGGAAGACAAGGGGCATTGACAGCAGAAAGGGCAAGAAAGTTCACTATAAATGACCAGGGAACAAGTGTCGCAAGCCAGGTCTACTTTTCTGTCTCTGTATTTGCAGCCATTTTTGCAGTAATATACTGATTAAAATAGCTTAAAACAGGTAACTTTTAAAAAATGCAATAAAACGTCATGAAACAAAAGGTTTTCTCATTCAACTTGCAAGAGCTATGGTTATGTGTGGATTCAAAGCTGAGAAGCAAGAAACAGTTGCTTTACACAGACAAGAGGAGATCCAACCTGTAACAGCCAAGGTGTAACAGCCAACCCAATTCGTTACACTTATCTAGAGTAACAAAATGCTTAGTGCTAACAAAAAAAAGGTCAAAGAGATGAAAAAACTTCATCTTGACTTGAAAAGCTGTTTGTCATGAATTATTACAACTTCACGTGGTCACGATGTAAATTAATTGGTTAAAAAATGAAACAAAAGGAATAAAAAAGAAAATTTACCTCGTGGAATTCTTCCTGTTCCCTGGCAGGTTGGGCAGGTCACACTGTCTCTTCCTGTAAATTCCACATAAGGAAACTGGGATACATCTCCACATCTGCTGTCTTCATTGTGCACTTCTGAGTGAACTAAACCGTTCCTCACGTTATCAGACACTGAGCTTCCATCATAGCCATCTTCCTTGCAGGTATGCATTGGCAGGTGAGAAAGTGATTTTCCCATGTCTAAAAACAAGGTCAGAAGGAAGTTTTCAGGGACAATGGGTCAAACATGACTTGCATTTATTCCTCTGCAACAGGTAACTGTTAGTCTATGGCCATAGCCTGACAAGACTCAGTTCTCCTTTGTTCAGATCCCTTAAGACCTGCAAAGCACTAAGGCTCTGTCAAGCTGGAGTCAATCCCAAAATGCAAAGAACCTGAATTAACTGGGAGCTTTGTTCAAATTCTCCAATATGCACAGGTTGAAAGGGGATCAATGAGAGGCTTTAAAATTAGAACAGTACAACTGCTGGCAAAAGTTGCAACAGCTTTTCAAAGGATTGTTACTGTACAGGCTTTAACACAACACACTAATCTTTGTATTTAAAAAAAATCAAGACTGGGCCATAGAAAGCAATTTTGCAATTTGGAGTAAATTCTACACAGATGACAGACCCAATTTTAGTAAATTGTTTAGCTCAGACTTGTTTTGAGAACATAGGATTGGTTATTAGTTTCCAAGCTAGAAATATAGATCGCCAGGTGTTTAAACTGATGATTCCCTTTAATTCAAAAGAGGACGAATTCACACGGAAGTAAAAAATGGGAATTACTTAAACATAGTAGCTGCCAATATATAGCATTTATAAAGACTTGTTTAAAAAAAAAAGGATTACTCACAAAAGCATTTTAGTTACCTATGCGTATTTTAATTTTTTCTCATTATTGAAGCTTTTCAGCCACAACACTAAAAATACCTTGAAACACAGAACGCTTGAAACTAAAGTCTGTAAAAAGTACTACAAGCAGAAATCTCCCCAGTTTGCAACATGTGGAAAACAAACTCCAAGTTAAAAAAATAAACCTCTACAGCAATGCCAATTAGTTGTCCATCTTATCCACATAATCCATTTTAGTTACTTAACACACAGAGACAGCAGTCACTCAATTCATCAGTGTTTTGAGGAACTGCATGATTTAAAAAGAATATGATAAACTCCATTGGGGCTTTGTTTCCATTAAGAGTCATTTTTAAAGTGGTAGCTAGCAATTATCATGCTGGTTCACTAAGAGGAAGATTAAAAGAGGAAAATGAGTCAGAATATTTTAAACCAACTACTCAAGACAGAAAAGAAATATCTCAAATACGGTGATGGCAACGCAAACACAACATTAACTCATTATCTTACTAGAAAGGCTAGGTGAATGTGAGAGAAGGAAAGTAAGTCAACAAATGCCAACTAGTCCCAGTTACTGCTCCAGAAAATATGCAGGATTTTTTTTTTCATTTATGTCATTAAACCCTTACAAGCAGGAAAACTATTTACCCTTCTGCTGCTACAGCACTTTTTAAACATTCTAAGTTTGGGAGCTATTCAATAATGGAAACTGTTAAACTGAAAATTAAAACTACTGAGCTATTGAAAAGTAAAAATCCTGAAAAAGCTGCTGACAATGTCGACAATTATTTCACATGGAGTTTTTGTTTACTTTTCTCCTTGCAGCTGACCTACAGCCTTCAAGCTATGGAACTTGAGTATTGCAGCTTAGGCAATAGCTGTCACAATTATAGATCTGGAAGCTTAGGGATCATGCTGTTCTCCTACCACTACACCCAACTTAGCTGCTCTACTGACAGTAGGCTCAGCCTACATCTACATTAACAACTGCATACAGACCAGGCAGCAACTCTGAAAAAGAAACAGTTACTGAGGACCCAAACCCCACACTGTACGTGTTTTTGCATGTTTATTCCATAATAGCTCTTATGTAGACTTATAGCACCCACTGACAACTGAAGTGCACATTCCAGTTTTAACTTTTTCCAAAAGAAAAAGTTCACACAACTCCCTCATCACACTGTGACATGAACCAAAGTGCAGCAGGCAAGGATGACTGGGAAGTCCTTCCAAGAGCACATCCTTTACTTGAATTAAAGTACTAATGCAGGTGCATCCTTGAATGCCAGCTGTACCTGAGCTTCAATAATTAGAATGTAATGGTGCCAGAGACCTGAGAGAAACGTCTCAGTTCATAAAGAAGAAAACAGAGAACCACCTTCAAGCAAAATTTGATCCACCAACATTCCCCCCAGCCATGCCCAAACCTTACTACAGCTGACCACAAATCAAGAACACATTGTGCTTTTATCCAGCACTTATAGGCCGAACAGCAGTAACTCTGAGACTATGACGGCTCCATATGTCACAGTTTCTATACGGTCACCAAAGTCAGAAATCCTACTTGCTGAACAGCTGTGCTTTCATCTAGTCTCCCTTATAACTGATGTTACACTCCATTCCCCTTGGACTTATCTGGAGTTTCTGTGAATTCAGAGTCTGTTAAAACGAGTTTGGTAAATTAAAAATGTGACAGTGGCATCTGTTTAAAACCGCGCCCTTCAGCTTGCTACACACTGCAGCACAATGGTACACAGACAAAACCCAAACAGTGTCACAAGACACACTGAACCACCACATCCTGAGCTACATGCAAGACTAGGGGAAAAAACTTTCTGTTTATAGACTCAGTGAAACTTCATAGAGTCAAACTAAATTGTTATACTTCTCCAGGAAGTTAGGCTGGTGTTCTTGCCCTTTATATGCAAACATATAAACTTGAGATTACTTGAGATTACCTACTTCTTTTTCAATATAGCTAAAGATTCCGAATCGCAACCACCGTCTGCCCCATCAGCTATGCCTTAACCGCGAACATCACAATCTCCAAAGCAGAGGAGGCGGCAGGGTAAGGCAGTGACTGAGCAGCCACAGGCTTGTCCAGCTCGGGTGGGCACGACCAGTGCTGCCTTTCACGACCCCTTTACAGACCCACGTCTCGGACACTGCCTGAGCGGTAAAGCGGGCGCTGCTAAAATAAAGGAGTCAAAAATCCTGGGATTTAGGGATTTTCTCGTCCATCAGTGCCAGCTGCTCTCACAAACATGGCGAAGTTTACAGCCGGCAGGCTTGGACCAAGGCCCGGTGAGCTCGGCTGCTGCTGGGCTGCCCGGGTGGCCCCCGGCCCCCGCTCGGCCTGAGGTGGACTCGGCGCGGGAGCCGTGCCCGGGCAGGGCAGGGCAGGGCAAAGCAAGGCAAGGCAAGGCAAGGCAAGGCAAGGCAAGGCAAGGCAAGGCAAGGCAAGGCAAGGCAAGGCAAGGCAAGGCAAGGCCCCCCCGCCCCGCCGCGGGCCTGCTCAGGCCGAGGCCCAGGGGCGGCCGCGGCGACCCCCGCCCGGCGCGCAGCTCCGCCAGCGCCCACAGCCCCCGCCCGCCGCGGCAGCGCGCTTCCGTCCCCACCTGCGGCGCGGGCTCGGCGGGCCGGGCCGGGCCGGGCACGGCACAGGGGCAGAACCGCAGGCTCCGAGAGCGACGCAGCAGCCGGCGCTGAACACGGATCGGGCGTGTGCGCAGCCGCGGCGCGGAGCCGGGCCCAGCCCACCCGGCCGGCGGCGGGGGCGGAGCCGGCTCCACGCTGTTGTCCTGCCTGCCCGGGCCGTGCCAGCCCCCAGCTGGCCCAAGGCTCGGCAGTGGCACGAAAGCTGCCGTCCGAAGGGATGCGGCGCGATCCCGTATCCGGGAGTGGAATCAAGGATAGGAGAGAGGGGAATAGGAAGGTCGCGCAACCCCGCTTTGCGGCAGAGGGACTAAAGGGGACAGAGCAGGATTCCATCCGGGGTTTCAGCCGTGGTTCAGAATCCAAGTAACAGAGTCATGTAGGTTGGAAAAGACCTTTGAGATCATCGAGTCCAACCTGTGACTGAACCACCATGTCAACTAGACCACTGCACCAAGGGCCACGTCCAGACTTTCCTTAAACACCTCCAGGGACAGTGACCACCACCTCCCAGGGCAGTCTATTCCAATGTCTAATCACCCTTTCCGTGAAGAAATTCGTCCTAATATCCAACCTACTCCCATTCCCCCCACCCGGTGCAGCTTAAGCCCATGTCCCCTTGTCCTATTGCTAGTTCGCCGGGCTGTTCACAGCTATGAGTGCCCTCTCCTTCTGTCCTCAGCTTCGTAGTACCTTGTGAGGCACCATTGCTATTTTCTGTGCCCTTTTTGGTAGTCTGGTGGAAGTTCCTCACCCTATTGTGCTTTGGGAGAAAGGAGATCCTTGTGAGAGCAAAGCGGTGGCAGAGGTGCCAGAGACGAGGTGCAGTGCGTTTTCATAACTCACGTCACATTGTACAATGTCTCTTGTACTGCAGGTGTTTGTCCAGGGCACGGGCGTGAGATATTCTCCCAAGGATTTGCCAGAGCAAGAGGAAGTGCGTTGGAAGTGAATTACTTGTGATGGCTTCTCTTTATGGGTCTGCCTCTTGTTCACAAAAAGCACTACCCACTGTCTTTGTAAATGCAGGAGACGACTCTGTGGGGATGTGGGAGCACCAAAGGGATGAGAACTGTGCAGGGGGAACACAGCTCAGAAGGAAAGCTGGGAGCATGTGTTGATCTGTTGGATGGTAGGAGGGCTCTGCAAAGGGACCTGGACAGGCTGGATAGATGGGCTGAGTCCCGCAAGATGAAGTTTAACAAGTCCAAGTTCTGAGTCCTGCACTTTGGCCACAACAACCCCCTTCAGTGCTACAGGCTGGGGTCAGAGTGGCTGAACAGTGGCCAGGCAGAAAGGGACCTGGGGGTGCTGGCTGACAGCTGACTGAACATGAGCCAGCAGTGTGCCCAGGTGGCCAAGAAGGCAAATGGCATCCTGGCCTGTATCAGGAATAGTGTGGCCAGCAGGACCAGGGAAGACATCCTTCCCCTGTACTTGGCACTGGTGAGGCTGCACCTTGAGTACTCTGTCCAGTTCTGGGCCCCTCAGTTTAGAAAGGACTTTGAGATGCTCAAACACATCCAGAGGATGGCAACAAGGCTGGTGAAGGGCTTGGAACACAAGCCCTGTGAAGAATGGCTGAGGGAGCTGGGGTTGTTTAGCCTGGAAAAAAGGAGGCTCAGGGGAGACTTTATCACTGTACAACTGCCGGAAAGGAGGGTGTAGTGAGGTGGGGGTCGGTCTCTTTTCCCAGGCAACCACTGACAGAAGGAGAGGGGACGGTCTTAAGATGCAGCAGGGGAAGTTTAGGTTAGATGTCCGAAAGAAATTCTTCCCTGAGAGAGTGGTTGGGCAATGGAATCATCTGCCCAGGGAGGGGGTGGAGTCACTGTCCCCGGACGTGTTTAAAAAAAAAAGACTGGACCTGGCACTTACTGCCATGCTTTAGTTGATGAGGAAATGTTACATTAGGTCATAGGTTGGACTTGGTGATCTCAAAGGTCTTTTCCAACCTAGTTCATTCTGTGATTATTTTATTCTGTGAAGAAGCTCTGCCTGGTTTGGGAACCTCGACCTAGCTGCAGGAATGAATCAGGCTGGCTGTAGTTCATGATTCACACCATGTATGGCAGTGCAAGGACAAGCATAGGGTCAGGGTTTGAGGGAAAAAATGAGGAAGAGAGGTCCTTACGACTACTCGGGGTCATCACGAGGCTGGGGCAGGGTGCTCCAGAGGCTGGGAGGAGACAGGCTGCCTCCAGCAGCCACCCAGAGCAGGTGCAGCTCTGAGGCCATCTGCAGTACAGTTGTGCCTGCAGTGTGCACAGCACCTGGTAGTGGGACCAGGATATGATCAACACAGAAAATACCTTTCTCCCAGCCAAGCATGTGCTTAGAGAAAAAAATCTTTCATTTATCTTTAAACTGGCCAATGCCAGCCCACTGATTCTCTTTATCCTTGGAACTTCTTGGTATTTTCTGGGAATTTAAGAAGCCT
This sequence comes from Aphelocoma coerulescens, assembly GCF_041296385.1. Taxonomy (NCBI): domain Eukaryota; kingdom Metazoa; phylum Chordata; class Aves; order Passeriformes; family Corvidae; genus Aphelocoma; species Aphelocoma coerulescens. The sequence continues at coordinate 36,329,811 of NC_091015.1, read as the reverse complement.
TGCCTTGCAGTAGTCTCTAGCTTTCATTATCTAGTTCAAGTAATGGTGAGTCCTGCATCGCAGGTGGCTTGACTCTTCTTATCTAGCCAGGCACAGTACTGGAAAAAGCTGTCATGTCCCATGTCCCTCTGCTAGATCTCCACCCGAACTTGTGGCCCATCACTGTTCAAGGTTCCTGACGTATCCATATAAAGCTCTCTGTACAGCCAGATTGACCATGGTATTTTGTGAGATCTTAACTATGAAACTGTATGTGTCAGATACCTTGAACAGGTGTCTGGCATGCTCAGGACCAATATGGAGTTTGTATCTCACTTTAAAGCATCAGCTAATCCCAAATTTGGAAGGCTCAGGTCTAACTAGTAATTTCACTGGCTATTAGCTTTTGGATCTGGCTCAACTTTACACTGATCTAGGGAGCACAAAGCACAGTGTGAAAAATACTCATAGCTTCCAGCTGTACAAACAGAAAGTAAGAACACCAAGTCTTTGCCTTTCACATTGTTTTAAATAATAGTGGCAGCCAGTCACATTGACCTGAACCGTCACACAACAGGGGATGTGCCAGAAAAGGTTGAGCAAAAAGGTTTTTGGAGTAGGTTTGGGAGATCCCACTGAATTCTGGCAACTGAATTCTCTCAATACGAGTTTATTCAAGAGAAATATGACTCGTAAATTACAATTAGCATGGAGATTTTTATCAAATCAGAATTTCGCACCTTAAACTGCACCAGTTTTTATCCAATACTTCCAGTCCTCAAACTAACGTATAAGGCCCCACACAGGCAAGAATTTTACAAGACTGCTGGAGAGAGATTTTTCCCCTGCCGTGATAGAAGCAACAGTTGAAATCAGTAAGGGCTTTAGAGATAGTTCTCCATTTCTGTAGTGAATCTCTAGAGATGTTTCCAGTTAAAGACTTCTCACTACTTGGCAGAGCATTTCCTCCATAGCTTTGGCACAAACAGAATGCTTTGGGGTTTTTATCTCTTTACAGCTGTCATGATGAAAGGGAACATATCTCTGACTATCTGTTTGCCTTGTGCTATTTTCACTTTGAAAGTACATGTTAAAGATAACATTGTAGTAAGAGAAATAGAAACACTGTAAAATCAAGCTCAGCCATAAATCCTCAAGGTCACCTTAAATATAATTTATTTGGTATAAGCTAAAATAACTCAAGGAAAACAGATTAACCAATAATATAAAGGTAAAGACTATACACCAACTGTATAGTCTTGAAAAAAAAAGAAAAATATGTGGTAAGAAGATGTAGAACTTAGAAGCAGTGCTTAAATATGTGATGAGGTACTTAAAATGTTGCTGAAATGAGACACTGAGATTGGGATAATCAAGACACGGTTCCTGTGATTATGAAAGAGTATTTTGCAGTAAAGAGGTACAGAATGCACAACATCCAATATTGCAGGTTCATGAATTGAATGGATTATGTCTATATGAGGATTGCATGCTTAAACAGAGATACAAAAATTAATCAGTTCAGAAATATATGGTAGAGGGGTAGTATGCAATACTAGTGCTAGTAGGAGGGGTATGAAATAGAAAGACTCAGATGGCAGAAGGAGAGAAGCTGAAATCATCACCTTTGGACTGAGTTATGGGACAGCTGCAAGTAATATGAGCTCTTAGTTCTCATAGATCACTAAAGGAGTGCAGTTTGTACTTCCGATAGTACATCAGTAAAGAAATCCAAGCAATGAATCTGCTTTCAAGTTGAGTTTTGTGGCTGGGATATGATAAGTGAGTCAAGGCCTTGAAAGGTCTGGAGTTAGCCATCCATAAAGCAGCTGATTGCACCAGTGTGCAGCCTCCCAGGTCTTGCAAGCAAGAGACTTAGACCCTGGAAGTACCAGTGAAGAATTATATTTACTTCTAATTTTCTCCCAAGATGAATAGCAATCCACTAGCATTGGTTGTCTGAAAAATCTTCAGGCTGCCCACATTTATTTCATCCTTTAGGAATATAAGATGCTAATTCTGTGAATATTGAAGGTAATGAAACCTGGTTTTCTATGGATTTTTCTCTTGGTTGGCTATTATTTACCTGAATTATATTTTCTATTGTGACTGCATGTACCTAACGTCTTCTACTGCAGAGCATTTTGACAGCAACATGCAGGCTGCCATGCTCAGAAGTGGAAATTTTTAGAAATTTGCTGACTGGATAGGAAGTTACTATATGTTGGCTCCTAAATGTTCAGTTCCTTGTGTCTCCTGCCTGGTTATCTATTTCTATGAAATTTCTGTAAACGATATTATCTCTCAAACTCCACTGAAGCTGGGTAATGCTTTCAAGGTTATTGGAACTTGGGACAGACAGAGACAGAGATTGCATAAACCTTGTTTTCATATAGCCTACCAGGCTAAGATTGGATGGCATCCTATCTGAATGCTGAGCTGGGAACAGAACCCATTTTTATCTACAAGCAATCTCCAAGTCCAGAAAAACGAATGAACAAACAAACAACAACAAAACAAACAAAAAAAATAATGTGAAAACTGTAATCCCCATCTCATCTAGAGTATAAAGAATGGGGGATTGTGTCCATTTGTCTATTGCTGGTGATAGAGAAGATACTTATGATTTCCTGTAATTACTTTAGGTTCGTCATTACATCACTGGGAGTTTTGTATAATAAGGAAAGGAGGCTTTGCAGAACTATTACAGTTGTTTGTGTAGATTGGGTTCCTTCTCCAACTTAAGTAGTCCAGGAAATAGTTATGCTGCCATAATGTAAAGATAATGTTTTTTTCAAAATTTCTCACTAGTTCATGAGGACACCCAAAAGAAAATGTTCATTCCCTATACTACAGTTTTCTTATTAAGAAACTTTGGAAAAGAGATACAAGTTAACCAGACAAAAATAAGAAACATAATTTTTAGTGATCTTACCCTTTATTCCTGTTTTCCTGCAAGTCACCCTAGTCCCAGGATGCACTAGACTGATTTATAAGAATTTGCAACAGTGACTTCACTGCAGTATAGCAAAATATGTTAAGTTTCATAATTGAAGTGCAGGTAAAGTCACACTCAAGCCAAAACAAAAAAAAACCCCTCATATTAATGTATATTAAAACTTATATTAATGTATGTTAAAAACAAATTCCACTATCTTATTTTGGGCTTTTGAAAGTTCAGTTTTGAAGCATCTTTTTTTGCCCTCCTAAAGTACTATCTGTACTTGAGAATTGCTGCTGTTAGTGGTATTCTATGGTAAATATTTTAGACACAATGCTTGAATGTAATTTGTCACACTTTCAATGCTCTGTATTTTCTGATGGTGGGGCCTGGGCAATGAGTTATTTTGCGTGAATAAAACATAAGCAGTATTTTATAAGTGATGTGTTTCTGATACACTGCACAGCTAGAGGTAGCTGTTGTTGCAACACTCCATGGTCTTCTGCTATATATACTTTATAGTTGCTCTTTGTTCATCGCATGTGCACAAACCTTAAATTCTGCATTAGTTGACAAATCAATGAGATGATTACATTCTGTAAGAACATGGGTTTTGCCCATTCCTCCACAACTCTGATGCTGTATAGGAACTGTGTTGCACTTGCTGCAATACATGCTTCCTATACCTTCTGAGGAAAATGGTCCTTATTTCTCCTGTTTACTTATTCTCACTCTTCTTTTTGAAAAAAACATTAGCTGAATATTGATGAGGAAAAACTAAAGCTGACAACTATCCACAGATCTAGACAAAGAATAAATCTTTGGATCGACTGGGTGAATGTCCTCATGATTCCACTTTTAATGCTTTTGAATATCTTCTTTCAGAACAAGGTTTTTACAAATTATATGCAGAACCATTTGTCTTTACCTTAGAGGAGTGGCTTTGGGTGGCAGATATGGCCACCTTCAGCCATGCATATGGGCATAGAATAATACTATTGTGAGCAACCCCATTGATCTTAGGCTCATCTAATTTACATGTGATCTATGCTGCAGTTTCTGATGGAGGAAAGTACAAACAAAAATAGTCTCTATTATTTCTAATGCATGGTTTGTCTAGCTATTGAAATTGGCTTTGTGAAGAGTTAAAACTATTACTGTGAAGTTTTTTTAAATTATGTAGCTCCTCAGTGTTGGGGTCTCCTCCCCCCGCCCCGGGAGCCCTGAGGGAGGCACGGGGTTTCCCTGCCCCTGCTCAGCCTCGTTCCCCATGGGTTGGTTTGTGTTCCCCTGCGCGGGCAAAGCAGCTCGGGTCCTGTGACTGGGGCAGAGTCTCTCGGCAGAGCCCGGCCATGCGGCTGGGGAAATAAACATCTCTGAAACATCTAGCAAGAATCCGTCCGTATATATTTGTTTTCCACGGGACTCCTGGTTGGATATAGGCGTGTTGCAGTATCCCCACTGCAACACCTCAGGGGAAGATTTCAACTACCAATGGAATATTTGGCCTTTACGCACTCAAAGTTATTTAACTTTTAAAAAGAATATGTTTTTAACACATATTTGGGGAAAAAATGGTATGTGTATGAGTTACATAAACCTCTGAGATCTAGTTTCATGTGTTTGGAAGGTTGTGTGAGTGATGATGACTGTCTCTCACTTCATTAACACAACGAAATCAGTATGTCATGATGCAACAAATAAAAATGGGTTTGCTATTTTAAAATTTTTTATTTAATTTGATCAGCACCAAGAAAATCCACTTTTACTTAAAAAGCTCCCATACTGTTCTTCTAAAACACCTTGGGAGAAATCTGCTATTGAGTTCTTCATCTTGCATTTAGGGCTCTCCCACCTGGTGTAAGACTCAAGAGTCAATCTGTGCAACCTTCTGCACAGTTTATTTCATTATTTATTTAAAGAGATTGATTATGGCATCAGTCTTACAGGTACATGAAGTACTTTTCTGAGCCACAAAACACAAGAAATGGTACCCGTAACAGATAAGTAAGAGACAACAGAAGGTGCAGCCTTAGGAGCAACAATGTGAACAGATAACATTGAGGAAAATATTTCACATACAGCCTAAAGCCTGTTCCTGGTATTTTAGCTTAAGTGTTCTTTATTGTACGTACTGCAGCAGTAAATATCATATTTATCAGTTGCATATGTCAAGACATCTTTGATAGCTTATTGTAGCAAAATAAAAGACCGTTTGGTCAACGTTTAAAATCACATTGTGTTAGCCTGCCAGCTAACCAACCTGCAAACGCATGTGTATTTTGGGAGTGCTGTTCAAAACATTAAGCAGTGTAAGGGTTTTGTTATTGTGGTCATGTCCAGCCACACTCAGCCTCTTCTGAAAGTTTGCCAGGGGAAGGTGCCAGAAGATGTGAGTTTTTATATTTTGGAAAATAGAGGCCACCAGTTCGCAGAGGTTACTTACATTTCTAGAGGTTTAGCTTTCCATCAATTACAATTTTTACTTATTACTGACTAGACCAGAGTCAGAAACTATGTAAGGGATTTAAAAATTTGTGTCTTAGAAATAGAACACCCTGAATTCCCTTACTTCTTAACAGGGTCTTCCACATAATGGCAATGGTAGTTTTTCATTCTTGCCCACTCAGGTGGTCTTTAGCTTTAATAGTTCATTTAATAAACAAAAGCTCTTTTTTCTCCTATGTCCATCTCTTATAGGTTTGATATTAGAAAACATTTTTATTATAAAAAACTGTGTCATAGTTTGTGAAAGCAAATGAAAATAAATAAATCTGTTTTAAGCAACTGTTCAGCTAAAGGTTACACTTTAAAGTTAATTTTATTTCTTTAGAAAAATATTTTAATAATTTTTAGTTGGGATATTTGCTGTTCAAAAGTGCTTTCAGAGACTGTTCATGTTTCTGTTGTAATATGCTCTGCAGTATTTTAGTGGAATACATATAGAAGAGATGGAACTAGAAATTAATATTTTAACTTATCATTATCATCAACATAATTTGTCATGGAAAAGATGATCATATAATTGCATTGTGATTATCTTAAGAAGTATAATTTGTTATGTCTGATTTTTTGTCTACTTTTGCACTTCTTCAAAATAGGATCCTATTAAAATGTTTTTCATTACTGTCATGAGAACTGCATTGAAATATTTTATTGATAATTTAATCAAGCTATTATTGCATGGTCCCTTATTGCAAAAGTAGTTCAGCCTGTGTGGTGGGTTGACTCTGGCTGGATGCCAGGTACCCTGCACCAAAGCCATTCTATCAGTTCCCTGCACAACTGGACAGGGGAGTGAAAATACAGTGAAAGGTTTGTGAGTTGAGATAAGGCCAGAGAGTTCTCTCACCAGCTATTGTCACAGGCAAAACAGACTGAACTTGGGAATGTTAATTGAATTTATTACTAACAAAATGAGAGCAGGATAGTGAGAAATTAAATTTTAAAAACACCTTCCCCCTACTTCTCCCTCCTTCCCAGTTCTACCTCCTCACAAGCTTTACCTCCTACCCCCCAGCAGTGAAAGGAGACAGAGAACAAGGGTTATGGTCAGTGCTTCACATGTTTTTCCTGCTGTTGCTCAGGGAGAGGGGTCCTTCCCCTGCTCCACCATGGGGTCTCTCCCACAAGAGACAGTCCTCTATGAACTTCTCCAGCATGAATCCATCCCATGTAGGTCACTCTTCCATGGGGTGCAGTCCTCCAGGCACAGCCTGCTCCAGGATGGGTTCCTCACAGGGTCACAAGCCCTACCAGGAGACCTTTTCCAGCATGGGCTCCTCTCTCCACAGGTTGGCAGGCCCCTGCCAGGACCCTGTTCCAGCATGGGTCTCCCATGGGTTCACAGCTGCCTCTCAGGCATCCACCTGCTCTGGCGTGGGGCTCCTCCACAGGCTGTGGGTGGATCTCTGCATCCCTCTGATCCTCCATGGGCTGCAGGGCCACAGCTGCTTCACCGTGGGATGCACCCTGGGCTGCAGGGGAATCCTTCTCTGGTGCCTGGAGCACTACCTGCCCCTCCTTCTCCACTGATCTTGGTGTCTGCAGAGTTGTTCCTCTCACATATTTTCACTCCTCTCTTCCCTGGTGACAACAGATCTGCACAATAACTTTTTTTTCTTCTTATCACAGAAGCATTACTATCACTCATGACAGGCTCGGCCTTGTCCAACAACAGGTTGTCCTGGGGCTGTCTGGCACTGGCTCTGCCAGACATGGAGAAAACTTTTGACAGCTTCTCACAGAAGCCACCCCTGTATCCTCCTCCACTACCAAAACCCTGCCACACTAACCCAATACAGCCTAGATGGACTTTTTACAAAGAGTATGTTCCTACAGTAGTGTCTTTAGTCAGTACACAAGGACAACGTATTCATTCTTGTAATACGCAATATACTTTAATTATTTTTAAAGGAAGCAAGAATTTCATTCCAACAAAGAGCAATGCCATTTCTAAACATAATAATACCATATAAAATTATATGTGTATTTTTTGTTCTGTAATACAGGAGAGAGCTTTATTTGTTGAATGGCATTGTGGAGATTTGAAGAATACAGACTTAAGTTTCTTAAAGATTAAACTAACTTTTTTTCTTTTCTTTTTCAATGAATCATGCTTATTTCAATCTGCACATAGTGCCCACAGATCTCTGATTCTAGATAGATTCATTCATAATTGATTGCTTCTCTGTTGCTATGGCTTTAGATTTCAAAAATTAACCTTTTCATTTTCCTTCCTTTTTTGAGTGGTGGATACTACAAATAATATGCCTTTGTTGCTAAATAGATCAGAGAATTTCCATTTTATCTTGCAGCTGTGAGCCTCACAGAGCTTTGGTTGACCTTATGTTTTGTCTTAGCAAAGGGTCCAGTAACAGGATTATAAACTTGCAGTTAAAGGATTGGTGTCTTGGATAAAGCAACAATCATTAAGAATAAGTAGATCTAACTGTGCACTTCATTTCTAGATGTTTAGTATGTTGTGTGTCCAATAATCTTTTAACAACCAGTTTCCCACAAGTATACGTATCTTAAAGTGTCACCATAACTGGGAAATAATCTAAAATAACCAGAAATCATTTTATGCCAGTTGTGAATGGAAAAACAGCTGTATAACATTTGTATAAGGTCTGAAGAAGTTTTTAGCAGTGGTAAAAATACACCTTTGACTAATTATGAGATAAGTTATTCAATTGATAACTAACTTGTTTTAAATTAAAACCAGAGTTGTAATACAGGTAGCCTGAACATTCAAAGGAAAATATACAACATTTATGGTTGTGCATAAGGCAAACAGCAAAATGGATTACATGAATTAGCCTAAATTAGACCATGAGAAAATAAAACCTACAGATGAACACATTTAAAACCATATAAAATTACTGCTTAGGTTGTTTGGAAAATGGAGGAAAAAATAAATGCTTGAAGGACAGATTTTATGAATTGAGGAGTTCACAGCTTATTTTGGAAGTGTGAAGATTTCACTGATGTAACACAGTCATGAAATCTGTGTTTCTGAGGATGTTTATGTGCAAAGTAGAGTGTTTGGACATTTCTGTGAGCAAGTGTGAAGAGCAAGAAGATTTTATCTCTCAATTTAAATTAAACATGTGGAAAAAGTTGGCTGACGTTTTTCCAGTCTGCTGATTTGATTTTCTTTCATGTAATTTCATGCTCTGTGAGAAGAATAACGTTCTTGAGGGAGGACATGCCACTATGAGGATTGGTGGAATATAAGAATATCAGGTGTGCGAGGATATCTAGATAACAACTAGTCACCTTAAAAACCAAGGACAAGAAGCAAGAGAAGCATTAAACACTGTACAGCAACACTGAGGAAGAGGAGATAGCAAGACAGTGAGAAATACAGGGGTCCTTTGGACACTGACTGATGGCCGCTGAAGGAACCTCAGAAGAATGGCCTTGAAGAAGTTCAACCAGAACTTTGTTGCTGAAAGAACAAAGAAAGCAAGAAACAAGATTTTCGTAGACCTCATGGGGAGGTGCAAGCTTCCAAAGGAACATTTGAAGGGACTTCAAAGGTTCTGTAAAACTTACTAAGGCTTTTTCGGGGAGGTTGTGGGAATGAACAAAATTTAGTATATCACACATGGCCAAAAGCAGGGAAAGGAAGACAGGATGAAGGTCCAGAGAGGAATGAGTGGAAAAAAGGAGAGGAGAATAAAATGGATCGGTCATGAGTGAAACAAGCTGCTGGCCAGTACAGTTCCCTTGCTATGCCTTTGGGCTTGATTACCTCAGTGTAGCTTATCATGCAGTTAAACTATTGTTCCCACGTGGATGTGTCTGATCAACAGTGAGCTTCACAACAGACTATCTGGTGGCTGGGATGAAAGTTCAGGGTGCTTACACATGTATGCTGATGCCACAGGATGAAGGGGACCATCGTTCCAGGGGACAGTGATGGGAGAGATGGGTCAGCTGCCAGAGCGGCCCATTTGTGTGTGTGTGTCTGTGAACAGCACAGCTGCAGTAGCTGGTGAGTTGAGTAAGAAGAGTGAGCTTGGCACTGGAGGGGCTGGCATCTGATAGTTGGTGACTGAAGGGACTGTAGACCTGGAGTGGCTGGCAAAAAGCCTCGTCTGTGCATGCTAGCAAGCATTGAGCCTAGTTAGCTGGCAAGTAAGGCATGATCAGGCCACCAGTTTTGTTCATGTTCACGTTAGTGCTTTTGGTGTAAACCTGTGGGTGTGCAGGGGCCAGTGAAGGCACTGCTCTCTCCTTGGGTTGCTCTGTGCTGCCAGATGTATGTCTGCATATTTGGGCTACCTGGCTAGCCAAAATTCTGGACCTGGGAAAAGCCACAGCAGCATACTCTGCAACAGGGAAAAGCCATGGGGTCTTACAGCCCACCAGATTAGCTTATCTTAACAGCCAGCTCCATGTCCTTATGTCTGCATATCTGCACCATGCCCTTGCTGTGTACAAACATAAGAGCTGCATGTTGGCAGATGCACTTGTCTATATGGAGAAGTCAGTATGTCATTAATTTGAGGCCTTGCTTTTTAGCTCATTCTCAGAGGTGGTGATAATGATTTTATAAACATACATATGTCCCAGAATTTGAAAACTTTTTGGGGATAACTGAAGTTAACATGCAAGTTCAGAAGAGAAGTCTGAAATGTCTGTCTAAAACGTAGGTGTGTTTATAGGAGCCCTATTCATATATCATTGTAGCACATTGATTTAATGTCTTATTTCAAGTCCACCTAGTGGATCTCTGGGAATGACAGAGCTTTTGCCATCAATATGATCAGACTGAAAAGTTGTTTTTCTGTCTTCATTTTTATCCTCAAATGTACACTTTTGACACTTGATTTGTGATGGCTGACACCTCAAAGCTTATATATGGCTGAAGAGTTAAGCAGCACAGGGCCAGACAGAATGAGATAGCTATAATCTCTCAAACATACAATACTCTCTGACATAGAGTGTGAAAATCATCAGGCTGTGAATAGTGTCATATAGAAAAAATACTAAAATTAATAGAAAATTACTTGAGTTTTGACTTAGAGAACTTTACACTTTTAAACTACCTGGTATATATTTTTCATCCCCTTCTCTTTCTTTTCAAGGATATAGTAATAAAAATTTTAGTATTTCAAATCCACTCACATGTCCCGATTGATAGGGAAGGGAAGGGAAGGGAAGGGAAGGGAAGGGAAGGGAAGGGAAGGGAAGGGAAGGGAAGGGAAGGGAAGGGAAGGGAAGGGAAGGGAAGGGAAGGGAAGGGAAGGGAAGGGAAGGGAAGGGAAGGGAAGGGAAGGGAAGGGAAGGGAAGGGAAGGGAAGGGAAGGGAAGGGGAAGGAAGGGAAGGGGAAGGAAGGGAAGGGAACAAGGAAGAAAGAGCCAAAGTCTTTCCCAGCAGGTTTCTGGATTTTTCAGTGCTGTGCTAGAAGAAGGGACAACTAAACTACAAAGATAGACTTTGTTCTCTGTATTTGCTTGGAAAAGGATCATTGAAATGAAGGTAGAATTTACCAGGCTTTTTTACCAGGAAAGGAAAACTGAAGTTGCTACACCTGGAGTTACTATACCAAACTTTTACGTCTGTTTAAAATCAGTTTGCTGTAAAGCTGTATTTTTCCTGATGGGAAGAAACCTATTTTGTATCTCAAAAAATCCGGAAGATGATTTTGAAGATTTGGAAGAGTTTAATCCCACTACTACATGTGATCATATATAGATGATGTTTTTAATTCCTTAGTGTTGGTCAGATTGGAGTTTGGGTGAGAATGGCCTGCCTGCCTCCAAGAAAACAGATGATGGAACAGATTTTGTAGGTAAAATGGCCACTAAAAATGTACTGATGGGTAAGAGGCTTAGAAGAAAAGACAAATACATGATTTCAGGCCTCCATATATGATCAGCTAAGTATGTTTTGAGAATAGTTACACTCACAATTTGGAGAGTGAAACCTGAGTGCATGGGAAACGCTATTTCAATCTCCTTGAACTGGGAAAGTTGCAATAATGCATGATAGCAATTCCCAAACACTGAAAGGATTTTTTGTATCAGAAAGTCAGAAGGCTTTTCAAAGAAGCCAAATTTCATAGAACTGTAGACTCACAATCATAGAATCATAGAATAGTTTATGTTGGAATGGGTTGGAAAGGTCATGTAGTCCAACCGCCCAGCAGTGAGCAGGGACATCTTCAACTCCAACAGGTTGCTCAGAGCCCAGTCCAGCCTGACTTTGAATATTTCCAAGGATGGGGCATCCACCAACTCTCAAGGCAACCTGTGTCAGTTTCTCACCACCCTCATAATAACAAATTTCTTCCTTATATCTAGCCTCAATTTACTCTCATTTAGTTTAAAATCATTACCCCCTGTCCTATTGCAACAGGCCCTACTAAAAATTTGTCCCCATCTTTCTTATAGGCCCGTTTACATATTGAAAGGTCTCCACTGGTGTCTTCTCCAGGCAGAACGACTCCAACTGTCTCAGCCTGTCTTCAGGGGAGAGGTGCTCCATCCCTCTGATCAACTTAGTTGGCCCTCCTCTGAACTTGCTCCACAGGTCCATGTCCCTCCTGTGCTGGGACCCCAGAGCTGGATGCAGCACTGCAGGTGGGGCCTCAGCAGAGCAGAGCAGAGGGGCAGAATCCCCCCCCCTCACCCCACTGGCCATGGTGCTCTGGATGCAGCCCAGGACACGTTTGGCTCTCTGGGCTGTGAGTGCCCATGGCTGGGTCATGTAAACTTTTTATCCACCAGTATCCACAAGTCTTTCTCTGCAGTGCTACTCCCAGTCTCTTCATCCCCAATACTGATACCAGGGGCTGCCCTGACCCATGTGCAGAACTCATTAGGTTCACACAGACCCACTTCTCAGTCTTGTCCAGGTTCCTCTGGATAGCATCCCATCCCATCCCATCCCATCCCATCCCATCCCATCCCGTCCCGTCCCGTCCCGTCCCGTCCCATCCCATCCCATCCCTCAGGCGTGTCAGTCTCACCACTCTGCTGTGTTGTCTGCCACCTTGCTGAGGGTGCTCTCAATCCCTCTGTCTATGCCACTGATGAAGACATTTAACAGTACTAGTCCCAGTACAGGCTCCTGAGGGACACCACTTGTCACCAGTCTCTGTCGGGGCATTAGCCTCACTGCTGGTAATTAGCTGCCTCATGCATCAGGGAAGATGTGCCATTTCTCCCCAAAACAGATCACTAAACAAGTTTCAGTAGAAAGAGACATAAATATACACTGGATGTTTCATTTAAGAATGTTTAAATGGGGAACAAAACCAACCACAGTGTCAGGAAAAGGCTTGTTTCCATTCAGTAGGACAACTATTTTCCATTTCGACCTACCAAAGAGAAGCACTATTGTTTGGCTCACTAGAGTCTAGGTCAGGAAACTGAGGTGTTTTATGATCCCATTGGGATGGTATCAATCTCATTGAAGTTTATAACCCAGCAGTGAAGAATACTAATTTACAATCATGTTTTTAAAACAAAGCACCTACTAAAGTATTTTGCGGAATGTTCACTACTGCAGCTGAGTGCCAGCTGTGCTGACCTGTTCTTAAGTTTAAGTTATTTTGTTGCATTTCTAGGTCTCACTAAGGATTACAAATAAGGGTAAATTCTGAACTCCCGAGTAGTTCAGAGTTGGCTCCAAACACGTGATGTTTGGTGAGCACCAGGCATCACTCAGATCTGCAGCAGATGATGCTCAGGGGGTCTTCATGGCTCTGGACATAAAGTGCGTTATGAAACCTAAGTCTTCTTTTGGATATGGATGATATTCTAAGCACTTTTTTAATTCAGAGTTTAAGTTTGCTTTGAAGATCTCAGGAGAAGCTAAGCAAGCAGAGGGAAGTTGAAATCACAGTCTGAAATTTGTTCTTTAAACTTGGAGATATTCATGCAGAATGCAAATCTGCTTTTCTTTTTGCAATTTTTTTTTGTCTTGTGTAACTTTTAATAATAAAGAGTCTACAGATTTATATCTTTATAACAATCCCTCCTCTTTGCATTCACTAACTCTGCTGTCTGCCTGTACAAGTGCAGGCTGAGCAATAGCAGAATACTTCTGCTGCCTAGGGTTAGGGTGACTTAAACAGAGGGATGTCTGAATATCCCATCAGTGCCATCAGTGATACCAATTAGCACTTGTGAATCCTCTTCCAGCTCAGCATTTTGGTGGCTTATAGTTACTGATACCTCAGATTAAACTTACTGAGTGAATTTATCTTTCTTTTGTTTGTTTCTTCAGGCTTTTAAGGCTAAATAAACAACGTGTTCTTTAACTTTCTAGCCACAAATTATTTAAACTTGATTATGTTTGCTTTTGGTAACAAAAAGCTTCCTTAAAATAAGCTGTGTAACACGTGTAAAGATAAGACTTTTCTTTGCAGTCTGATTATGGCTTTGGACAACACTTTAAAGCCTACTCACAATTGTAAATCAATATATGTCTATTAAATGTACATGTGGCTGTCAGATCAAATTTGTTCTATATTTATTTACTCAGTTCACTTGCTACCAGTTATTTCACCTTTTATCAAGTACAAGCAGCATGAAGCTAACAATGAAGAATGATGCAAATGTAATGATCCTATTGACTGAGTCAAAGATTCGTTGCTTGAGAGAGATTGACTGCACCTACTGAAACAGAAGATACTCAGGTAATGGACTTAGATGAACTAAATAGCAACTGAAGCTCTTACAGAATGGACATCATGGTATTCTCCTCCTGAAAATATCTAGATAATAGTCAATTCTTGTCAGCAGCTGAACAGCAGTTCTGCTTCTGGGAACATTAAGGTTAACCATAATGGCCTCCACAGCTCAGAAAGTTCAGAAATACCACAGAATGAAAACACAAGGTAGTTTCACTTCAAAATACTAAAAATAATTCATAACTATGGTTTTCCTTAGCCTTACAGGAGATACAGCCCCTTCTTTCTTTCCCTTTATCAGTTGCATGGCCAGGCTTCCTGTGGCTTGATTTCAGCCCTACCTGTGATCCTACACTGCAAGTGAACAGTAAATATAGAGAGCTGTCAAGTACAGAACTATTTTCCCTTAGGAACAAATGGGGAATCAATACTGCCTGAACTCATTATCTGCTGGTGCATCTACATTGCTTTTATAAATTGTTATTCCTAATAAGTGACTAACTCAGCATCCATTTGTCTACATTAATGTGATTATTTCAAGATTTTTCTCTATTTCAAACAACCCTCTAGACAATTGCATTGTTACAGGAAGGTACCATCTCTGTGATATTATCTGGCCAAGTTAAATGTGTGATGGGAACTTTGATTCATACACTAAAAATATTCTTTCCACTTATGCTTTTAAGATGTGTGAAGATTTTCCTTGTTCGTTCAATGGCCAGTCCATATGAAATCTCATCTTCCTGATGGAAAAAGAAGTCTAGTCATTTATTTGCATAAAAACTGAATCACTCAACCATCCTCAATGCTCTATTTAAAAAATACATTCAGAATGTAGACTTGTCAGTTTTCCAAGTTTAGGAGGCAACTGCCAGTTCTGGTGCCCCAGACTGACATCCAGCTCACAGCATCGAATTGCTTATGGGCCTCATCCTTCACCTGCCTCTGTGCTAGGACTCCATTTTTGTTTGGTGCACTGTTGTAATTTGAGTAAGAGATGTCTCTATGCAGAGGGAAAGAACAAAATACAAGATCTGGTAGTAATGCTCTTTCTTTAGCACAACCATCACTGATTTGCTAATAGACTGCAATATATGTAATCTAGTTAACTTTCTATAATAACTTTCTATAAAATACAAAAGCAGAGCAGCTGCAGTAGAATATGATGTAGTCTCCTGAGGATCACTTACATGGACTTATATCTGTCCATCTACCTAAAGACATAGTGACAAAATGGTCTTTTTGTTCCTGTGGTTTGCACAGAGCAATGCAATCTGTTCATTGCTATAATGGACATTAATCATTATTCATACATATATGTGGAGTTTTCATTTATTGGTCAATCTGACTTTGATAAGAGGCATCATTATTACAGTCTCCATGAGTTAATGAAGTGGTAAATGCTTCTGTCACATGTCTTGGAAAGGAAAGCCAAAGAATGTGGTGAGATGAAGCATTGAAACTTGAATTGAGCAATTCACTGTTTTGTTTTTTTTAATGTAGCCTTTCTAATAATAAAATTTTTTATATTTTTATACATTTCATTTGGTTGGTTTTTTCTGGTTTTTTGGGGGTTTCTTTTGTAAAAATAAGAATTTACATCATCTGATTTCAAAGCAAAAATATATCCTCCACACTTTAACCACTGAACAGGGACAGTGCACTGGCAGCCTGCTGACATGCAGCCAGATTCAGACTCATCAGAGCTACTCCATTAAGAGTTAGAAGTCCCACACAAATAGGAGAATGTATAATTTAATTTTCTTCTTTTCATTTCGGATGGTTCTGCCAAAGCTCTCAGCCTGTATTCTGACACTGAAATGCTTACACTTGTACTGATCTGCATGAATGTGAGATGTTATTCTGAATACAACAAGGCCAAAACCAGAAAGCCTTTGAGTCAGCGATGCTGTTCATGTGCACAAAACTGTGCCAACATCTGCAAGATCAAGGCTCAGGGGAGCAATTATCACAGATGGTTTTGTGTGGTACATATCTGTCTGTTAGGACCTGGCCTGAGACCAACAACTCATTTTACATTGGTCAGTGAGTAGTGTTTCATATCAGCTGTAGTTTACTCCTGGTCTGAACTGAACTGGAAATGATGAAATGGGATTTGACCTCTTAATGGGCCCATTTCTCTTTCCAAGAATTTGAAATGCTAATACATGATTTTTTTATAGACTTACTTGAAATTCATTTGAAAGTTATGCTCTAGCTACTATTCCTTTTATTATACATTCTCATGAAACATATCGTAAGGATAATTGAGCTAAATTAATATTTGAATATTTTCATGGTTCTACTCTGGCCTGAGTTAGCATGGTTTGGGTTTTAGTTTTTTGGGTTTGGTTGGTTTTTTTTTTTGGTGTGTTTTTTTGTTGGTTTGGGTTTGTTTGTTTGTTTTTTGGTTGGTTGGTTTTTTTATTTATTTGTTTTTTCTTTGATTGGTTTTTTGGTTTTTTTGTGTTTGAGGGTTTTTTGCTTGGTTTTATTCATTCTCACTTTTCTGAAAGAGGTTTTCAGGTTCTCTTATGTCACACAAAACTTCCTCCTTCCTCAGAGGTGGAGTATAACTTATGTTAGGACTACTAGGCCATTTTTTGCATGTGTGTGGCCTTTCCTTCGTGAAGGCCCAGTAAATGACTTTTGGTCTCCAGTTTATTCCTTTGAGAACACGTAATACTTTCAATGTATAATTCAGCTAAATTAGCAAATCTTGTTTTGTTAGAACCCCCTCACTAAATGAGCAGGGAGCCTAATTAGATGTCAGCCCCCTGGGGTACACCAGCACCAGCAGAAGCAGGCTTAGATCTCAGGTGTAAGCCTGGGGGTGATTTATCTCTCCCCTCCCACCCCTTCCCTTACCAGACTTGTTATTTTACCTTTAAATGCTGATGGATTGCCAGCTCCTGAGCTGTGATGGATTCTGTGTGGCAGGGTGGGTGACAGTGAAGCAGCTGTGTGAGAACAAAGGCTGGTTTGTTGGTGCTTGTGTGATTCTATCTGTTGGGGTTCTTTCTTTTAATGGCAGCAATTTAGACATGCAATAATTTGGCAGTTTTCGAGTTATATTAGACTTCTGCACCCAATTTGTGAGAATAGCAAAATGTTGGCATCTCTTTAAAATAAGAGTGTTTATAGCACAACTATCTTAGTTGGTTAAGAGCACATTTCCACTATTCTTCATTGATCCACTAATCTTTTCCCTCTTAGTGCAGGGGAAATAGAGTAACACAATATAGATGACGAGGCAAGTGTGGTGGGGAGAAAAGCATAGTGAAAGCAAGTAGGAAATACATCATAAAATTATCTATTTAAAATACTTTCAGAATGCTTTGTTGTTCAGAAGATTTTCTACAATACTTTCTTGCAAAATGCTGTTTTCTGCATATAATAAGGAATATTTCTCCTGTCTGTAACTTTAAGTACCCACTGCAGTTGGATGGATGAGATACTTCAATGTTGGTATTCTTATTTAAACTAAAATGCAAAACTCCAACAATTCCAAAGACAAAGGAGCCCAAGGGCAAAGTAGTAATTAGCACGTGAAAAAGGTTGCTGGGTGAAAAAAACCCTTTATATATTTGCATGCTAATGTAAATTAGAAATGAATAAATTTCTGGAATAGTTTAAATGATTAAATATTTACAGCTTTGTTCAATATTTGAAATCACACTGCCAAATTTTTAAAAACTACTTGTGCTATCAGCAAGATGACACCGTGAGAATTACTTTTAGTATTTGTTCTTTAGTCTTCTTTATAATTCTTTTCATTTTACTTTATAACTGATCACAGTAAAGATGTGATCATCCTCCTACTCCCTATAAAGGTAAACTACCCTGAGAACAATTTGCATGAATCTATGCCCTGTTGGCATATGGCTTTGCTAACAATATATATACACAGACAATATGAAAGGAACTTCTGGGGGAATTTTTTTTTTTTGTATAATTGAAAAAAATGTCTGAACTTGTAACCATACTATCAGGAAAAAAATTCATTGGTGTAACTACTATTATAGGGGGAAAAGAAGAAAATACAGAGAAAGCAATAGGGAGGTAATAGAAAAATTTGTGAAATAATGGGTTCTTCTGACACTCAACCGTTTTATATAAAAAAAACCAAGTTCCTGTTTTATGGTGGTAAACAAGAAGGAACCACAGAAATTGCCAAGTTACTTTCTAATTCTCAAATATTATACAGGTAAAAGAAAAAAAACCCAAAACACTGAGAGACTTCTTAGGTTCTTCAGCCTTGGATACGTCACAGCTCGATCTCAGAGTCTTATCACAGATTGTCTGTGCAAGGTTGTATAAATAAGCAAAGCTTCATCAGTGAAGTGCATTTTCCTTCCTATTTCTCCCTCATCTGTAACATATGTACTCTTTTTGTGTGTGTGTGTTAGTCTGGGTTGAAATTGGATTTTTGATTCCATATTAAATTTAAAGGCTAAGAGTTTTTGAACAGAATGGAAATCTAGCTTAAAAAGACGAAGAGGAAATGGAAGGGAGGCTGTAAAGGGAAGTTTGACTTTGCCTAGTGTTGGTAAAAGCCCAATCAAACTTCATGTTAGCAGGTGCTTTTATGGTTTGAGGCTTTTTCCACATAAGTGATTTTTATGTATGAAGAAAAAGAAATATTATGAACTTTTAAGACCTAAACTCTGGTCTGAAAGAAAGGTAATCTTAGATCAGATACAGATATAAAAGAAATTAGGAAAAAACATTGTGTCCAACTCAAGCTGGAGAGGGAGTTTTGCTTATTGTTTTTTCAAATCTGTAACCTACCTGAGAAACCAGCTGATGTCTTTTTAAATCTCCACGGAGTGTGAATTTTCTGGGGAATGCCTTCTACAGAGTTGTACCTATCTGTCATTCTGTAGTCCACATGCATGCACAGATGAAGACCGTGAAGTAAATTTAAAAAAATATTTCTGAATGTTTTATAGATATGGAGATGAATTCTTGCATTTCATGTTCAAAGTTTTGTGAACTGAAATCTTCAACAAGTACTTCCTTTCCTCTTGCTCATCTCCACTGTGAAAAACTGGAAACATACTTAACATCTGTGTTTATCCAATACATCAACAGATGCTTTACTAGGAATTACACCTTCTTCAAGAATTGCACCTTCTCCTTAAGCAATTAATCTTGCTGTAGCAGGATCTTTATGTGGTGTTCTGACCAGCAGAAGGCATGGGTTATTTATTATAATTATAATTAGTTATCTAAAGGGCACTGATACTCAGTATGCTTTATGTTCATATTCACCCAGGCATGCATAGAAGAGGAAAAAGTTTCAGGAATAACTGTGATTGTCTAAACCAGTAAGGCTACATGGCTGGAAGGGAAATGACAGATTGCATCTCTTACAACTCAGAGACATAAAGAAGGTTTTGTTATATTATTTATTTTAGGAATTTTTAAACAGGACTGAAGATAATCTCCATTATTAATTACCCTTTAGATTCACTAATCTTACAGGGAAAAAAAGGTTTCTTCTGGTTTTAAGATCTTTTTAGTACTCAAAGCATGGCTATGTAGTAGAACTAAAGCACCATAATGAACCAAAAATACTGTTTAGCCAAATGTTTACTGGCGGGATTTAAGTAAAATAAATTAGTTGAAGTTGATTAATACTCTAGGACATGTTTTGGGATACAATATCTGTGGCAGATTATATACAAGGATGATGTGACTGTCAAACAAATTAAATGAATCATCTCCAGTGTGTGAAGTGACAGAATAATGAAATTTAAATCCAAATAATGACTTCATTTATCTTAATTTAGGGGCTGCACCCTAAATCAGGTGCAGATATGAGATAAAACAGTCTGAAAAATGACACTTGTTCTGTAAACTCTGGAAAATTGTCTGTTGGCCTTTTTTTTGTCTGAAGGATACTTATTTAAATACCAATTATATGTTTGATCAGAACAGAGCTAAACAGTTCTACTAAACCTAGATCTGCATAGTCAGTACATGCTTTTCAGTACATTTTTTTTTTAAAAAGCTTTATGTCAAGTCTAATAGAAGCTATTTAACTTTTTGTCAAAAATGTGATTCCTGTGAGCTACTCTGCAATATTCTTTTTATCAGAGCCAAGCACTTACAAAGAAAGTTTGTAGGGCAAAACCTTCTCAAAACTGATTCAGAGTTAAACTGAAAAGTGTAAGCATTTCTGAGTTTAAAATTTGAGCTAAGAACCTGGGTGGGATTATGACAATTCTTAATAGTTGTTTATGGATGCTTTTATAATTGCAGTCCTGCTGCTTAAATTAACTACAAGAAATTCAGTTAACAAGGTAAATCTGACAAGTGGGTCATACAGAGCCACCTTCTTGATTTTTCTCTCTTTCATTCTTTCATAAATAAATGAAGAAAAGTTCAAGCTGTTTTTGCTCAGATCTGTAAGATCATTTGCAGTACAAGCAATTGCATTTCAAATAGGGTTGGGGGCATTTTTTTTTGCCCTGGGTTTTGAGGCCAGTATTAACATTTCATAGTTTCCTTAATAATGAAAGGCACAACAGGGAAAACTAGTAACTATCTAATGAAAAAGAATATCTAGTGATTGCTATGAATAAACCAACAGATCTTCTAAAGTGTGTAATGGCAAGCTGCAGAGTTAAATGAAAGCGAGTGATGCTCATTAGAGTCTGCTATGACACCTAGTTAGATTCATTAGTGCACAAACAAAGGTTTCAACTGCAGAAGACAGGGATATAGTTTCATCTGCAATGGGTTGTAAGTGAACAAAAGGAAAAGGGAACAGTTGAGAAAGAAAATGGTATTGCAAAAGTGCCACGTGGGAAACTAATTCATTACTGGTTGCTTACCTTAAAAAAAAAAAATTCTCTTTGGGCCACTTATATTATAAATAAGCATCTAAAAATCACAAAATCCAAAACGAAATAATCAAAGCCTCTGAACTGCCCTTCTGATCCCTAACAAGCTCTTTACTTTAAGGTTACCTGTCTCAAACCCATAAACCAACTCTCCATCAAGGGATATTTCTGCTGCTCTGTTTTCCAGCAGGACATCCAGGGTGATTATATTCTGTTTTAAAGGATGATGCCATTTTTTTTTTTTAAATATTCTACCCTCATGTGTGTTAACATTTTAGGTTATTAATAAAAAAGAATATTAATCTGCTAAGTTCTTGGCACTATTTTTACAAGTCAAATACAATGGCCTAGATGATTTCATCACATTTTTGAGCTGCTAGCACAACAGCATTGAATTTAATAATATAGCTGCAATCTCAGCTCCTTACAACAGGAAGGGAGTTCCTGGGAACTCCTTTCAAAGGGACTTCCTACACTGGCACCCACGGAGAGGAGCAGGCTGGGGCACACTCCTTTCCCTGAGCTGGGAGAGGAAGCCAAGAGGCAGTCGCTGCCTCAGGACTTCTCAGTTGGAAGGAGGTAGGAAGCCAGGACCAGGGGAAGTGGACACAAGAGGTGCTGTCCTGGCTTGTGGTTCTGCTGGTGGAGAAATGGTGAAGGGTAGAGGAGCAGAAGCAGTTCAGCACTCTCAGGATTCACTTCCTCAATCCTGTGTTTGTGGCATCCCTCAGCTTCTCCAGAGGGGAGCCTCTACCACAGGGAATAAGAATTGGAGAGAATCCTCTTCCTCAATGGTCTGCTATATGACCACTAGAAACCAACAGTAGTCACTAGGCAGAGATACATGAATTTTTTTCTCAAAAATATGTGTAGGTTAGTAAAAAAGTTAAACTGGTCTCAGTGATAAAAATATCAACAATACAATTTTTTTTTGTGGGGAACTTTGCCCTTCTTATTTCTGGCTAATGTATTTCTTTGCTTTTCCCTGTGCTTATATACAAGAAGATAATGGAATTATATTTCTAGATTTAAGTCCAACTACAGGCCTGTTTTGCAAATGAGCTGCTGTAAATACTGCAGACAAGCATGCAGAGTTATATCACTCCTGTAAATTTGCAGGGCAGTTGTCTGTTCTGGGTTTTGTCAAATGGCAGGAGGCTGCTGTTTGGATCTAGCTGCTGGAGTAAGAACCTGTTTTTCAGGAGAGTGTTTTGGAAAGGGTAATTATGTGGGAAGAGTCATTAAAGTGCACTACTTCATCCTAATTAATAATAACTGAATGAATGTGTCTAATGAGATTGAATTACTGAGCCAAATTTCAGTGTTACAATGTGCAGCAAATCTCAGGCCTTTCTGCTAGAAAGCTTAAAGATTTTCATAGATGTTAACTAAACAAAACTCCAGTGTAGATTTGGCAATGGTGCTAATTTATAGCATAATAAAAACTTGTGTTCTTTCAGTTATTGCTACATCTCTTTACAATTCCTTGTCATCAGTCACAGCAGTTTAAAAATGTTTAGGCTACTTCTGGGGCATCAGGTTTGAAGCGAGGCAAATGATGGGTTCACACTTCCAGGCATCATGTTTTATGACAGTCCATTGAAAAGGAAAGGTCACCAATTGCCCCAAAACAAAGAAGGAATTTTAATTATTGGTCTTAGCAGGCTAAATAATTAAAGTGATCCAAATTATCTGAGTAGTGTCAGGTTAAATCCTGACACCACAAATCAAATCCATGGATGAGCTGTGTAACTTTATGAACTAATCAAGACCTTCATGGATCTTAAATGGGCATTGTCCAGCTTATAGGTTCTGAAAACAAGGCAGTTTGGGCGGGGTTGCCTCTCCAGACAGCTCTCAAACAAGAGAAATCCTATGTTACGAAAGCTGAAGAGTAGAAATTTTCTGGGCTTCAAGACTCTCCTCAATGAACTGTTTGCATAGTTCTGGAAAACTCTCATTCCTTTTCCAATCAACCCAGTACTGCTTTGGCAGCAGGCCCTTGTCTCTACCTCTACATCTTTTCTAGAGTCAGAATTGGCACAAAGGAGCTACAGTGTCTGACTAGGAATCCGAACAGCTAGGAAACAGAAGAAATTAAAAATAATGTTTTATTAACCCAAGTCAACATGCTGATATGCTGACACAAGTGTGGAAAGACAAAAGTATCTTGACAGATGCTTTAGTGTAATCCAAACATGAATATGTCTCAAGCAATGCTGTACTTCCTGGTGGCAGTGAGGAGCTGCTCTGCATATGGATAAAACGGAGGAATTAGAAAGTACCGTGTTAGTGTGGTCAAGAGGTTATGAAAGGGAAGTAGTCACAAGATTTCTTGACTTTGGGGTGACCACGATTCTGAGAGCAATAGGACTGGATTTATTCTTTCCAGCCTCTAGCTCTGTGTTCACTTAGTTCATTTAAATGAGAACTCAAATTCATTTGGAAGAGATGTGGAGTGTGAACTCATCCTTGTGTGCTGCTAACATGGCCTGAGCATAAACAGAATGTCCTTTTGGTTTTGTTCATTACAGTTCATACCGGTTCATGTGTATGTGGTGCCAGAGTAGAGACAAAGTGAATTTATTTTGTTTTGCCTAGCATTTCTCTTTTCATACAGTGGCAAACAGAATCTGTTTCCTTTTAATTTTTGTTTTTTTTTTTTTTTTTTTTTTTTGCTAGCCTTCAGTTCCTCCAGGAGTCATCCCAAAAGCATGTTCTAATGGGACATTATGCTGCATCTCAAGTGTTTAAATGCCTGCTAAATGATGTATTTTGTCACCTGCTGTGGCTAATGTCAGATGAGGTGTAGAGAGAAGAATGTACCTACATCACTGTGTGATGCTGGCCAAAGCAATGGGTGGGACTTCCCATGGCAATTCCTTCACAACCTGCAGCATGGGATTTACTTATCCCATCACTTAACAGAGAGAAATGTTACAACCATAAAATGATCCAACTAAAGAGAAATATGGAGATAACTTAATGCAACACTGTTGCAGAGTGGGTAATGTGAATGAATATATAATTTAATATAGGTAAGTGCAGGAATGAGCTGTTGATTAAATGAAACACCATTACTTCTTGTTACTGGGGATACAAAAAGATGGAAGTTTACTTCTGTGCGACTCAATTATTCTTTTTTCCTTGACTGCACAGTAAACAGCAGTCTAACTAATGGTCCTGACTCATGTAAGGATAAACGAGTGCCACCTTCCTGTCTAGACATGCATGGTATGTAATGACCTACCTTCCAATTAAATGCCTTTGAAAGCTATAGTTAAAGTTAGTTTTCAGTTTATAAAGACCATTCAAGAAAACTAAAACTAGTCTTGAACAGACTATATGCATCCAAGACATCTTTTAGTGTAGCTCAAAAAGAAAAACAAGAAAAAAAATAATTGCTGAATATCTTGACTAAAATTTAATGATGCATCTTTTAGAGATATTAAAGGTATGTGGTAACAAGGATGACATTTTCCATCTTGAAGATTTAAAAATAGACTGTTAGGCATAAATCAAAAAGACTTATTATTTTGCAAAATAGTATGCTGTCTGACTTCAGACCTCAATGATACAAATTGTTATACTTTATGCATTTGAATGGCATCATTTAGTCAGTCACCCTTGGAAAAACACGTTTTTAAGCAATACTGTTAACAGGATTTGACTTGTTTTCATCTTAACTCATTTTAGATGTTGTAACTTATTGATAGGTAGCCCATCTCTCAGAATTGGAAAAAGGTTCAGGGGTCTGGAATGGTTTGGAGATGCAGTTAGATAGAATAGCCCACAGATGGAGATGGTGCTTTCTTTTGATATTATTTGGTAATTATGTATACCTATATAGATGGAAATTTAAACAAGGAGACAGTCTTAACAGTTATCACTAGGTGAGTTTCTTTTAAAAAAGAGTAAAATCTATTGTAATGTGTTTTCCTTTTGAGCTTTATTAAAGCTGTTAATGTGTTATGAAAAGATGAATAGAAAGATGAAGTAGATTGTGCAGATAATACATTCAGGAGATGGGAAATTACATTTAATTTTAATATTCAAAAGAAATAGAAATATCAGGCTTTTTATTTTTTTCAGTCATCTTAGATGTTTGCAATATTTAAGATAAAAATCTTTATTTTTGAAATAAATGATAGGTGAGTCAGTTATTTGGAGGTTAATATTTGTATATCTATTCTTTATAAACATTGCTGAGTTTATTCTTTTTTTATTGAACTTTATATCCTTCATGCCTTATAGCTCTGTCTCATAAAGTCCTCTGTCATCTATTCCCAGATAAATATTACCCTGTGTACCATTACACACTTTTATGATTTTTTTCTGCATGAAACAGTGATTCTTGATGTATTTCTGCTTTCATTTCATGCTATCCAATCCTCTATAATTCAATTACATACTTTAATCACAGTGTTACCGTAGGAGGATAAATTTTCTGTGGTTTATTTAAACCACATTTTAATTTTGCTGTTGTTACTCTCAGGGGTCTAGAAGGCTACAGCTGACACTGGAAGGAAAGGTGATCTAGCATAGGCAAAGTTTCATAGTAATTTTTTTTTTTTTTTTTCTGGTTTACCACGACTGTCTCAGAATAATCTACATTGGCCATTGTAGGAATACCAATGAAAGCAGCACATGGCTACAATGTTTTTAACACAAATTTGACTTGAAAAGGAGGAACCGGCTGTAGGGGAACTGAAGGCACAGTCATAAATGATTTAAATGTTGCCTCACAGCAGGGGGAGGATTCCAAGGAAACCACATAGTACTGACTTTTCCTGACTTCCAGGGATTAAAGTTTCTAAATAGACTGTCTTTTGAGCAGTATATTGCATGATGTAATGCCCATAACATTGCAGATAAGGACAAATTCTCCCCATGTTGTGAGAAACAACTGGGGAGGACTGTTCAGAAAACTGCTATTTTTTTTATTTTCCTGTAGAAAAAGAGAATGTGAATACTTCGAAAAATAATTTAAGGCACATAGTAGCTATGTCCCAACAACTTCATACTTTGACTGGACCACTGTCCTTTGCACTGTAACTAATGTATAGATTTCAATGTTTTAACAAGGGGGTTTTGGACTGGTTCTAGAAAAGAGCCTATCTTCAGGATCTTTTTTCATTTTTTCATTCATTTCACAAGTAAACCTTATTTCTGCTTAAGGCAGCAGAGTGGGATGGAATTATCAGAACCCCAACATGGAAATAACACACAACTGTCTTATGGGAAATTAGAGAAAATTACTACAAACTTTGGGGCACTCAGTGAGATTCTCAAGACTGGTGAATTAGATTTTCATACTTATTAGCTTGGTCATTGAAATGTTATCAAAATGTTTTCTGTTTTTTTCCCTGTAAATTAATGGGTTTTCAAAGTTTTACACCAGCAACAATTTTCCACTTGCAGTTTGTCAGGTAAACTATAGTTTTATGTAACTACAAAATGGTTGAGCTGAATAGCAGCTGGAGGTGAAGTTTAGAAGGCCAGATGGAAGCTGGTGCACTGGCATACCGTCCATTATGTGGTCACCATCAAGATTCCAGGACTTGAGAGAACACTCTTAAAATTCTTTGCAAAAATTAAGTGGTCAAGCCTGGCAATGAAAACAGAGGATGAAGTGACTGAAACTGGTTGCTAGGCTTTTGCTAACAGATGTACATAAATGGAGGGCATAAATAACAGCATCTTTGATACACTAAAGCTACTAATTTCATTATCAGTTCTTAGCAGATGCAGTGCAGGTTACCTTAATGAAAAAGATATTTTATATAAAAAATATCTTTTCTTGTGGCTAAATGGTGACTTTCTAGTGAAAATGACTGCTTGGCACTTTCAACTGTTTATATCCCCCCTAAAGCCTGTTTCTTAAGTACAATAGAATCCCTTTGGTTTTTGTTTTATGCTAGAAACCTAATAGTGCTTTGTTTGCAGATGTTATTTTATTTTTTTTTAAGCAAAAACACACCATTTAGAACTAAATGAAAGTATGTTTTCAAATTATATATTTTAAAAGCAGTTATTTTGAGCAGCATTGTTGAAGGATAGCTATTTGGGGAATTGCTTCAGGCAACTTGCAGTTCTGCAAATTAGAAAATAAAGGCAGAATTAAGCTTCACAATGAAAAGGTAGTTCTAGAAACTCAAAAGATTCCTCAACATGTAATATTATCAGCTAAATTATTTTTTTTAGTCTTTCACAGGTGAATCAAATGTAATCAGAAAATTCATCTCTGTAGAAAACAGAATTAGAATTGATCAGGTTTGTATTATTAAAATGTACTGCTTAAAATTATGGGAAACTCCCATAATTCTGTTTCATGCTAATTAACAGAGCATCTGTCCTCTCACCTGTCTTCACAAACAAAATTTACTTTAAACAACATTTGTTCCAGAGACATACATACTGTGTTTATTATACTTTTAAAATGATGACACGAAATAGATGCTTCCCACTTCTTCGGGGGGGGAAAGTAATAAAATTATTATAATGATAAAGGAATCCAGTCATTACAAAGGCTTAAGAGAACCTAAAGTAGAAAGATTTTTTGAGAGCTCTAGAGTCTCATAGAAGTTCTTCAAGTAGGCTATTTGCAATTAAACCTCTCGATTAGAAAGGCAAAACAGCTGTCTCATACCAGGTTCCATTTTTCTCTCTCTTTTTGTTTGTTTGTTTTGTTTTGGAGAGTTTGTTTGGTTGGTTGGTTTTGGTTTGGTTTGTTTTTTTTGGGGGGGTTGTTATTTTGTTTTTGTTCTTTTTTAAGAGGAGGATTTTGCTGATGTCCATCTCCATCCCACATAATGGTTTCCTTGGCAAGACAAATGCCATCACTAAGATCATCCCTCACTTCCTTCTTCTTCCCCCAGATTGTAAGATGAGCATGATACCATATGGTGAGGAATACCCAAGACAATCCCTTGGGTCAGTTGGGGTCAGCTGTCCCAGCTGTGTCCCCTCCTAGCTTCTTGTACTCTCCCAGACTCCTTGCTGGTGGGGTGAGGAGTAGAAAAGGCTTTGGCTCTGTGTAAGCACTGCTCAGCAACAACTAAAAGACCTCTGAATTACCAACACTTTGCAATACAAGTCCAAAATACAGCCCCATACTAGATATTGTGAAGAAAATTATCTTTACCCCAACCAAAACCAGCATAATTACCTTCCTACTTCTTCTCTGGAAAAGGAGAGAAATTTGAAACCTTAGAGATCAAAGGGAGTCACCTATGAAAAGGACTTCCATTTTGCAAACTGGTTAATCTGGCAAACTGGTTAATTGTATGTGCAAGCAGGTATTCACTAATTAGATGCTCAATTATCCATTTTCCTCAAACAATGGACAACTGTGTGCATAAAATTAAAGGTTTTATGGAGAGCTAACTCTTGGCCTGGTAATGAGATTAAGCAGAGACCATCTTAAAAGACATCATCAACATTTCAAGGCTTCAGAGAAGTCAACGGGGATGAAATTCTCTTATGAATAAGCACCGCGTAGTGTTGCCTAACAATTAAAGTATATATGTGGTAATATTAATATCAGAAAGCAGCAGAACCCAATATAAATGATAATTAGCAGAAATGACAGCTCTGCAAAAAGGAGCGATAGCATCATTAGTGCCACTAGGGGCTTTGTGAAGCACACTCTTGGCTGTGCAGCTATAGAATAGGGAAGGGGGTGGGGAACAACAGCTTTTGGTCAGGCCAGATAGTTCTCTGGAAACTCAAACCATTGCCTAGACAGATTGCAATAATTTTCTAATTTTCAGAAGGGTCTACATATGGCTTTTCAAAGTGTTTTCAGTCAGCCATTTTAAGTGCTTTTTGAAAATTGGACTTAAAGTTGATTCCTGAGCTTTTCTTTTTCCTTCTCTCCATATTGTGTTAGGACCCTAGAGCAACCAACTGATAGCCCTGGAGGCTTTTAAAAATACATTCAACCTAAAATATAATGAACTATACCTTGTGGAATAGAAGATAGGATTACAGAGATCTCATGTAATGTTTCTTTCTTCCTGTCCCTTGAGGATTTTGTCTGCTCTGTGGGGTTGATGTGAGTTTTATCTACTTTCATAAACAACTTCCTAAGTGCTGAGATAAATCTAAGAAGGGAAAAATAAGAAAAAACAACATGTAAAGCTGAATATTGTTGTTACTTTCTAGCCAATGCCATGCTCATAACTTTTAAACCACATCAAAGGTGAATAAAATTGTTATGTTATTTTATTTAGAACATATAATAGCCAATAGTGCTTTCATTAGAAGAAATAATTATGTAATTTTCTGTATACCTCAGAGCCTGTGTACCTTCAGGTGCTGCTGAATGTGTTTATCTGTCCTGTCAGTAGGTGGTGTGCATCCAGTGGAAGAAAAATAAAAGCCCATGTCCTAAGTCCTAGAAGCTCTCAGGTACTGAAACAATTTTCTGCTTTGATTCTGCTTCCTCTCCCTCATCCTTCCTTCTCCTTCCCTCCACTTCCCTCTGTTTTTCCTGTGTGGGGGATTACTACCCAGTTTTGGGAAGATTAGAAGCTGTGGAGAAAGCAAGGCTTGTCCCAAATCCCATCCAGCCTAGAGTCTTGCCACCTTTTGAGTCCACGTTTTAGCTTTATTTTTTTATTGTCTAGAAAACACCAAAACTACAAAAAATCCCAAATTGTAGTTCTAAAGTTTAGAGCCTTACGCTGTGCAACAATTAAGTTTCTCAATGCAGAGTTTATAGCTCAGAAATTAAATTTGTATTACTAGGTTATAAATATCTGTGTGGCTTATTAGCCAATATTTCTGGCTTTCAAATATGGAAAATATATTTACATGAGCTGACTGAAGTGACTAGAACCAAGCCTGGGATGACAGGTGAGAGTATAGCCTGATTTTGGTCTAGAATTGGTGAAGCAAACAAAAGGATCACAGAACATTCTGAGTCAGAAAGGACCTACAAGGATCATTGAGTCCAGCTTTTAAGTGAATGACCCATTTGGGGATTGACCCCACAACCTTGGTGTCATTAACACCATGCTCTGACCAACTGAGCCAATCTCAGGGCATATCAGACATGGCAGCAAAGAAATAATACCCTCATCAAATCAACAGGAAACTAGGCTTTGAACCTCAAGGATGAGACGCTATTATTTACTCATGTTTTATAAATCCCCTTTTTGACACTTTTACTCCATTTTAGATAATGAGACTGATTTCTATTGTAGTGCTTGTGAGCAGAATTTTGTGTAGGATAAGGCAGATGAGTTATTCCTGCCTTTTCTCTTAGCTACACCTATCCTTCCATTACATGCTGTGACCTTATTGCCTCATTTAAAAACAAACCCAACTCTGATCTGAATAAAATCTGAAAATAAAAACAACCCAAAATCAAAAAAAACCACTACCAACCCCCAAATATTTTTATAGTCAGGAAAGAAAAATTCCCTTAGAATTTCTTTTTCTTTCAGAAGACCCAGTAGTATGAATAGACATGCACAGTTATTATTTCCCTCAAGGGATTTTAGAAGACACAAACATAGCTCTGCAACCATTTCTCCTGGGCAGTTTTTATTATGATTTATCTTCTTCTGGTAATGCCTCTGTGATACTAGTTTAAAGCATGACAGCACTCTGCATGACAGTAAAATGTCTTTAAAGACTACTGTACAAAATGTTTTTATATTCTACATAGTCTAAAAAGTGTGCTAAATACTCCATATCCACATTTTCAAAATAATCCTTTATGGATCATTCTGTACCATGACAGTTTATGCTGTATCACTGATCAAGTCAGCTTAGACAATGTGACATATTTTCTGAGGTGTTGAAAAATTTCAAAATTAGTACTTGTGTATGGTATGCAATATTGTAGCCTACTAGAAAATTGTCATCTTTTGTAAAAAAAAAGTAGCATCACAGTAAAATTGATAATAAAGTGCAAGTGGAAAACTCACTGTGGAAAATAATTCCTATTTGACAGATACACCATCTCTTGATTGTGTCCCTTGGAATAATGAGCCATTTTTATGAGCCAAATTCACAGCGAGGTGTGGCCTGCATTTGGCCATTCTTGAAAACCCAACACAGAAGAGGACACATGAAGTTTAAAATTGAAAATTCTGTTTTTTATATTGTAGTGCATTAAAAAATGACCCCTTCTATCAGTCCTGATCAGTTCATATGGCTTAGTGATAGGATGACTTGGTACCTGCTTTTAGTGAATGAAAAGACCCCATAAACGTTTGTTGTCAGACCAGATACAATAAATTTTTTATGTAAAGCATGCTACTTATAAAGCATCTGCATAGGCATCAGGTATTTGCTCCACTTGAAAAAAATCTGTTCAACTTTATGGCTAAAAGTTGAAAGAAATGAAAGCCTACATGATCTTTTCCCACCACATCTACTCCCAGAGGATGATCTTACTTCATATAGCTGTAGTAAGTGGATTCCCTTGAAAGAAAAGTAGTTTATTGGAAGGACTCTATGAGTGATATTATGTTTCTTCTTATTGATAAACTAGTGATTTTTTTCCAGGACACTTAAGGATGCTGTTGGGGATACATTTTTAGCTCTCTACAGGCAAATCTGGGAAAATTTTACCCAGTCTACTGCAATGAGATTGGATTTTTACAGTCCCCAATTTAGCTATGAATTGTGTCCTTTCTGCCTTTGATATGTAGCCCTTTGTAGTAGATTAAAGCATTGTTCATTCTGTCAAAATTTCAGTTATGCTATATGTCTTGAAATAGGATTAGCCACATCTTTCCTACGGGATGATGAGAGTAATGAGCAATTAGTTCACAGTGGGCCAGCTTTTCATGTAAATTTCTTCCTTCTATGTATATTCTGCTTTCGTTAACAGAAACTGACCTTTATTTTTCAAATTGCCAGCTCCCTGGAGTTTCTCTAGTCTCCAAACTATACTGAAAAAAAAAATGAGCAGGGAAAAAAGAATGGTTCAGTAATTTATCCTTTGTCAGTTCAATGCCAGTGTAAACATGAAACTGGCAAAAAAAATCTCTATTTAGTAGTTAACTAATATTAAAAAGGTTCATTATTATTAAATAAAGGTGATATACAGCTGGCATTTTATATGGGCATTAAAAGTGTAATAAAGTTGTGTGATAAAGGTTCTTGTCAGGTTTTATAATGCTAAAGTTGACATGCTTTTGTTTGGTATATATAGAATGTACAGTGAATGATAGAGCTTCAACTCTCCATGTAATAGTTGTGAAATAGAGCAGGAAGTCCAGTGCAGAGTGTGTTCCAGGAGCATGAATCCAGGAGCTGAATGTTCTCCTCACACTTCTTGTACCTTCAGCATAAAGCAAGGGAGAGGTAAGTTAAAATACTGATATTAACTTGGGACAAAACAATCTATTTTCTTCCCCTTGTGGAATATAGATGATCAGAGATATATATCTCTTTGAAAAAATACATTGAAATCTTCAGGAAATTAATAACATTTCTCTAATTGTAGGAGTAGGGTAGACTTTGAGCAGCCCCATCTCATGGCTGACAATTCACATTTCTACGAGTCTCCTGCAGCAGCTTTATGGCAACCTGTCCTGTTCAGAGGAATGTACTCAAAATACATTGCTAGGAGAGACAAGATAATAATAAGATTTCCTTCAAGAGACTAAATGTGCTCATTGGCACAGCAAGCACAGAGGATCACAGATACAAATTGAAGTGGATGCTCCTAACTTTATTTCCTCTTTCAATTTCTTTAAGTGTGAGTGTTGCAATGGTTCTATTAACCTCATTGAAATGAATAAATTCTTCACTGCTTGTTGCATAAAGCTTTTAGCAGCTAGGCTTGCAGGCCTTAGGCAAAATAAATTTACCTTAGAAGGTAAATTCCCATGGGGATTAAAAAAATTAAATATTATCTAGTTCTGTTCTGAAACATTTTCTTCCTAGAGTTACATAAATGTCATTCGCAGCTCCCAGCAGCCCCTTTGTGCCCTCCATTGCTGTTCTGCCCTTTCTCTGGGCAATATGATTTCAGGACCTTCTTTTCCCCCTTTCCTACCAGGTGTCTCCAGTCTTTCCTCCTGTCCCTACACAGCTTTCCATATTTCTTACTCTTGACATCTGGAAATATTTATTGCTCTGATCATCATTGCTGGAGCTAGTGGTAGATATAAAGCATCATGATATCTTTCTTAATGACTCATTCAAACATCAGTTCTCCCAAGGCAAGCCTTTATGGCATGCCAGGACTTTCCTCAATGACCAATTTATATTCCAGTACTTTCAAGTATTCTGTTTTTAGGGAATACACGGAGAAATGGATTTGAACAGAAATGTCCAACATCTGTTTTCATTCAAGTATATTTCTTATAATTTCCTCTAGTGGATCAAATGCACTGCTAGTTAGCAGTCCTAGGAAAAAAAATTCTCCAGCAGAACATATTTTCAAAGATATTAATTTGTTAGGAAAACTAAGAGATGGAAGGTCTCCCAATTTGTGCATTTCAAATATGACAAAAAGATATTTTTCTTTCTGAGGCAAAACCAGAGGCATCCATAAATAGATGGAAAAATAATCATTCTTTCATGTTTCTTCTGTTTTAAGATATGTGGCCAAAATACCAAGGGAATGCCTTTAAACTGCCCTATTGCTTATGCTTGTAAGGAATAGTCTGTGAATAAAAGAAGAAATTGCCAGACATTTGACTTTATGTTGGGGATAATGTTTCACATAGAGGAAGGAAAAATACATTTATTCAGTAATAACTTGTTTTGCTTTTAAAATAAAACTAGAAGACAATGGTTTGGAGAAGAGCAGGCAAGTGCTGAGCTGCGTGTTAGGCATGGACCATGTAAACCTGTCCATGCTTCACCATTGTTTTGCCTTAAATGCTTCCCTGTCACCAGGGGTGAAGTTGCGTGTGTTGTCTGTGTCCACATGGTGCTAGAAAATTAAAGCTTTCTAGACTGAACAGGAATGCCAGTTAGGGTCTGCTGCACTGCTGATTTCTTGGGTAGACTTCTGCCCATTGGAATAACTAATTAATGTCACATAAGGCATAGGATATGTAAAATAGTAACAACTCAGTCACTTTATCACAGCTTTGCTGAACAGAGACAAGAGCTTCCTTATTCCACTCCAATTTGTTGGGTGGTTTCCTCCTTGACTATGAACATGTATTTTCTTTTGTCAAGTCTCTTAGGGATTATTTTTTCCCATTTATTTTTTGCATGATTACAAAACCTTTGAAAGGTTTCAGAAGTTCTTAACAGATTTAAGAAGATATTTCCTTAAAATCTCACAGAACACTTCAGTCAATTTCTTTTCAGTTCTCATCCTTGATTTGCTCTCAAGGGTCTGAAGAAAACAGACAAAACAAATTACAAGCACATCTTGCAAGGCTGATATACTTGTTTGGAGTGTGATGGTGATTCTAACAGAATATTACATTTCAGGTATAGCTGAGTGCTTGTTCCTAGTATGAAATGAGGATCCTTTCAAACAATAATGTCTGTATCCATGAGACACTTAAGATTATTTACCTTATATGTATTCTTTATATGTATATATCTATATGTGCATATGTAGAGAAAGAGAACATAATTTATGTAATGAAAAAATAGAGAATAATTTAAAATACAAATAGCATTAAGGAGCATACTGGTAAACATGTCAAAATGTTTAAGATGAATACAATGGGTAGAAATCCTAGTTTTCTGTTTTGCTGAGATGGAAGACAAACCAGAGCTTGTGTGAACAAAAGGGAGACTTTCAACCTAGGCTACCCTTTTTGCTAGTTGTTTCCTTTCTCAGCCTTTCTCTGTGCTACTGCCCCTGACAGCTTCAATTCGTGGCCTATCTCAGAATAAGCCCCTGTGGCTGTGCACAGGCCACATGCATGAAAATGTTATTGGTTTTCAAATATAGCTAAGAAACTGCATCTCAGGCAAAAGTCATTATGGTCAGAGCAAAAAGCTAATATTCGGTATTAAACATTTCTTTAGGTAAGGCTTGGGAAACTCAGTTTGCTCTGTAGGTGCTGCTGATAAAGTTACCATATGACCAACTTGTGTGGGATAGAAATATTTTGACGTACATCTTTGCCCTTTTAAATACAAATGGAAACTTAAGATGAAGTTTTATTTTGACCATGCTGATTTTTGTAGGATTCGTCATGAGTACCCCATTTAGAAGAGGGATGAGTCATTTGGCTATCCATTTTTAATACTCTGAGAGATAAGGGAAAAAAGAATCGCAAAAATAAGAGTTTTTCTTTATAATATTAAATTTGGTGTGATTTATTAAAAAAGGAATAAGGAAAGAGTAGTGAATTTGTGAACAGTTAGTAATATTTCTGAGAGGTCTGAAGAAAAGAAGGGCTAAAGATGGAGGATGCAATTGCCATCTTCAGCTACTGAGGAAGTGCTTACGGGGAACACAGAACCACACTGTTCTCAAGTGCCCAGAGAAAGGATGAGAGGCAAAAGATCCCAGCTTCAGCAAGGGATCTTATTAGGAAAATCTTAATTTTATTAGTTAAATAATTAATAAACTCTTATTAGGAAAAACGAAAGCTTTCTCTGCAATAAGCAATAGTCAAAACTGAGCAATTTCCCCATAAAAGTTGGAATCTCCATTCTTGGGGATTTTTGAAACTAGGCTGGACAAGGTGCTAAGGAAGCCAATCTAGCTTTGAAGTTGCACTACCTTGAGGAAGGAGTTGAACTAGATAATCTGTCATCAACCTAAATTATATTGTTTAATTATATTGCTGATTGCAGATAGTGATATTTCTAAGTCATAACAATGATGTGGTTCTCTGCTTGAAGTGTTAGCTCTGTCCTTGTGATTTAAAAATCAAACAATTCAAACCTGATTTTCCCCTAGAGTTTGAAGCAAAGTTAGGAAAGACAATACTTGTGTGCAAGACTGTTTCTACATCACATGCTGAAGCATTTTAAAGATGATTCAGGGTAGAGTGCTCAAAAAATCCAAATGCTGATTTTTAAAAAAGGCACTTTTGATATTTTGTACATTGATTTTCCTAGATCTAATAAAAATCACAGTAATTTTTCCTAAAATAAGGGTTTATTAATGGAAATTAAACTGCTAAGCCTGGTGACTATTTCGTTTATATAATATTTATATAATGAGCTAACATTTAAATAATTTATATTTATATAACGAGTTAACATTTGAATATTTTTTAAGTAACTACTATAAACTCAGTGTTTTGAACACTGATCCTACTAATGTGATAGAACAGATGCTATTATTGGATTTATAAAGCAGTTTTCTGTAAAATTCTGAATGTTGCTGTAGATTGATCACATCATTGCAGGACGTGCAATCAAGCTTACAATTACTCAGTCATAGGTATTGGGGCTAAGCTTATATTTAGACAAGCATTTGACATATCAATCAATATGATACCATGAAAGATTTACTGAAGATGATCATACCATAACTCATTTTTGCTATGTGAAAAAAAAATTAAGGGAGATAAATTTAAAAAGTTCTCCTCTCCACTCAGACTATTTAGATTCCACAGAATGTCTGATGTTCTTTTAGGAGCTATGAATAAAAGTTGCATTGATTCACTCCTTTCCTCAAAGTGCATGAAGAGAAATAAAACTTAAATAAAAAATGTTTTGCTGCAGTAGTTACTGCAAATAAAGATAAATCTACTGGAGGTATCAGGATAAGCCTATTAACTTACAACTTTTTCTGCCTATTTCAGGAAAGGCATTAAAGCAGTGATTTGGGTACTTGTTTGCCTGGCTTTGCTTGTTAACCGTGTCCGTAAGGATGAGAAGTGTGAAAAGTCTACTTTCTTTTCCTGGCTTGAAGTTTCTGACATCCAGGAAGGAAAACCAAATACTTCCATTATCTAGAAAGAGAAATGTAGCTGCGATTGAAAAAGTTTTCCATGATATGAAGTGAATATTCATCTTTCTAAGATACACTTCTCTTCAGGAGAATGTATGAGGTTCTGTCATTGGCTGTTTAATAATTCCAGACGTTGATGATTTACGCCAGATCTGGAGAGCTCAGTGTTTGCCTGCCATCTGTCCCAGCTAATCTCCGAATTCCATCTACAAACGTGGATGACTTACAACTTCCCTGATTAATGTCATCTATCATTTTCTTCATAACACAGAGCAATTAATCTCGGCTGGTCCCAGGGGTCCGCCGTAGTAATAGGTTTGTGGGGGATAGAAACAACCCGCAAAAGTCTGTTTGGGAATAACACCCTTTAACACCCTTTCCATCCTTTCCTTCCCCTTCACCCCCGTTTATTCTTCTTTCCTTTATTATTCCTTTTCTGTGTGTGTTTGTGTCTTGTTTCCCCCTTTTCTTGTCTTTTTCTCTTGTTTCGCCCCCTCCTGTCTCTCTTCCCTGTCTCACGCCCGTGACGGGGCACTAGCGCCAGGAGCTCCCTGGCCGTGGGAGCGAGCGCGGTGCCGCCGCCCGCGGGGCTGGGCCCGGGTGCGCAGCTCCTAATCCCGGACCCAAGGGGCGGCGGGCAGGTGCCCGCACGGGCCGGGCGGAGGAGGAGAGAGAGGAGAAGGAGGAGAGGGCGGCCGCAGCTGCATTGCGGATGGAGCCGCTGGTTCCCGGGGAGGGGCGGCCGCGTGATGCCGGGGGGGCGGGTGAAGGCCCGCGGAAGGCGGCGTGGGCGGTGCGGGGCACCGGGAGTGCGGAGCCTCCGCCCCACCGCAGGAGGGAGGGAGGTGCCGCCGCGTCCCGGCGCGGACAGCGGAGCGGCGAGGGGCGGTGAGTGCGGCGGGCGGGCGCTCACGGCAGCCGGGGGTGCGGCGTCCTCCCGCTTCGGGGGAGCGCCTGCCCTCCCCGGGCTCGCCCTCCGCGGGCGGCGGCGGGGCGCGGAGCCGCCGCAGGGAGGTGCGGGGATCGGGCGGGGGGTTGCAGGCGGCCGCGGAGTCGGGCTCTCACCTGCGCCCTCCGCTTCGCCCTCTCCCCGCCGCTGGGCTCAGTCACACCGGGACCTTGCCCGCGCTGCCGCCTCCCCGGCTGCCCCGGCGCGGCTGTGGCCGGCTGGGAGTTGCCGTGTTCTGGCAGCCGGTGCGGGCTGTTCCCGACGTGGAGTTGCGAGGGGGCCGGGCGGGCGGCTGGGAAAATTGTTTGCCGGGGGTTCTTGTAGGTGTCACGCAGAGTTTAGTGCTCTTAGAGCCGCTACTTGGCTGTGGATACACTCTTCGGGGGGAGGCAAAGCAAAAGGGCATGACGTGAAACCGTGGCTATAAAAAGCAAAAAAGCTATCAGAGAGGGTTTGCCGGGCGAGCCTTTGGCCTGGGACTGAAGCTGTCAGAGTGCTTTGTGAAAGCAAATAATTTCAGTTTTAAGGAAAAAAAAATCTCGTTTGTCAGGTTAATTTGTGCGTGTTGCAGGAGCAGGGCTGTAGTTGCGCCCTTTACACACACGCAGAAGTACCGCTCCGTGCCTGGAAGCGCTCGGTGCTGCTACCGACGTGCTTATGCTGCGTTTTGTAACGGGACCAAACACCAAACACCAGCCAAGCTGATGTTGCAAGAGTAGCGAAGAGGCGTCTGAACAGAGACTTGAGGGCATAGGGATAGTCTTATATCTCATACGGTGAGAGGACTTCTGGTGCTCTCTTAAACAACCAAAATGAATGTAAAGAACAAAGTATAATTAAAAAAGAAAATAACTCTTGTAGTAAAGGCTGTTGGCATAAAGTTAAATTCAAGCCATGGGTGTTTTCCTTTTACTAACTCAGCCTAAGTGAAATGTAAATCTGTGTTATTAGGAAACTGAAAAAAAGTAGTTCTGGGTTATGGATGTGGCTTTCTATGTTGTATGAACTATTTCATGTCTAACACTGAGATTGGGAGGCTTATATTCTAAGTGAAATTTCTAATGTGGCTACATTTAACAATTTATAAATCAGCACTAAGTTCAAAGAAGCTGCACTGAAGAAAGTTGGTTTAGCAGAGTCGTGCTTCATTAAAATGTTCACTTTCTAAAAATTGATTAGGTCATCCTTTAGTTTTAATGTGCGTAAGATAACATATTAAAATAATTTGCTGTTTATATATAGGTCACGGGACCTATCCTGTCCTTTTTGGACTCTAGTTCTCTTTTCCAAAGACTCTATTGAAAAAGCCATTTTTTCTAGGAGGTCTCTTTGAGAGCATCTGGAAGACTCTTGGGGACAAATGTTATGAAAGTCACTTGAGAACATCATGCTGTGCTTTGGGAGCAGGTGATTTTCTTAGGTACAAGTTGTCCATGACGTGTTCCTCTTTTGGCTGTACTATTGGCTTTATTTTAGAATGACTCGGTTTCTCTTAAGGCCATTGGTATAATAATAGACAATAATTTAAGATTTCCTTAAAAGAATCCAGATTTATGTAACTGGTTAATTTTGAGACCTGTTCTGACTTGAGATTGGGAAGGACTGTAGAGATGCTTCTTTCTTAATTATCAGTTGTTTCATTGGTTTTATGGCACTTCTCTGGAGTAATGCAAGTTTTCTGCTGCGATGGTACAGGCTGTAATTCATCACTACTTTGCCTCCTTGGAACAGATTAAGTCTTAATATTGTCAGGGGCTTGTCTTTGTAAACTAAGGAATTTAGAGCATCTTTAGCAACTACCACATTATTTCTGATGTTTTATAATTCATTTTCCTGGGTAATACAACATACCAGAAATTCCATCTGTGGTTAGACACTTGGACTCCACATTTGTATTCCCACATTGTGCATTTTATGACAAGGGGGAGTAGTGGGAGGCTGACAAAGTGATAATATTCTGACATAGTACTTCTATAGGCTATATATCACATCAGCGTACCATATATTACAGCAATCATATACAGTGTATCTGTCACAGCTGGCCGTAAGAGTTGGGGGAAGGGAACTAGGATTGCTGCAGTTAGGCCCTCCATCCAAACCCACAAGAGAACAGCAAAGTTTGTGTTTGGATGCTATTGAAACATTAATGTGGACAGTAGAGAAAGGGATAGCTTTAATTACTAGATTGTACTTGATACTAAAATTTTTATTGAATTAATGAATTCAGTTGAAGTAGTAAGATCCCATGCTTTCCATCCTTTGTAATTCCTTAGGTCAATGTGTGTGGGGTGAAATACCTTTTCACTTATGTCTTCCTGACTGCTTTAAATTTTAAAGATGTAAGTCATTGCTTTATCACACTTAATTGATAGTTCATCAATATCCCAAATGTATTCAGAATTTAATCAGGAAAAGAAAGCATTTTAATTTTTGTTTCAACAGCTGTAAAACTATATTAAATTCTTACCCAGAATGGTCTACCTTCTCTGGCTCTGTTTCATTAGACTGACAAGAAAATGTGTAGATAATATAAAAGATATCCTCGATTTTTTTTCTTTAATAATTTGAAAAAAATTCTTGCTTCTTCATTTACTTTCTTCAGTGCTTGAGGCTTTTACCTGACAGAGGTTGAAACCAGGATTAAATGTCTTGTGAAGGAGATGCAGGAAAAGATGAGCTAAAATGCTAATATTCACATGGATCACAGGTTTCAGTCTGCTATGATGGATTGTACTAATGTAAAAGTTACTCTTTCTTTCAGAAGCAAAACTGTTCATGAGCTAAGTATATTCAATATCTTCTTTGAGCTGTTACTTTATCATAAGCATAGACTGCCTGTCAGAACTGTGCTCTCAACTCAAATTACCACATACAACAAAAGTACCCAAATAATACCAGTGGTTCTCACATTTATTTCAATTCACAGACCATGAATAATTTTCCAGTGGAGTCAATTTGCCATTTAAATTTTGGTTTCAGCAGGCCAGTTTTTCTTAATTGTGTGTATTAGACCACTTGGAAATAATTTGCATATTACAAATAGAAAATTATTTTTGTAATATATGAGTATACACTTTAACTTTCATATGGTTGACTAGTGGTGTGTGGATATATAGCAGCTTTCTTGAAATTTATGTATGAAAACCAAGTCTCTCTTTCCACAGTTGTCCTTATCTCCTCTGTTGTATGTTTGGCAAAGATGTTCATATCCAAGTTGTTGAAGTTGAGGTCTTCAAATGATGTTGTAATTAATTCATTTGTCCTCATATTCATATTTGAATATATAACCTACATAAGATTTGTTCTGTAATAGAAACTTTGGGGTGAAATAAAGGAAATATTCACCTGGATGGTCAATGTAAAGTAGTAGCAGTGGAAAAAGCAAAATCTAACCGTATGATGCCTGTGTAGAGAGGGTTCTGAAAGATCTGATAAAAATAATAGTATAAACTCACAGCAATTTATGATAAAATGATATGTTCTGATCACTCATCTTCAAAAAGAAATAACTGAAATTGGGTCAGGTGCTATAAAGGGCTAACGTGATGGTCTGGTCATAAGGAGATAAAGGAGATCCTGATTTGTTTGACCAAGTGAAATGAAAGCTACGTAGGATATGGACTCCATCTGCAAACCCAGGTGAGCATCAACAGAAGGGAAGCAGAGGCTTTTGGTAAAGGACATTGCTGTCATGAGAACAACTGAGTACTACCCTTGAAAAAATTTTCTTGCAGAAGTTTTGAGAACATCCTCCTGTTGGAACACATAGGCTGTGAAACATCCAGTGGCAGTTGAGAGTGGTTGGGAAGTACTGCAGAAGTTTTGAGATGGAGTTTATCTATTTTTCAGAAGGGATTATATGTGCCCAGGAAGTGTTTGCATTTAGTTTCTGTCAAAGCTTTAAATGTCATGCCATGTAACATGCCAGTCCAGCTCCCTTTCAGGCTGTTTATAATGAAGCTTCAGAAACTCTTCATTCTTTTTTGGTACTTGCCAGTGTCCAGCCCCTCTTGAGTGACTTTTCTTCTATGTCAGCTTTAAGCTGCTTGCTGCTCCTTAGCAGGCTAAAGCCGCATTTTGTGCAGCCTGTCTTTCTATTCTTGTTTCTTTTGCCTTTGCTTCAGCAGCCTTCTGGGCTGTCTGAAATAAGACATAAATCTCTACTGCTCTCTCACTCCTCAGCCTGTGCTTAGGTCTAGCTCTTCCTCTGAATGGCCTGACACACTCTTAAAAATTCCTTCTGAAAACTCATTCAAAATATTTTAAAATTAGAGCTGTTTTGTAAAGGAATATGAAAAAAATAGGCAATGTAGGCATTTTTAGACATTATTCTGTCACCCTCACTTACCAAGGGCAGTGAGGAAAGTGTATTAGCTTGTGGAGCTGAAATTCTGCTAAAAATGACAGAATTTTAAAAGAAAAGACAAGTGTAGAAGAGCTTTAGTTTGGAGAATCTTGTTGGCTTTTTCTTCTCTCTTTTTTTGTTGTGCGTAACAGAGCGTGATTTTGCTTTTGTGTGGCATGCCAGCATCGCTGGTGGAACTACTCACATTTCAGATAATAGCACGGGCTTCTATTTAGCTCTCCGTTGCTCCTTAGAGATGTCTTTTGGATGAATCCATTAGCAACCATAGCAGAGTATGTGCTGTACTCTTCCTGCTCCAAGTCAGGATGTCAAAGTTTGGCAAACGCTAATCTGTCTCTTGGAGAGTACTTAGGTAACCTGTATACTTTGGGACTACTTGTTTGTCTGTTTGGGTAGCAAAGGCTTTACTTCTAACATAATTTTATTTAGTGGAAAGATACTTGTCATGGGTTAGTAAGCATAGTCCCGGAAGGGATGTCCTTGCTAAGGGGTGCTTACAGCTTCCTCTGGGACCTGACAGAACCTATCAGATGGCCAGTTTGAATATGGACAATTCTTTGAGCCACTTAAAATTGTGACCGCCTCTGTGATACACACTTAGGAATAGACAAACCCCCTCCCCCCCGCCCCCCAGCTCTCTCTTGTTTCCAGTGCTGGGACAGGTGGCTGCGGGCCCCATGTGGGGGCCAGTGGGCCCGGCCCAGGCCCTGCTTGGGCCAGGCTGGGCCAGGCCACGGCCATCCTGGAGCTGATGGGCCCTGTTCCACCCACGGAACCCCCCCGCCCCCCACAGCCCTGCTGTGGGCAAACAGCCGGCTCCCCCCCTCTCCAGTGCTGCCAAGATTCAGCTAAAGCGGCACTGCTGGCCAACAGAGGTCATGGTGACCAACAGTGATAAGCTTCATTCCAGCTGCAAGGCCGAGGTGAGAATAACCCTTTTAGTGCTGTGAAGAGCTGAAAACCTGAGGGGAGAGAAAGAGGAGATGCTTAAAGCTGAAATTCTGTTGTGAAGCTATGATATATCAGAGTATCCCATTGTAATTTCATGAAGATATGGGGGGTGGAGCATTCAACTTGTCAGCAAAAGCACCTGTGCTGAGATAGGCAGATGCTGACGCAGTTGTAATTTCATGAGAAGTTTGAACAGGGAGAGATGGAAGAGATGAGGACTTTTGCTCCAAATGGGAAAGAAGAAAACCTCAGTTCCTAGAGATGCTCCCAGAGATAGTCCTAAAGATGAAGATGAGGAGGACCCTTTGCTCCCAGGGAAGGAGAAGGGCCTCTGTTCTTAGAGATGAAATGCTCCCAGAGATGAGTGAAGAGAACTTTTGTTTCTGAACGGCTCAACCTTAAAATTCTACCCCAGTAATTTCAAGAGTGGACCCTCGAAAGCAGTTGTGGGAAAAGGTGTAAGTTGGGGGGAAGGGACTCACATGCAAGCAGAGAACCAACCTGGGTGGCTGTCTCGTTGTGATAATGTTTTCATGGCATGGGCAATAGAGACTTCTCTTCCTAAATGGACTGAACAAGGTTATTTTCCTCTTTTAGGTCTGTTAAAAAACTTCTTTATATTCTTTCAAGTTTGGTGCCTGCTTTGCATTTTTCCTAATTCTCATCTCACAGAAGGTAAATAGTAATGAGTATTTTGGACCAAACCACTACAATACTTTACATAAGTAATTTTGAGTAGATTCCAACTGAAGAAAGGTAAGTCTTTCTCTCTTCCATGGCCCAAAACAGACAATAGTGGTGGTAGTAATGTGGAATTGGAAATCCAAAAGTCATCAAACAGTTGAGTTTGAAACAGGGGCATGTTCATCCTGGCCAGAGTGAAAACAGCTGTGCGAGCCGTGTTTAAACCACGGTTAGGAAACTTGGAATGATTTTTTCATTATGTTTATGAAATTATTTGCCTCCTCTCTGGCTTTTTGCATCCTTAGTCTTGATTACTGTCCACTCTTTTGGTTTTATTTTCTATTTAAGTAACTTCTCCCATTTGCTTACTATTCACTTTATTCTGCCTACTCTTATATCCTTCAGTGTCTGCAACCCCAGAGGCAGTGGAAAGTTTAAAGTTGAGTTTGTAAGCAAATGCTGCTGCTGGATGAAAATTCCAAGTGTATAAGGTCTAATAGAATTATATTGAAGTGTCCGTGGGTAAATGACAAATAGTTGGTTTTTAATAAGGCTGTTGGACAGAAATTTCATGGAGTGTTTAGTATTACTTTAGCTTAAACTTTCAGCTAGGTTGTAAAATTATTTAATTTAGTGTAAATTGTCTGAAGGAGAAAATAAACATGTGGCTCTTGCCTCAAATAATTTACTGTATGAGGTCCTTACTATGCAAAGATTAAACTGTGTTATCTATCAGAAATGCAGATAGTTCTATTGAAATTTGTAATGTCCTTGGGAGGCAAAATTACACTTTGTAATAAGAACAAAAAGACATTACATGAATTTACTAATTTTAATTTTAAAAACTATTAATTATATCCTATATTTATTGATCTTTCTTCTTTGTGTTTTTCTAAGCTTGATGGTTTTTTTCGTTTGTTTGTTTGAGGAAAGAGAATAAAAGTGAGGAGAAGCCTACCCCAGATCAGTCAGTAACAATTTTGTTATTATGTTATCCACTGCCTTAAAGTATGTATAGTTTTTATAGTCCTACTTTGAAATTAGCCAATATAATAAAA
This sequence comes from Aphelocoma coerulescens, assembly GCF_041296385.1. Classification (NCBI taxonomy): domain Eukaryota; kingdom Metazoa; phylum Chordata; class Aves; order Passeriformes; family Corvidae; genus Aphelocoma; species Aphelocoma coerulescens. The sequence continues at coordinate 36,285,026 of NC_091015.1, read as the reverse complement.
ACGCTAATCAGAAATCTATATTTTAAAAAAAATAGCTTTATAGAAGTATGCTTCTGAGTGCTGTGAATTTTCTTTTAAAAATGTACTGGTCAAAACACTTTGTTTGAAAAGGCTTCTCCTGCTTTGCTTTCAGGGGGACCTAAAGTATAAATGCGTATTTTATATTACCCCCAAGTCATTAAGGGTTCAGTTTTGTCACTGAAGGGAGATGTATTCTCCCACTGACTTTAATATGTGTAAGATTGGATTCCAGTAGCCCAGTAACTATATAATATGGTGATGTTCCTCTGAATAAATAAATACAAAAAAGATTAATCTTAAAATAATTGAGGACAGATCAAGACATTTTGAGAAATCCACTACAGTGACAATGTGATTATGTGAATTATCAGTTGCATGTAAATCCTACTAAGGATGATGGATAGAAATCCCAGATAAAAACAGTTGTAACAATATACCTTTTGTGGTCTCTGAAATTAATTTAATAAATGTTTTGGAGATTGACTAATATACAGATAGTGACCTTTTTGTTTAGGTCAGTGGGAAGTCAAATATATCTTGAAGATTAGTATTGATCAGAGTAAAGCCAAAATCAATCTTGGATTTTGAGGGTCATTACACTTGGAAATAGGATGCAATACTGCAAATGTTGGGTTGTGGAAGGCTTTTACAGTAATCATGGGAAAATAATCTGTTACTTAGGTGCAGTGTCTAAAAAAATGGATACCTGCTGAAAGATTAGTTATTTAAATAAGTAATAAATTCAGCTCCTTGCAGCTTTCCTTAGTTTGAAGGATGATATCCAACAGTCTTGAAGTTGGTATTAAAGTTCTCTTTTGCTTCAGTGCTGGAGGGATTTTGCCCTCCCTGTCTGGAAGTCATAAGCTGGTGTTGAGAAAAAGGTTAACCTATGTTTGTTTAGAAAGTTTGTGGGGGCTTTTTTAAAAGTGGTAATTGTTTTCTGTCTTGACTCGTTTCCTTAGATGTTTTGGTGAAATTTAATTTGTGCAGTTGTAGAAGTGGAAGAGGTAAACTACAATACATTGTATCTTTGGAATATTGCATAGCAAGCATAATCAATTTTACTGAAGGTGAGCTAGTGCTGCTTGCTAAATCAGAAATCTTTGAACGGGACTTTTTATTTTTGTCTTTAATAGATTTGTTTGTTTGTTTTGTCTAGTATAAGGTCTCTCACCTGTGTATCTCATTTAAAAATAACCTGGTAGAAATTTTTAAGATCTTACCCAAGAGTTTTGAAGAGAAGTAAGTCTGTGAAGATCTGACTTGACTGAAATGTCTATCTTGTATTAAGTGAAATGGTGTAAATAGTATTTTGTCCAAGATTCCTCTGTAAAAGATATCTTGATTTCCCCCCTTATTTTCAGAACCTGTTAAAAAAAATGAAGGTTGTTTCGTTTATTTTCTGCACAGAAGCCATCTTCTGATATGGCACTTTCTGCAGAGAGCACTGGATGATGTTCTCCAAAATTAATTGATACAACTGCATTGATATCTGTGATTATACTTTGGGCTGTCACCTAGCCTTATATATTGAAGTCTCAAAACCTGTATTTAAACTGATAAATTATGCATTTATATTTATTAATGGATGTGTATTTCTAATCTTTATGATGTGTTTGAATGCAGATAGAAGTCTATATGTACATGGGCATGCATATCAGATTCAGGGACTGTGTACCATTGTCCTTGAAAATGAAAGCCCGATATAAATGCAAGCTATTGATATTGGAAGTCATCTTCAAAGCTGCTCCATTAAAAGATATTTAACTATTAGTAATGAGCTACATTCCAGATACATTAGTTCATATTCTGAGAGATCAAAGTGCCAAGATTATAGATAGCTGTTCTCAGGCTATAAAAGTCCTTTTACTGGAGCAACTCTTCTTATCAGTGGACTTCTCTGGAATGTCTCATAATAGTTATCCTCAGAGAAAATCTGTAGTGGGTATATTAAGAAACTCAGCTTATTTATACCTGAAATAACACTTTGAAAAGTATTAGCAGTAATTTCTAGAGAGGACTAATATATATCACCTTTTGCTGCAATGACAGTTGCTTTGGATTTAAGGGAGGCTCAGACAGAAAAAGACAAAAAATCACCAAAAATTCCTGATAAGTGTTTTTTAGATTAAAATTGTTTGATAGTCAGAATGAAGCTATTCTTGAAAATGCCTCAGAAAATGGGACTGTTAGTGTATAAATGTTTTGGATGAAATTTGCAAGTTTATTTTCCAATGGGCCTTCCCACGTGGGATAGTATACAGGTCAGTTTTTCTAAGTTGAAAATTTTTGTCCACAACTGCTCCCCATTCCTCTGTTTCAAGTGCTAATTAAAGGCTACAATTGGGTTAAAGAATTATCATTGTTTAGCTTCTCAAAAGAAGGAATAAGTATAGTAATTATATTAGTAAATTTATATATTCTGATTTTTGATATTTCTGTTTTTCTTCAATGAAACTAATGGATAGTGATCAGAAAAAGTAATGATTTTTCTGTTGTGCTCAACCGTTATATTAATACTTGTTTACTCTAGGAATAATTAAATAAAACACAGAAAGTAAAAATCTACCTTGAGCTAACTAGTGAGCCCCAAATGCATGTGAGCTCTTCATATCAATCTTGTCAGAGTATATATAATATATTTTAGATGTGAGACCTTTATGCAGAAAAAAAATACATATTGAAAAGTGATGCAGCCACCTGATTTCATTTACTTAGTTTTGAACAGCCCACTCAAAATGGGTCAGGCTTGCACTATTTGAGCTGACTTTGAGAGAGTTTGGAGGCAGTAGGAAACTTGACCTATATTTTCGAACTGGGACTTTAGAAACTGGGCTGAAGGAAAAGTCTTGTAAACTTCTTTCTATGCATGCAAGTGTTGATGTTTGGACACTGACAATCTCATTCTAAGAATACATATATTAAATGTGTGCCTGAGTTAGAGGCTGCTTTATTTCTTCTTCTGAGAGTTTTAATCACTAAGTGAAGTTCATTATAATTTTATCTGTGTAAGAGCAGAGGAGGCTCAAGTTGCATTTAACCAGTCATGTGTCCATAAAAAAGGTATTATATGTCTGAAAAGTGGTTTCTTCTGATTTTTAATGGTTTGTTGCTTTATTCAATAATGGAATTGAGTACTTCAGAAGTCAAGCATTATTTTTCTTTTAAGAAGATTAAGAATGTTACAGGACTGATAGTGTGCTGCAAAGTGCTACTGCTTTGCTCGGTATCACAAGTCTCCGATAGTGCTTTGCTTGAACTCTGCCTCCAGCTATGTTAATGTGCTACAATCTCTCAGAAAACAGATCACAGTCCAGGTCCTTTGCCTATTATGCTATTACCTATTCATCACAGAAGACACATATTGCCTGACTTTTGAATCTGAAAGATTTATGGAAATTTCAGTCTATTCTTAATTTTAAAAAAAGTGTTAATAGCATTAGCAAAAGCATCACATTGGGGATACTTGCTAGTGATGTAGCTTGGTGTATTGCTTTTTTAACTACTGTCATAACGCCACTTTTCCCAAGTGGAAAGATGGCCACCAGAATACAAAAAAGTTTTAGAAAGGAGGTATTTCCCTTAATTACTGCAGTTTTTCTTTTGCTGATCTAGATTGTTCTCTTAATTTTCCCAGGCCTTTCATAATCCTCTACTAAGTCCCAACAGCTCTTATTTTGCTAAGCTTTCTGCATAAAAGAATGGCCTATAATCCATTTTTCTCATATATAAAACACCTGTAGTGTTCAAAAAGGAGATTGATAACTTGGGATTTTTGATGCTGACTACCCCTAGCATTCTGTTGTAATTCAGTATTTTACATGCTGACTTAGTGAGGCTTTACAAGTTTCCCGTGAGCATGTACAAGGTCCAATTGAAAACTGAGAAAGGTGGGTGTAGAAATCCTCCAGCACGCAGAAAATGATGGCATGATCTGATCATGCCCAAGACATTGCAAAGCTTTCCTTTAGATGCAGTCCTCTTGGACCACTTTTATATTCTCTTTACACCATTTGCAATACGTTAAATCGCAGTATTTCAAGGCAAACCTCTTCTGAGTAACAGATTGTAACAGATGAGTTTTGTGGTTTTGTGTTAGACAAATGTAGTGATTTTCAGACACAGTTTTGCCTGCCCCATGAAAGTTTTTACAGACACTTGGGATTATCACTTTTTTCTTCAGATTTCCAAAAGAAGCTTGTCAAGACATGAAGAAAGTATCCTAACTCTGTCATGATGGCAGCAGATTTGGTGACCTAGCTGCTTAGTGAACTTGCAGATTCATTTGAAGCAAACTTGTTTGGGGAAAAGAGCAAGGATTTTACACAGTTTTGCTACAATCAGCTTTCCAGTTTCAATGTTTTGTATCAGAGTAGAAGTTTTACTTATGGGTAGCAGTGGCATTACATGCCTCCTATCTGAATGCTGCAGGGTCTTTGAGTGTGCCTGAGGCATAACTTGTCATAAAAGTGCTACTGATGAAACAAAAGCTCTTTCCTATTTATTTTTGTCCTAATTGCCAAATGAGAAGTACAGACAATGAAGACTAACAATACTTACTGTAGCAATGTAAAAGTAAAATCAAGCTATTCAACTAAAGTAATTAGAAACTTTTTCTTGCTTAACTTCTGTGATTTTCCTTTTTTTTAAAAGTTTTTTTCTGTGTAATACTGTGGTTAGCCCTACAAGCAGTTTCCTATTGTAATGTCTTTATATGGGCTGAACCACAGCTCAAGCATGGCAGGCAATTGCCATTCAGTGAATGTGGTGTGGGAAGAGTGACTTTGGGTAAAATCACTTTCTGAGGCATTTTAAAAATTAACTTTTGTCATTTTTGTTTGCTTCTTCCTCATGTACAAAGGAGACTTTCTTTTGGAAATAGAAATGGAAATGTATGCTAATAAGTAGAAAATTCCTTCACATACTCCAAAAGAAGGTTACAGTACCAAGAAGAACCGAGATTATGGTTTCAGGCTTCATCAGCCGAAGGATACTGTTTGGAAAAAATTCTGCCTCAGGTCACAGCTAAAACATTTATTTAACTAGTCTCATTATAAAGCTTTATAGACTTCCAAGCAAGATTAATAATTCAAAAGGACATCTGTTAGTAAATAATTTAAATAACCATTTTAAGCTAATAGTCATTAGTTACCTGTGTAATATTTCTGAAGAACAGTTCTCCAAAAGAAAACGATGTGTGCCAAGACTATAAGAAGAGAATAATTTGACAGTCCTCAATATATGAAACATTAATAGTATTTAATGATTTATGCATTACTACCTTCTGTAATTGTCATTTTTAACATTTGACCTCCAGAGTATGTTGTGACAGTGAATTACACAAAATTGTAAAGCTTCTGTAAAATAGCTGTAACTTGCATTTGAAAGTTGTCAATAATTTTATTAAATAGCCTCTAGTTTGTGAGCCTTAATTTGTCTTTCATACCTTTTGATTTTATGGACCTCTGCTCTAGCCACTCAGTGTGCATTTCTCTTTCATGAGGAAAAATACTTTTTTTTAAAACAAAAGTCAGTACAATCTTTGAGCATCCACGTTGTTATGCCCTATGTCTTTTCTAGTTCTTCTGTATCCTTGTAATGGTGTAAAATGATCAGCAACCAGAATTCAAGCTATTTTCATAAAGTCACATTTTGATGATTCATGGTTTGCTGCCTAAATCTTTCCCAATTAAATCTTTTCCCACTCTGTCCCATTGCCAAAACTAATAGATTTTTCTCTGTTTCTGGACATCAAGGAGGCATTTTCAGGTAGCTATCCTTGATGACTCTAAAATGTCAGTCTTATAAGCTGGTATAGAGCCCATATCTGTTTATATATGATTGGGTTTGTGTGTGTGTGTGTATTTTTGTAAGGCATCACGTTATGTTTACAGGCAGTGGATTTCACCTGTTTTCAACTTTCCACACTTGTGGGTGTGAGAGCCTTCTGCAACTTTGATCATTACGAATTATTAGCAGGTATGTTTTTCCTTTATTATCACTTTTTGAACAGCTATCTTTTTTTCACTTACGTGTGGAAGTGTAAATATATCTATTTACAGATAGATTATATATATTATATTTTAGATTTCATATATCCATATTATATATTTATACTTATATGATATGTTGTAAAGGGTGAATATATTTCCTTTATAGATGCAATATATCCGCTCATTCTTGTATAATTTCTATCTTCTATTATGTTATTTCTGCTACTGTTAAACACATATGCAATATATATTCATAATTAGTCTATTTATATTGAATAAAATACCATTTTACACAGAAGTGTGTGGATATGCACATACATGAATTCATATACTCCCATATTTGGTTTTAGCATCAATATAAAAGCACAATCATGTTTAATCTTAGCCTTACTGGTAATTTTCATATGTGCTGCTTAATGCTTACACTGCTAGTTTTCTAAAATTGTCAGAGGCTTCCTAATTTTGTAGCCATTTTTTCTGCTGTTAAAGTTATGTCAGTGTTGCATGAGAGGTCATCGTGGGGCCACCAAAACTGAAACTTACACAGACATGCTTGAAAAAAGCAGCTGGCATCAAAACTAATTTTTAATAATCCCACATCTGCAATCTGGATTTACCTGGAGACAGGAATTTTTTGGGGGGGGCCTGGAATTTAAAAATAATTTATTTTAATGAAATTTAAACTTTGCAAAGCTCTGACTCCGTGGTTATAACTTTTGCTGCAGTGGGATGTAGAAATTGTGGTTTACAAACTATTCACTGTAACTTTGCAAGTTTTTTGAAACATCTGTCTGGTAGAGAAGTTCCACAACTGGAAAATATCAGTGAAGCCCAGTCTGCATAGATCAGTGACATTTCATTGCACCTGTCTCTTGTTGCTCTCTCTCTACAATTGCTATTGTATCTCGTGAAGATTTAGTCAAAGAAATACCAGAAGTGTTCATACGTTCTTGAAGCAGTACCCTGTAGTACAGGAACTGCGTAAGGACAAGCAACATCTGTATGTGTACATTCATCACAGGTGCCAACACTGCTGTGAAAGCTGTGTTCATAAGCAGGGGGGCTTCCTGAAGACACAGGGATGCTCTGTGGGATTTGTGAATCCTCCCCTGGGGGAAAGCTTCTCTGTCTGGCATGCCCTGCCCTTACACAGCAGAGCAACAGGGACTTGCTGGCAACTGTGTGCTGACCATGGGCCTGTGGTGAAGGGGAAGGTTAGACCCAGGTCAGAACTGTTTGTGTGCTACGAAGGGTTATGATTTGAAGTATTTTGTTTGCAAGCTGGCTTGCTGTCTGTATGTAATAGTAATACTGCTTTATGTCATACCTAGAGCCTGTCAGATACTCAGAGGGCTCTATCAATGTTTATATAGTTACTTCTTGGGGCTAGCATGTTTGGATGTGCTTCCACACTGGGAATTTATAAGCGCACTTAAAATATGGCTCTTAGGCTGTGATGGGTAAAGACAATCCTTGTTTGTTGTTTTCCTTGTAGTTGAGTGCAACAAAGAGCCTCTGTTTGTTGAGTAAACTCAGTAAAGAGTTCAGCTGTATCTGAACAACAGTTATAAGGAATATCAGGCTCTCCAAACAACCCAGAAAGGATTATAGTAATTTTTTTCCAGCTGAGAGGCTGTGCTAACAAAATAAATAAAATTGAAGGAAAACAATGATCTCCTTGCCTAAATCGGCCTGGAGAGTTTTTTAAAATGTGTTTTAAATCTGGATGTCACTTTTAAAATCTAATTAGACCTGGAAAGATGTGCGTGAGATTGAGCCAATGTCACTCAGTCAGCCTTGCACTGCAGTGCTTCCAGCAGAATGTTGTTGCAATGAGAAGCAGAATTTGGATGAGTTTCTCTTGCAGTTTTGTTTTTAATTTTATTTATTTTGGGATTTGTTTTGTTTGTTTTTTCTTTTCTTCAGAGAAGTGCTTCTTAAATACTATTTATTTGCTGTGACCTCCTGTGTGACATTGGTTATAATTAATGTTGAATTAGGGTGCATCTGCATTTAATTTTAAAAAGAATGAGCTGGAAAGCATTGCTTTGACTTGTAATTATGCTTTGTTTTCATGCTAAGAAAAGTTGCTTCTTGTTAGGAGAAGAACCAAATATGTGTCTTGAAACGGTCCCATTTAATGGATATGAGTGCTTTTATCTGAATTCCAGTTTAAACAGTGATGGCAAGACTTAGTCTGAAGATTTTTGATAACAGTAGGAATACATACAGGAATTAACTTTTCCTGATTTAATCTTGCCTGTCAGCTATGAAGAGTTGTGCCTCATGGTTTGCTGTCTATTAATTAGCTTTTGTCTGGTAAGCACAGGATGGAAAATTACTGTTGTAGGCAAAATCAAAAGCCTCAGAGGGCTGAGGCTAGTTTCATTACCACTGGCCTCAGAAGGAGCCATGATAAGCCAGAAATGTTGCCGGTCTTCTTCTGCGATGCTATTTTCTCTGTAACGCTTCGTCTGAAGGCAAAATTGCTGGGAAAAGTAGATAAATTCATATGAACTTTAATTTCTCTTGTCCAAGAGTCTGATTTATGTGAGAATACTTTTTGTTTGTTGGTGCTAGAAATAATCAAAATAATTAAGGTGGAGGAAGACTGAGTGTTTATCTGTGAGAGATAGCTAAAAACTAAACCCATGATTAAAATTTAATATTTGTTAAATTATTTTGAGTTGGGTCAGTAAGAAGAGGAAGGATCTAGCATTTATTGCTTTTTTCTTTTTAAGTTGGAAATTGTTTTCCTGTATGGATGGGCATTTTTCTGCAAGGGGTGGTTGTTTTCCTGCATTATATACCACATCTGCTGAAACAGACTTGCTTTTCTGTGTGCTTCTGCTTCTTTTAACCTTACAAGCATGAATACATTACATTGAAGGTATGATGTGACACATCCTTGTGGTCCTTTCTGAATAAGATTAACATCTTTAAGTCAACCAGAAGTTGTACAGAAAGTGCTGTGCACTTGTTAAACTCTGGATGAGACCTGAACTGCTTTCCATTAGAAAAATTGTTCTTGTTACAGGTTTTTCTCTGGCTTTAATACAAAATAGGATTAAAACCTGCTAAACTTTAATCCTCTTGTAAAATTTTGTTACCTCATATGGTTAGCTGACTCCAAGTTAGGTATTCTGTGACAAGTTTGCCAAATTTGTCCATGCCTGGTATCTCACAGAGGCACCACTGGTCCCTCTTTAGCCCCTTGCTGTGAAAAAAGTTTCACTTTCTTGGTTTCTCTAAATCATAATGTCTTAATTTTAGCATTTTTGTTGTCCTGTTGCTTGTGGCACTATGTGAAGTTTCTGGGGCAGCACACGACTTGTGAGCCCTGTGTTGGAAAGCCCTGATCCATTCCAGGTTCATTTCCCTGTTGCAGCAGGACAGAGCTGGGACAAGGACCTTTGCTTCTGCTTCAAGGTGCCAAGCAGTGGCCAGAGCTGCACTTCTATTAAAGCTCAGTCACCTGAGCAGTGCAGGACATCTGTGGCAGCTTTTGCACCAGCTGCTGTTCACAGGCACTTGAGGAGACTCATGACAGCGAGCTGTGTGCTGTGTACCCAAAGGTGCAAAGCAGTGGCCCATGGTCTGGCCATGCTGTCCTCCCTGCAGCTGCCTGAGGTGGGGGGCCAGGGCCCTTCAGGGCTGCCTGTGCCTCTCTGGCTGGCAGAGATCTCGCTGCCATTAATTGGCATCCTGTTTTCCCTCCAGGGCTGTGACTGGCTCCCCCATCTCCTCCATGCCTGCAATCCACAGCACGTCCCTCTGCAGTACCACACTGCCTGTGACTTGTCATGCTGGCCTGCTGGCATGGACCGTGTCCCTCTGGGGGTCCTATCAGCAGTGCTGTCCTCGGGATTGTTTTTCAAGATATGGTTATCAGTTTAATTTGCTTAAAATTTGCCATAAGGAGAAATAGGCTATGAGGTCTTTCTTCCTGGGAGGAATTTCCACCAGGCAAAACCTGTCACAGAGCATTAGCTGCACACTATCACACTGTGCTGCTAAAGAAGAGCAAGTGAAACTAAAATACTTTCTCTCTCTGTTAAAATTCCATTCCATTATTCTGTGTATTACATATGCTATTAGGAAGACCAGGTTCTTTAGGAACCAGGCTGATCTGGTTGGTACTTTAAATCCTGAAATCTCAGGTCTCTGACACCTCTGTCTCTGCTGTAGACAGTTTTGTTGTTGCATAAAATCATGAATTTCAATGGGGAGTAAGAAAAAAATGAACTCTCAGCATATGAAGAACCTTTCCCACAGAGTGGGAAGCCACAGAGTAGATGGATTTAATACACCAGGGTGAACTCACTGACACTGATAAAGACTTCTTCTGAGCCCTTGAAGTCACCTTTAATGATGTGATCAGTTTTAATACTTGGTGGTTATGCAAATTTAGAGACTAAAATAATGCATGTTATAAGCTCTGGAGCCACTGTATCTAATACTTTTGACTAGATTTGGCATAAGATAATGTTTGCCTAGTCAGACTTTCTAGAAGCACTGTTTGTCTTCTAAGTGCTGACAAGAGCTAAGCAGTCCTAGTTTTCTCCTGGAATCTCTTAAATAACTTGTTCTTGAATCAGTTCTGGGGAAAGAACACTACTTCAAAACAGAGAATATGTATTAGTTCTAAAGGGTAAATGTGTGGTTTTGAAACTGTCTCTTCTTGAAGAATTTTCATCTAATATTTAATACTCAATGCAAATTTTATAACTAAAATTTATTTTGCTTGAAAAGGTATCACACCAAAAGAGTAACATAGATATGCAGTTATTGGTATTTTACAGGAGGATCATGAGAGAGTGGATCTGTATGACTTGGAATTTTTTATTGTTTTCTTCTTTTCAAATCCATGATAAAACTGATGTTCTGCACCTTAGGCAGAGCATGTTAAGCTGCTTTCTGATCAAACCCTATCACTGTTTACAGTGAAGCAACTTCATCATTTGCAAATATTATAAATTATTGATAGCAATTACTTTGTGTTCACTTCTGGATTCTGTAAGGATTCACCACCAAAAAATCAAAACCCTGTACAGCAGTACTGTTTAGCAATTCCATGTCTGAAGTTCTGTTTTATATATGTTAATCTCTTTTTCATTAAAAAAATCATATATTATTGAACAAATTGGACAGTCTTAACAGCATTTAAATTATTGGCTGTTGAGATGCTGCCTTTTTTTTATATAATTGCCTGGATTGTTGACCTTTCTGTGACATTTGCATAATCAGTGTCACACTAAGTACAAATCTGTGGGTCATCCTTTTTTGGTTGGCTGGTTTTGTTTCAAAAGTACCATTAGCTTTGTCATTTTACATTGTTTTACTTTGCAACTGTTTGGACATTTCCTTTGTTAAGGCAACACTCAAAGCTTGGGGAGTTCTGTTGGCATTTTTAATACTTCGGGATGCATGCTTTCTGCTTCTGAAGATTTAAAAACATTTTACAAATAATCGTTATTTAATAATTTATTTTTTAATAAATAGAACATAATCACTGTAAAACACTGATACATCATTCTCCTTCCTTTATATGCAGGAGAAATAGCTTTTGAACACTTCTTCCTTTTGTTTCCTAAAAAAACTTTATCAAAAGATAGAAGTTTTTAACTGTGAACTCATGGCTTGGTAACTTAGATGTGCCTTTTATTTAACCGTGAGAGCATCAGCAGACTGTGTGAACTTGTGAAAGGTGGAGCTTTCATGACCAGACTAGCCAGGAGAGTTTAAACCATAGCTTTGAGAATTCCTTTTTGGTTGGGGTTTGTTTGTTTGTTTTTTTTTTTTTTTTTGTCTAATGAAGCTTAATCCAGATAGGTCTGTATGTTTGTTTTGAGCCACAATTCAATTTATCTTTTTTTCAAGTCTAGATATGTTGGTAAATTGGGTTGTGTTCAAAACTGGAATATAGAAAGAGTAATATTGAAGTGTTCTAGGATCTGCTCTGTGAATTCTCATTGAGGTGATTAGAGCAGACACCTCCTGGCCCTGAAATCAACATGACTCCAGAAGGGATTTTGGTTACTAAGAAATGTCACAGCTATACAAATGTTTATTTTGGAAAATAGATTGGTTCCTCTTAGTTACGAGGAGCATTTCTTTGAAACATATAGTTTATTTTAAAAGGTATATTCCAGTCAAGACCCTGTGGATATTTTCATTATATTATCTAAACATTTGGGAACATTTAGGATTATTGGAAATATTTTGGATTATTTTACTACATTATTTTTTATAATGTTTATAAATAAGCATTATAATATTTTACCTTCTTAATTAAATACGTTCCATGATTTCAAGGGCTCTATCATGAACTTCTAAGGAAATTGTTTTATTGCTGGTGTTTCACTACTGTATTAGATATACCTAATCTCTGTCTATCATTCTCGGGTAGTATTTTTTTACCCAGGAAATTTAGCTTTGGTACTACAACTGGGTATTGATACAATTAGTGCAAGCCCAGTCAAATTTTAGGGAAAACTTATTTTTTAATGGTTTTCTTTCCTGAGCTGAATCATAGTAAAGAAGAACTACTGTGAAATAAATCAAATAACTTGATGAAAAATATCACATGTCCCAAAGGATTAGCTCAGTTGGTCAGAGCAGGGTGCTAAAAATGCCATATCATCGTCAAGAGTATTTACTCATCACAAGTAAATCTTATGAAATCTCTTATTTTGGGCAAGTTATATAAACATCTTTGAAAAATGTAATATAAGAAATTGCTAAATATTTAAATATTTAGGCATCACCATCATTTTGAGAAGTATTGTCATTACCTGTAGGATTTTGGGTTGGCATGAAGACATTTATTCCTGTAAATAAAACAGATTTGAGTTGATCATATTGGTCCGTAATGGGTTTTAATTTATGAGGATGCCAGAGTGTATTATATTCTTTTGTCTCTGATCTCACCAGATGATGCTTTCCTCTTCTGGATGTCAGTCTCTTGTCCTCTGGTTTTTGACACACTTTTGTCACTTATCTGTTGTAAATAGTACTCTGCTTATTCTTGCCTGTTGGTAAAAGAGCTGTTTGGACCTGGGTAGCTTGGCTACCTAGCCTAAATTGTACAGCTCCTCATTGGTTTGTGCTGCCAGGACCTCAGAGAACCTAGGGTCTCATCTGTGTGTTGATGTCCCAGGGTCAAGATGCCAGCTGCCACAGATGGAGTGGCCCTTGATGACTAGTTCACCTCTAGGACCACCCAGAAGACAAGCAGCTGGCAAGGATTTAATCATGCAACTGTGGGAGCTTTTACCCTCCTTGTATCTCTGGATTGATATGAAACTGCAGTGTAGGCTTTGCCAGGAATCATTAATGTTCATAACTTTGTCCCACACAACTACCGGACAATTTACATTTTATAAAGTAGTTGCATGTACCAGAGTAAAATTGGACAATCTGTTGCTTCCTTTCCCGGCAGAGCTGGGAAGATAAGCAAAAGGTCACAAATGTTGTCTTGTTCACTACAAAGCCATTAATGGTAGCAAGGGGTAAAGAAGTAAGCAGCTTTGTAAAAAAAGGAAACCTGATGAAACAAAATAAACGCTAAGTTCCAGCAGCCAGAACTTGGTTAAGGAGTATCCAGCACTGTTCATATTCAAGCTTTTTGAGTGGGTATTGGGAGCAGAGATGTTAAAATGTCTGTGGACTATTTTGCTCCAATTTGTGGACAAGCTCCTAACTGCACACTGGAAAATCTTATGTATTTGTAGTAGCTAACCTGTAGTTAACGTGAGCTCAGGAATAAATATATTGCTGCCTTGCATCCCTGCTGAGACTAATTTCTGTGTATTTTTATTGCAAGAGTGCTACTGGGTGAGTAGCTGGAGAGAAAATGTGTTTTCTCACAAAATCATGGGAACACAGTGAGCTGTTCATGCAGCAGTACCTATCAAAATGTTTCACCCCAAACCTGCCAAGTCTGAGATGTGGCACTGTGTATCTTATGGGAAGCTCTTTCAGAGCAGAGAGAGGGGACCCTGGGAGGGTGACCAAGAGAAGGTATTGGGGTCAGTGTGGGTTGGGCTGTGTGGTCCTTGCTGCCTGTGTGGTGCCACTGACAAGACACATGCAGGAGGCAGTTGCTGCAGAAATGACATCTCTCACAGAAGTTGCTTTCAGGTAATTTACTGTTGAGATGCCTCTGGATCCCTGGTGGAACTGCTTGGCAGGGCTTTGTACTTTGAAAACAAAAGCCCTTTTTCTCCAAGGTATAAGTGACAAGTTAGTATTGAGGCAGAGCCTTCAAAATTGTGTTTTGTTCATCAGCTGTCAGAATGTGTGAGGCTTCTTCCCTTAGCAAATGGTAACAAAACAGATGAAAGCCCTTACATGGTGTTTGATAACATCTTTGAAAGTCTCATGGAGCCCTGCTAACAGTTGGTTGTATGTGGGATTGTTTTCCATATAGTCCTTCAACAAAGAAGTTACAAAAATAAATTCTATCAGTTTAGCAGGAAGGAACATGAAAATGAAGGTTGCTAAGAACCTGTGAGCAGTCTGTTATAACAAATGAGTGCCAGGAGATGTGGGCTTGCTTCAGGGTCTTTGCTACCACAGAACATTTTAAGACAAGTATTATTATTTGATCATAAAAGGAGTAAGTTGAAAATTGTATCAGAAATCACAGAGAAGTTGTGGATATTATTTGTGTTTGACTGACTATATGCAAGGGAGAGAAAGTAATGATACATCCTTGTCATTCAAAGGCTTTCTTTTCAGTCTCACTTTCACAGTTGTTTTCATCTCTACCACTGTAAATCATTCATACACTATAAACAATTTAAGCTGTGCATGTTCGTTCCTGAAGTATGAATTGGAGTATAAAATTCACTTTAAATTGATACCAGTAAGATGTTAATGCATACTGGTATCAATTTGTCCTTAGGCCCAAATTCTCAAGTAGTGTCCTAAGTAATTAGCAGTATGAAATGCTACCTTTCTAGTGACTGAAAGACTTCCAATTTTATTTTAACTTAGATTTTACAATTTGATCCTTTAATATGTTAAATCTTTTTCCTTTTGTTGCTTTGAAACAAAGGTGCAACAATCTGGATTGATATGAGGTCTTACATGAATTTTCATAGTTAATGTTGCTGAGTCTTAAGGTTTCCCATGATTGCCAAAAAGTTGAAAGACTGTTGTAACTGAAAGCTTTTTAATAAAACCTAAGGCAAAGCAAAACTGATTTTCTAGTACTTAAAACTCAACAAAATGTCCCATCATCAATTTTGAATTCCCAGGTTGTGACAAGGATATTGAGCCCATTGTTTTCAGACTCACAACTGTAAAATGCACATCACTAACAAGCACACTGCTGTTACTTAAGAAATGACACTGTAGCCTGTTTCTGTACCTTAGCTCTTTTAACTCTTTCCATAAGGGATGCGGAATTTTAATCTTTAGATTTTAAATTTTTCTTAGTAAGTGTCCTCTTACAGGCTGTTTTTTTCCCAAGGGCTTCCAAAGAGGGATTTTCCTAAATCCTTTTCTATCCCTGTCAACAAGTAAACCATGCTATGGTTTCCCTGATGTTCAGAAAGAGGAAAAAAAAATTGTTTAAGTTTTTCTGTATTATGATATTCTGCAACACTTAGTTTCCTACAATATTTGCTCACTCCTGACTGTGACTGGAATTCAGTTAGGGAAGTTTTTAGAGGAAGGGTCTTGTTCTATGAGTTCTCATGTGAAACTGAGGCGTTTTTCTCTGTTGTCACTCAGGAACAAGGTGATTTCACACACCTCATTTATAGCTAAAAATGGGAAGTATAAGTTGCATTTTAGTGTTTGTCAACACTATTTTACAGAAGTTCCAGTTATTGTCTATGCAGAGCTCTTCTTGCTTAATAAATGAATTTAGAAGCTGTCATTCAGCTACCAAAAAAATGGTTAATTTGAATCTTTAAAAATGGACTGCCACAAATAAATTTAATTAGGACATGCTGTCCCAGAAAAAACTCCTGCTTGACTTTGAAGATCTGGAATAAAAGTAGTTATTAGACAACAACCAGCTACAGGAGAGAAGTGGCAGCAGGTTTTTTGGTTGTGAGTTTTGTTCTTTCAAAATTTAAATCACAATGTTTACTATTTTTTTCTCTTGCATGTTGGAATATCAGTTCAAAGTATATCACAGTTCAGCATGAATAAAACTATTTTAAAGTGATGGAAAACGGAGCAGTTGTTGAACGTAGTACTAGCAGCACTGAACTAAAAAGCAGTAATAATATTACATGTTAAGTTTTAAATACTTTGCCCTCTTCCTCATCCTGTTTTAATATTTAATAATATGTAATTGAAGGAAAATTATCATATGGCACAAAAGTTGTCCTGAATAGTGTTTAATCAGAACGTGCTGTCTTCTCTTCTGCCCTACATGTTAGTGTAGGCATAAACTTTTTGACACAATTGAACTATAAATACTGATTTTTATTCATTTTTGTTTCAGAAGACAGATGGATGACACTGTGACTTCTGCTGGGTGTAGCTCACTAGAGTTATTGAAATCCACCACTGTCCATACTGTAGCAGTGAAGTTCTTTTTTACAAAACAAGAATAATTACTGCATTCTCTCTTTTAATGTGTAGTGTCACTGCAAGTACCTGCAGAGATTCTAAGGTTGATGAATGACTTTTAGGAGAAACTCAGTTTGTCACATTTCTGTTGTTGCAACATCTCTGAGTTGCGTGTCTGATTCAAGTCAACATGAATTGGCAAATAACAGCATGAGTTTTGTTCTGTGGTTTTTGGGTTCTGTCTGCTTGTGATTTTTTTTGAATGGACCTCTTGTGTTCTTACATCTTCTCTGAAATTTCAAGTGGAGAAAATCCAGTAGCTAAATAACCTTTTTCTAACTCATCCCATAGACTGAAGACATGGTTTGTATTTGTGATTGTATGTTCAGAAGAAATAGTTGGAAGTGAGCTATAATGGAAAAAAATCAGGAGATGAGTAAATGCAAAAGTGAAGGGAGAATAGAAACAGAAGTACCCTGTCTAGATGCAGCTTATTCAGACTCTCAAATACTTACCAGGAAACCCCAAATGTCAGTTTTGATCTGAAAGTTCAGAGGAGTAGGACTTGTGGGTAAAATCTGTGGAGTGATCCCACTTCCAGTATCTGCAGAGGAGGTGGCAGGCAGATGGGTGGTGGGGCATTGAAGGAGAAATGACATGGTGGCAAGATTTGAAAGGTGTGGAGGACATAATAATCACCTTTGGGGTTTGTGGAGGATGTGTTATTTTCCCAGTGAGTTTCTGACAGTGTAGCACAGTGAAGAGATTTAGGATGTGGCACAGGTTGAACCGAAACTCACATAGCTGTGTCTGGGCCTGAGCTTACATGTTTATTCTATAGGTCTTAACATTTAACACTGGCATAGCAGGTCCAAAATAGATCACCAATAGGAAAAATACATCTTGTTTTTTTCTGCCCTTATGCTGATCACTGTGGTGTTTTCAAAACTCTGAATTTTTAATGGGGAAAAGAGATATAAGTGATAAAATAGGTGTCCCTGAGCCAAGGTTTCACACTCTACATTTTACATCCCAAACTTTTAAGGTAAAGTCTTGCTGTGGTGGGGTAAATCTAAGTTTGGTCCCTTTAGAAGAGAGATAGCATCCTGTCTCTTCCTGTGAGCTGGAGTCAAAGGAAGGCTGGAGATGCTGAGCAGGGCAGGGTGATAAATCTGGAGAGTGGGAATTGCTGCTTCTCCTGCCCGGACAGGGCCATTGTAAGGGACTCTCACTCTCTGAGGAGATGGTCCTGTATTAAAAGCTACATGAGCTGAAGAGAAACTAAATCTTTAGTGGCTTCCTCTTTGCAATGTCTCTTGACTAGGTAAGGCAACAAAGCTTTGATGGGTATTGCTGGTGGTGGAAAAATACCAGAACTCTTCTATGACTTGATAATCTGCTTGTTCCTAAATATAGTTTTCTGCCTTCATGGACTATGTTCAGAGAAGTACTGTAAAACTGAGCTAGTTTTAATCTCCTTCAGCACCCTGTCAAAGATGATTCAAGAGATTGTGTGTCATATACTGGATAGCTTTCCTCAAAAGTGATGCTTCTTTCCAGTGCTAGTGGTCAGTTACTTTATGAATTGAGCTTCTGAAATCAATCACAAAAATCAGAGTAAGCTTCAACGGGCTCTCTCAAACAGCTCTTTTAAGGCATATGTTCCAGGTGTCCATAGGGATAGATTATTTTAACCTCTTAGCACAATAAAACACTTATATTCAGTTAAAACCATCTAATTAGATTCCTACTCATAGTCTCTTTTTCTCCATAAAAAGGTAATAGTATGTCTTGATATTTATTTTATTACAGTCTGGCCTGCTTCATAGAATTGAACTCTAACTTCATTAGAGAGTGCTTAACTTGGGTAGAAGCAAAGCTTAGTTTCTTACTTGTATTAATATGGTAGTAATAATTCACTGAATGTGCCTAATCCTGTGAGGATGAGAGCAAGGTGCAACATGAACTACCTTGTTTCAGCTTAAGATTAAATGTATGTAGCTTTTACACAAAGGTTGTTCCTGTGAATATGTGTAATAGGAAGGCCTGGAGGAAGTTTGAAAAGATAAATTTGCATGTAGTGGAATATTCAAAGACCTCTCCACAGGGTATATAGGCAAGGGCAGATGGTACAGATCAGCTCGTGCTGCCCTTGGTTTCAGTTTTCATAGGTGTGTATTTGTTGTAGCCTGAAAGTCAGTGGAAAGTGAGGGAGCTGTGTAGCACCCTGCCTGAGCCGGGCAGCCAGCAGTGCTCCCTGGGACCACTGCTATCTTTTGTCTCATTCAAAGCTGCCTTTTGTCTCATTCATGTTCCTCATGACTTTAAAATTACTAAGAGCACATTCCACCAACTTGCAACTAGTGTGTCACTCAGTAGAATTTGATTATATTTGGGCTGTACTCGTGAGGTAGCTCTTGGGAAAAATCTTAGATGCCAAGACTTCCTTGGATTTCTTCCATGTGGAATCATAACTGTGACTTAAATCAGTGTTGTATAAGATTTGTTCTGTGATAGATTGATTTCTTAATTGTTACAGTTGCATAAAACAGCTTTTTTTTTTCCCCTCAGTCTGTCCAACTTCCTCATGGCAGACAGGAATTCTGAGCATTTGAAAATCCTGATATAATATCCTTTTTAAAAGGATTGAAGTGTCACATTGAAACTACTATGTAGTTTCTTTACCAGGCTATCAAGCATAAGACTGATGTGTTGCATTGTTTCCTTCCCTAGAAGTGCATCAGGTAACATGGTTATATGCAAGATACATCGAGCCCTAAGTAACAAAAAGGAACTGAATTAGGTAGCTAGCTTTGGTATTTATTCCTTGCTTGATCAAGATGTTGGGAGGATGGTGAAATTGGGTTAAATGCAAGGTATGTATCGAGCCATGTGCAGTACATTAACATAAAACATTTTGTTTTCGTTATCATTAGATGCCTGTTGGATGGCCAGAAGGCTGACTTGGATTCTCGTGGTTAGTAGTCAATAAACTTGTCAATAATCTCACTGAATAGATTAAAATAATGCAGCATTTTGTGGAAAAGGACTGTGTACCTTTGTAATGGTAGGCAATATCTAAAAGAAAAAGTAAATAATTTGAGATTTTAAATGGAAATTATGGCATTGTGTAATTTTTTTGTTACTATTTTAAAAATTATTTTAAATGTGTATGAAGTCTGTCTTCACTAATGATTCCTCATAAAAGAAAAGTAAAATAAAGATACAGCCTGCTCTAGGGTATTTGAAAATTGCCTCAAGTTTTCTAAGTAGCTCAAGGCATTTTGGCATGATAGGTTTAGGGCTGTTACAGTTTCTGTTACAAATTCATGTCACATTTTGTATTACATTTGCTAAAATAGAATTTATTTTTCCTCCTTTTATATATTCTGTGTGAATAGGAGATACCCATCATTTAAGAGATAATAAATGATAATCTGTGAGTAAAATTTATCTTCTGTTACGTCTTAGCTATTTGTGATAATGTTACTTGTGTCATGCTTTGGGGATTCTAGATTACTAGGATGACAAAAGCAAATAGAAATTATAATAATTCATGGGAAATAAAATTTAAAAATATATAAAATCCAAGAAATCTGTCCTGCCATTGAAGCAGATTATTTCATTTGGTGTTCAATTTCATCACAAATCTATTGAAGTCATTTTACAGGCATATCTAAATGAAAGTTGGTTAATAAATTTTGTTGTTGTCTTTGACTAAACCAACTTCAAATAATAGGGTGGGGATTTTCCCGCAGTGATTTTGGGAGCTATTCACATCACTTGCATTTTGTATTTAGTTTAGCTACTATGTTCGAAGCCAAGACCTAACTTGTAATGGAGACACTTTTGGCTTGCACTCTAAAGGAGATTTACTTATGTTATATATGTTAGCTAGGCAGTGTGAATAGCCTTCACAAGCCACACTGTATATCCGATGTTGGGGTGGCTCAGCCTACTCTTGGGCTGAGATCATCAAATGCCAGTAAAACCAGGGCCATCCACTGAGTGGATTTCCCCGCCCAGGACAGTGGGTCGGAAGTCGGACCAGAGGAGATCACGGAGGTCTAGGTCACCTCCCCCTGGGTGGCTCCCAATCCCAAGTTACCGCCCCCTGTTCCAGAACGTTCTCCCTTTCCTCAGTTGTTCATTGGTTCCCTGTTGTGACTCCCGCCTCCCTGTTTTCCCCAGTGGTTCTGGAAAATTGTATCCTCCCCTATCCTTGTACACCATTGGTTGCTTCCCTTTTCCCCGCCTTGCTCCACACGCCCATAAAAGGCTGTGTACGGGCCTCCTCGGGGCCCTTTCTGGTTCCTGGACCCTCTGGCAGATAAACCTGTTGGAACCCACACCAGAGGCCTCTCTCGCCTTCTTTGCCTCCGGGCTGACGCCAGCCTAATCCATCGGCCGCCCGACGTGCTTCCTCTGAGGAGGAGCCAGCGCACGCACCCATCCCACGCCGATTCCACTGAGCCGTCCAGCGAGGACGCTGTGGAGGCCAACGCTGCGTCCCCTCTGCCCGAGGGCACGCCGGGGCTTGTGGTTACAAGCCCACCATTGCGTTGGGGTGGCTCAGCCTACTCTTGGGCTGAGACCATCAATCCATGGTTGTTCAGTCAGCTCCAGAGCACTCAGCAGGGTTACAGGGGTACAGTAGAGATCAGAATTTGTTTAGTATGCTCTATTAGCATTCTGTTAGGATTCTTTCATTGAGAATAGTAGTCTATTATGTTATCCACTCCTTTCATGAAATCACAAGGATGTGTGTAATGAAAATGATAATTATGGCATTTTTTTAATGCGTGGTGAATTGTTTATAAAGTCCTTTGTGTACCCAACAAAAAACTCTCTCACTGGGAGAATTGGTTTGGGTGAGTATGTTAATTCTGAGGCCAGAGTAAGACTGCATGCTCATACTAATCAGTTAATTTTTAAAAGGAATTCCAGTAAAGTAATCTAGGCTGAAGATGTGAGCAATACCAGATACCCACTATAATTGGAGAAAATTGCTAAGGATGAAATTATGTAGGGTAAAATGGGGCAATAAGCTTTCCTAAGCCTTCCCTAGGGAGAGGAAAAGAAGACCTTTGGCCTAAATTTACATTCTGAGAAAGAGAAAATCCATTTAAATTTCTTCCCATTAAATCTAACGTTACGTTTCCAACACCTGGTTGAAGCTCTTCTCTTGGAATTAGCAATTTGTTAAGGACCTGTAAACACTGCGGAGGCACTGGATACGGTAGCATTCTCTCACCCAAAATTAAAGGTACTCATCTGAGTCTTTCAGGCTTCTTTTTACTAATACTTGAACTAAGTGGGTTTAGATGGAAACATCTGGTTTTTATGCTTTACTAGTGTTCCACATGCCTTTTCCTTTATATAGAATTTCTTGTAGAAGATCTTAACATAAGAATGTTAAAAAAAATGTGACTGTTCTGTACATAAGAAAAATATGAAAATGAAAGGTGGGTGTTAAAACTATGCATGCAGAAGCCTGATTCGAATGCATATTGTGTGAGAGATTTGTGCAGTGGCTTCCCTGCTTTCTGAGAGGTAATTACCCTGGCAGTTTATTGTTAGAACACTTAGAATGCATATATGAAGTCATCATTGAGGAACTTTAAAAAAAAGTTTTGTTGAAGGAGAAATTCTTCAGGAATAATTCCTGTGTCAACAAGTCCTGTTTGGTACTAGATTTTTCTCTGCGCACAATGGTTGTGGAATGAAAGCCTCCGTGGGTTTCAGGGATCTTGGCCAACAGTTCCATACAAGAGAACGGAACTGTGTTGCAAGTGGTTTCACAGTGTGTCTTTGTTGTAGATAACAGTAAAACAAGGCCATATTATTGCCTGAAATGGCTGATAGATGTTGAAAGATTCATCAAACTCAGGTCTTAATTCAGATGTGGTTTTGAAGAAATGGAATTTATAGTTCCTGTTTAAGCTCATTAAGTTCT
Source organism: Aphelocoma coerulescens (assembly GCF_041296385.1). NCBI lineage: Eukaryota > Metazoa > Chordata > Aves > Passeriformes > Corvidae > Aphelocoma > Aphelocoma coerulescens. Next base: position 36,262,523 of record NC_091015.1, on the reverse strand, counting down.
TTTTATGGCTAATAGTGTGTTTTGTTCCAGGTGATGTTTTGTGACAGCCAAAACCATTTTCAAGTTAAGTTTGTTTTGTGGATTTATTCAAAGTATAAAGGGCATCCTCTTTCAGCTTGGTACACTTGTAGATGTTAGGAAACTGAAGAGTTAGAGCTAGAGGAACATTCATCCTTGCTTTCAAATTTACCAATGATTCAAACGTTTTCTTTAGTGATAAGCCTTCTGCCTTTGTCCAGAGGACTTGTATCCATAGTTCTGATTGCAAAGACTAGGGGAAAAATATTTTCTGCCTTTGTGGAAGCATTCTGCACCATGAGATACTACAGTTTAAGAGGTTAGCTAATTGCAGCTGGGATAGTCATTCTTGCTCTTTTCTCTAGTGAATATTCAGTATTGTCTTACAAAACTGGCCAGATCTTCTTGAGCAAGGTCTTATGTGAATGACTCTGGACTTTGATCTCCACTGCTCCAGGGGAATACAACTCTTACCGTAGCTCATAAACACAACCTGGTGTTTTGTGCAGTTGATTCTGAATGTTAATGCCAAGATCTTAATGGATTAGAAGCTTCCAGGGAGCCATTAATGTTTTGTGACAGTAATTTCTTTTGCAGAAGACATTGCCCCTACATTAGGAGATGTTAGGTAGGTGCTTCAGCACATCTAGAGCTTCCATGTTGCCCTTTATTTTACTGTGCATTGTCTTTGCAGTAATTAGTAAAAAGCTATATGGACTTCTGTGAGATGGCTTTCCTCAAAAGGAAACAGCAGAGAGTGAAATAATATGTTGTCCATAGGATGCTCAAAATTGTGTTTCCGTTCCAGGATAGTGATAGTCTTCGAATGGAAGATGAGTTTGGCATGTTCTACATGATACAGAAGGAAATGCTCGTGCAAGTGCCATGAAGCAGTATCAATTATTAAAACTAAGGTATAGCATGAACTGTTCATGCATAAAACTTACTTCAGGGTTTATTAATTTGAAGCAGGTAAATGTTTTCATTATTTCCAGCAGTGTTGTACATAATTAATTGATCTTTTTTTTAACTCTTGCATTTAATCAAGCAGTTCTTTACTGAGACAGTGGTCAAACACTGGCACAGCCTTTGTAGAGAGACCTGGCAGTGTTTATGAGGCATGTGAACAATGCCCTTAATAACATACTTTAACTTGATCAGCCTTGAAGTGGTCTGGCAGTTGGACCAGATTATCGTTGCAGGTCCCTTCCAGCTGAAGTAGTGTATTCTATTCAAACATGAGCTGAGTTGGTTCTGCACTGAAAGTGTAAATTATACCTTCATACTGATATATCTGCCAGACTCCAGAGGGTCTGGAAGTATGCATTCCTTCTGAGGTGTAGCTGAATGCTGTCTGCCTGATAGCACTGGGAAAAGGTGGCCCCTTGGAATGGTGTAACTTTCCTTAGAAAGTGGGCAAACAAAAGATTTTGATTTCAAATAAAACAGAGAGCAAAGATGTTTGAAGAGGATAAAAACAGGGCCCTGAAAAACAAGATACCCTTTGGAGACACTTGGGTCAGTCTTATGTAGCATTGTGAGATGCTTATTTCCAGATAGAGGCTGAACACTTGGCCTATTTAAATAAGCAAAGAAAAGGTAAAAAATTGCATATGAGCGATACATTCAGTTGTTTCTTTGTGTGTACACATCTATATTTACCAGCATTAGTTCCTCTGAGTCTGTAATGACATTTTTGTCTGAAATTCCTGACATTTAGGACATTAGATGGACAAGTAGTTTAGAAGTCCAGGTCCTTCTGCTTTTTCAAAGTTCCTGTGCTCAGTGTTTTCGGCCTGTCCAGAACAATTGCCAATGTGTGGCTAGATTTCTCTTCAGCAAAACAGAAATGACTGTTTATCTCTAGGAATGCTGCAATGAGATGAATGTGTCAGGCATATGACTTGTTGCACTCTGTGGTGGGTGTATGTTGTGTGTCCTAATCGTGCCTCAGAAGGACTTTTCTTATGAGCCCTGGATAACACACAATCTAATTCTACTGAAGAGTTGTTTTGGTTTTTCTTTTTCTTGGTAGTAGTCTATCGTAGTGACATAAAGCAGGATTTTGTCATCATCGACACTTCTAGCTTCATTCAGCTCCAGAAATGAGAAAAGGCCATTTTAGACCTTAAAAAAAAGAAATGTCCTTGCAATGTCTTTCTAATTTTGCTTTTGTCAGTGAAAACATGCACTGCTCTGTTATAATATTGCCTGAGCATTTGAACAGATTATAGGGTGCTGTCACATTTTCCAGTAACTTCAACATTTTTTTCTTCTTTTAATAGAAGAATAGAACCAAATGACCCTTGACCCACAATTTTTGTCACTGTTTTATTTTGCACATCCCACACTAATCAGCTTCCAGGTCTACACCAAATTCTTGTGGTCTTTTGCTGAGCCACACTTTCATATTTTACTTACTTTTGTATAAGAGAATATAACACAATATGAAGTTTTGTGTAAAAAGAGAACTTCTGCAAGCTCAGCTATCATCTGGACTTACATTCAGTTAGATACAAAAATATACACCAAAAACATGGAGAATAATGTGATCATTTGGTAGAATTAAAAATCTTTAGATTCAAATGCTTGTCTATCAATGGGATAATAGATTGATTTTTTTTTCCTAGTATTTTAAATTTAATTCTATTTTTTTAATTGAAGAAATAGTGGATTTATTTTGTATGCCGTTTCCCTTGGGTCTGGCCGAATGAGAGTCTTTAAACAGTTTAAAATGTTTTTGTTATAGTGGTCTCTGCTACTGTCTCCAGTGTTGCTAAGGATTAAGTGCAGCTGCACTTGGAAAAAAAAGTAATATGTTTCCAGCATAATGAAGCACAAACAAAGAATGTTTAAGTGGAGATTAATTTAAAGTTCTTTGATGCCAATAGTTTTTTTTTTCAGCAATAATCAATAAATAAATAGTCAAAAACAAGGCATAGCCATATGCAGATCTTGAAATGAAAAAAAAAATCACAACATGTAGAAAAAAGGATGAAAGGATATGGGAAAAACATAATCAGTTTGTGGTAAAGCAATGTATATGGCTTTGACCACTTAAAAGTTGGGATTATTTTAGAAATTATTTTTGCATAGTAAAGGCTTTGGGTTTTTTTATTATTTTGTTCATGGGAAGGAGGTGAGTTGGGGAAAAAGAATAGGGAATTGTTTCTATTTTTAGAGTATACGTCCATCAGTTAAAAGCATGAAAAATTCTGCAGTGTCTGTAATTTCAAAGTAACATGTGCATTTTCTTTCCTTCAAGAAAATGTAGGAATTTGATGTATATTAAGAGAACTTTTCTGCCCAGCACCACTGTGGACTGGATTTTTGTACTTGATATTTTAGACAAAAATGCACTTAATTGGAACTGTTCATGAGAATACTTACAGATCATAAATTTCTCTCTCTTTGAGTTGTTTGGTTCTTTTTTTATCTCTTCCGTGCTATATCCCTGCCTACTATCTACTGCTGCAGACCAGAGTGTTCCTCCAGCTCCTGCCAGATTTCTGGACATTTAGAGCTCTTGGCCATTCCTATGTTGCTTAAATGTCTTTGTATAACTTGTGTATCTTTACCATTTCCAGTCATAGCCCTTGGTCTTTTGCAGATTTTTTTTTCTTCTTAATGTGGAATTTACATGGGAAGGAGGTTTAAATGAACTTAGTTAACATTGACATTTCTGTGCCTGTTGAGGTCTGCCCATTTTTCCTTCTATCTTCATCTCTATTTATACCTTCTCTCACATATTTTTTTTTAGCCTTGTGTTATTCCCTTTTCTTGTATATTTACTTTGTTATTTCAATTTTAACATTTAAAAATTTTTCCTCTGGATACAAGTATTGTGTACCACTTCTGTAGAAAAGAATAAACCATATAATGATCTTGCATATCTGAAATCAGTCTTTGTCAGCAACAGCAGACAGCTTAAAAATGGGATTTAAACATTTTTTATTCATCAGTGGTTTTAGGCTTAAATTTCCTTTGTATCTGAATGTTCAGATTCATTTGTATTCGTGGTTATCAAGTTTAGCTAGCTAGTTTAAGAACGTTTTTGTCAGTTTACAAGGATATATGTGACTTATCTTTACCAATCTTAAGTCCCATTTCTCTTCAAGTCTCTAGACATCATGATCTTTATCATAAATTCTTTCATTCTTATTTTAGCAGAGTTAGCATGTAAAAAAAAGTTGCTGCAGGCTCATCCTGAAACAGCAATGACATTGGTTTCCCAGAACCTCTGTGCGAAGCCATAGGGATCTGCCCGTAGGGAACCATGTATCTCTCTGCCTTAATCCTTTATTAAGATCAAATGGGGCAAGGATTTCACTCAGTATTAATACTCTTACTTTTTGAACACGAAACACTCCATTGTATCACTATAATAATTTTACAGAGGGTTCCTGACTGATTGCAACCCAGAGGCCATCTCATGCTATGCAATGATTATATGCTTTCTTTAAATCTGCTGTGTACTCTGATCTTATTTCTTTCATCTCTTTCATTTTCAACCATGTGATTTGAAATACTTGAAACACCTGGGCCTGTCTTCACTTATTTTCTCCCTTATTTAAAAATAATTAGGTGAGAAAGACATTAATGTTGTTAATAGCCTGGGAGTTTAAAAAGAATGCTGCACTGGAATGGAAGTTGTTCTTTCCCTTAGCTTTTTACATCAAAAACATTGTTTAGGTAAGTCAGATATTGCTTAGACAGTAATGTTTACAAATTACCAAAAAAAAAACCTTTTCAGTTTTCAACTTTGTAGTTTAGAGTTTGGAAAAGAGAAAGAACTGTAACAGCAAAACATATCAGCTTGAAGACAATAAAAAAGAAACCTTGAGCGAGTGAAAAAAGGACTGATGTAGGCTCTCTTCCTTGTGTTTTGCTTTTTGCCCAAATGTTGTAGGCTTACACTTACCAAGTTAGTCCCAGCACAGTAAGTCTTGTTTGCCTTTCTACAGTAGAGCATATTCCAGAGAGGCACCTCTAGGTGGAACCTCCACACCAGCTCTTTATTGGTGAGCACTGGTGTTGCTTCCTTGAGTCTTGCTTTGTCTGATAGAACGACATGTGGGGACCATCACTAGTATAGATCCTTGGGTACAAGAATGCTTATTTACAAACCTATATAATATATATAATAATGTGATAAAAATAATAGAACTACAAGTTCTTTAACATTAACAGTAGACATTAGCTTTTGAGTTTGGTCAGTGTGAGCTGAAATTTCCTGAGAGCCATGCTTTCTCTGTTCCTGTATATAAAGAAAATAGCTAGAAGAGGCTGTTTGGGAACTTTGTTTTGTCTAACCAATGATAGCATGGTTTGATTGTAGCTTTCTTTTTGGATTATTCTTATTTCCAGAGATTATACCACTAGTATCACATGGTAATAGTCTTCATCTTCCCCAAGTTTCTTAAAAATATTTTTAATGGCTTTCTTGGTTAGATTCCATTTTTGGATTTAGGTTTAAATTCCTGTCCCCATAACTGCAGCCTTCTTAAGTCAGAATGCCTTTGCAAATTCTGTGTGTAAATATTGTTAATTCTTGCAAAATTGATAATGTATTTTAGTATCCTTCGTAAGGAGGGATCTGTTTTTGTTGCCTGCAGTGTTGGTGAGCATCACTGAGTTAGCATAAGCACCAGTTAGAGCTGGAGGAGACAGAGAGGCACTTCAAGGTGTCTTTCATTTATTCTAGATGTCTGCTTCCAGGGTGACTGACCTCATCCATAAGCTGCATTGCCTAGGAGGCAGTCTTAAATATTTACCTTATGTCTATTTTTAAATAGATTTTTTGTATGATAAAAGGTTGATCTGAAGACAGGAGTGTTCAGAGAGTGCAGCCTTCACTTGACAGTTTTAAAATTTAGGGCAGCCCATTGCATGAGTGCTTGGTTTAGATTAGGTTCAAAATTATCCCAGGAAATAGGGAGATATATAGCAAAGAATACAAAGTACTTTCTAAGATGGTGGAATATAAATGTCCTGACAAGAATGTGCAGGTGAGAAAGATTAATGCTGGGGGGGGGGAGGGGGAGAGGGGTGAGTCTTTTCACAGAAGCTTAACATTTAAACCTGATCTGCCAGAGAGCCAGTCATGGATATGAAATCCAAATATCATTTCTGTGCTTGTGTGGATTTGTTTCTTTCTATTGTGGATATCCAAAGCTGTAAAATCTGTAATCAAATTTACTATAGCAGTAAAGTTTGGGTTTTATTCTTTCTTTTTTTTCTTTTTTTTTTTGGTGTCAGAGTAAGGAAGTCATTGTAGTGACTACTGAATTGTGAGTATCAAAATCAGAAATCAAATTAATGCAGGTGGAATGTACTTTCTGGAATCAGTCCTGGACCTTTTCACTGGTCTTATTTGGATTTGCATGGTTAAGGCAAAATATATATCAATTGGTCTGGTTCATGAACTTATACAAGCCTGGGTGTCTGGCATTTTTTGGATATTTTGGTTTTCTTTTTGATCACAATATACCAATATAGACCAATGTTTTCTTTACTATCAGTGTGATTGTAGAAAGCAGTGAGTACTACTCATTTCTTCTGGGTGATTTACAGTACTTACTTTGTCAAGAATGGCATAAATTGAAAACCTTTAGGCAACTCAGTGAGAATTCTCTAATTCTTTATCTCCCTGGAACTGCAGTACAACTTTCTAGAGTCAAGACATCCCCAGCCACCACTGACACCTAATACAATGCAAAAGCTAAAGCTGAGGCCAACAGGTTCACCAAATTATAATGCTACCCACAGTGTCTTGCTTGTTAGTAATTCCCAAATCTGAATATCTATGCATAGTTTGTTTTAGGTAATAAGAATATTAATCTATAAATGAACCTCTGAGTTGCAAATATAACGTGCTGAATAAATATCAATTATTATTCATTAAAATGCAAATGAAGATAGGCACTTCAGAGACAGTTTAGGTAGTCAGATGAAATGAAATAAAAGTCAGGACATCAGTAAGTAGACACTTATCAGAGGTGTATAATATTTTACCATGATTACTGAACCCAGACAATATAATATTTTCCTTCAGCTTCATGTTGCAGCCAACATTGTGTACCAATATTGTACATTGTTGCCAACATCTGCAACCACTTTTGTCTCCAATGACTATTTAAAGTATTCAGGTATTGTAGCTCATACTTAAATTTTATTAGATATATTCTAAAGATAACTCTTTCTGTGGCAGTAAATTTTAGCTGTATGACTTTCACTCACTTTAATGAATTCTGCAGTTAATTCCCTGTGTGCCATGTAAAAAACCCTAATCTCAGTTTACAGAACAGAGAATGGGAATATTTATTTTAGCACTTAATGAGCATATGTTTTCTAGGTTTACATAGGTTTTATACTTTCATGTCAGTACTCAAGAAAACCATTAAGCCCTCTATGCACAGATGTCAATCAAATAAGTTAAGAAAAATGACAGTGAAATTTTATGAATTTCTCTTCTGAATTATATGAAAGGCTCATTACAGTAAGCACTCGTAAGGGTGTTGCTCAATTAAAGATGATTTGCAGATACTGTTTTGTATTTAAAGTGCTATCACAAATTGTGAACAACAAAGTTTGGGACTTTTGTGACATGGACACAACTGTAATGTGTTGTTATTAACTTTTAAACACCCTTTGAGGTTATAAATTTGCAGCAGTCTACCAATGGCTGTATGATAACAGAGATTGCACTTGGTCTGATAACAGCGCTGTTATGGCTTCATTAACCCATATCTGTGTGTATGTATACTCCTGCATAATTAATGCTAAGTATAGCCACATGCCAGCATTTAACCCTTCATTGTCTCATGAGTTAGATCAAGTAACATGAAAATAATTGTATGGAATGCTAATTAGTGATCTGTTGAATCCCTTGAATCTAGACGGAAATAGAATCCAAATATAAATTGAATATTAGTACCCTTTCTACTAATAATCATATCCTAGAGCAAATTTTTTTAGAAACCATTGAGAACATGACCTTTTATATTTCAAAGGTAATCTATTAATTTTTTTAGTGATTTCAAGTGACTGATTTTCGTGGTTTATTGAAGAGCTTGTTGTGGTCTTTTTATGGAATAGTATTGTTAAATTTGATCATATAAGATCCTCTTTTAGGTATTATAAAATAAAGTCTAACAAGAATTAATTGGCTTTTAGTAATTTCTGTTTGCAATATGATAGCACCAAAATGGCAGATTATTTTAATGTCATTAGAATTAATTAACATATATTTGGCAAGTATAAATTATGATCCAAGCCCTTAGTGAATTCCAAATTAGATTCAAATAGCAGTGCTCTGAGTGTATTTTGCAGAGGGCAGTATCCAAGATTTTTTCAGTTTGTGTCAATCCCTGAAGCATAATGTGAAAGAATCATTAGGTAAAATCCCATGGGAATTTTTTTGCTGTTTCCTGAAGCCAGGCATTCAGTGGCATCAAAACCAGATACAAAGTAGACAAGATAGGGATCTGGAATCGTAATGATGCGAGGAAATAAAAATATATGAGAATTAAGTATTTCATAGCATTATTCTGATTAAGTACAGGAAAGGAAGAGGAAAAGGAGAGTTGCAATAAAATGCTCTGTGTAAACACAGCAGGAGTTGGATGATTGCCCTTTTCCTTTATGTATGTTGACCCTTAAAGTAACTGGGATGGTGGTGTTTGTAAATTTTCATACTGGTGTGGCTCACTGTTTGCATCTCTGCCTGCTATAAATGCCTTGAAATAATAAAAAAGATGGCAGATCTCCTTTTCACATGGGGAAATATTTTGCTCATTTTCTTTAAATGAGGCAGAGGGTGTGTTACAGTGTATTGTAAATGATAGAAATTAAATTCTCTGCCTAGTGGGAGGAGTGAAATAATACAACTCTGAAGGCTAGAAATAAAAATCCCCTCCCCATGTGAACAATACAGATCATGGACAAAACCTCATTTCTTCCATTGAGTTTACTTCCAGTAGTTGCTTCAGGACCTTGAAATACTTGTAACATATCTTTCACCTTATATTACCTTTTTACTCATTCATCTAACACCTTCATCCATCTGCCATGCTGTTATTATCTCTCTCTGCTCAGATGAGCTGGTCTCTCTACAAAATAGAATATTTTATAATGGATTTTTTTAAAATTGTGTTATTTTTCATTTTTGATGTCATTTAAAGATGCTTAGGTATGGCAACCAGTAATGTCCCTATTAGGCCTGCTTGGGCCTAAGGAGTCACAGACTATGTTAATAAATCTAAAGAAAATCTTCCAGTGCCAAAGTGTTTATAGCTGTGGTGGGAATTCTGTGATTTAAATCTATTTATTTAATGTAAGTCTCACTGTAAAATTGCTGTTTCTGAGCTTATTATTATTCTGTTCTATGTGTGTCTGTGTTATGATATAAAGTACATTTGCAGATGGGAATATTAAATACAGATATTATATACACACAGTAAATGTCAGAAAAGACACAAAAGAAAGAGAAAAGAGCCAAAGGGGATTTGGACTGCTTACGTGTCTGAGACACAATTTCAAGACAGATCTACATGTGCGAAATTAAGACATGAAGATTTGCTTTTGTCCTTCAGTTTGGGTTTAGTTACATAAATTATTCTTCTGATGAGCCAGTTGGGTCTACTGCATATAACTTAGAGATGAGGTTCCCAAAGGCTTGGAAACTTCTCACATAAGTACTCCCAAGTGGAATGATAAAATCGCCAACTCTGTTACACCCAGAAGAGTAAAAGGAGAAAAGGAGCTGTTGAAAAATTCTCTGTGTGTGGGCAGGCCCACTCTGGACATATTTTACCTTAGAAAATTAGGATTTCTGTTAAGAGGGGTTAGTTAAAATGAATTGCATGAGCTATATGTATTTATACAGTTCAACTCTATGGAAGGTGAAAACACTAGATATAATCTAAGACTATTTAATGGATCTACATAAGAGTTACAGAATGCAACAGTGTGCCATTGATAATATTGCTGGTATAGCAGTTGTTACTGAACAAGGTGCTTTGAAAATAAATATTTTCATAACTGCAGTGTACATGAGTGGAAGAAAAATTGTATGGAAAAGAACTACCTAGCAGTGACCATTTCTTTTGGGAATCAGCAGATATGAATCAAAGAAACATTGAAAAACTATGTTCTGATTGAAAATGAGGTTTATCAAATGATTGAAAAAAAAAGAAAAAGCAAACCAGAATGAGTAAAAGTAGTGGTGAAAATAATTTCACGCTTTATCAGGTGTCAGCAAAATAGTGTAAGGAATTATTTTGTAGTTTACAGGTAATTTCACATAAAATGATCACAAAGTTAGCGAGCACAACTAAAACAAAACTTCTGCTTATAAAAAGCTGTACCTTTTGCCAAGGAATGTGAAAAAATGTATCCTCTTGTGAACAGGAGGTCATCACATCAAGACTACTTTTAAAAAGTTTGTGGAAGGTCCTTGTTTCCTGAGTTTATATACTTTAGTAATTGGAACTATCACAGTATTCAGAAAATTGTCTCTTTTTAAGGTCTTAAAACATTCATATTAACTGATAAACTTCCATGCATTAGAATAGTAAACTGGGATATTCTGGCACTTTAATTTTAATAGTCATATATCTGCTTGCAAGTCAAGAGGATTCTTATTCCTATTTATAAGTTTTGGAGGCTGTTTTAGTGTCATGGTGTTTCATTGTGCGATCTCTTGCAGATTCTTATCATAAATGAAGGGCAAATGATGGCCCTTCACTGGATATGCATTTCTTCTAAAGGCTGTTAGTGGCACCACTCTTTATTAGTGGAAGGCTCAGAACTAGTTTTGTTTTTTTAAAAAGTTAAACTCAATTATGTGGCCACAGGAGGGAGAAATCTACATCAACTGTCTGTTGCATTAAGTCATTGGAGCTGCATTTAAGTCACAGGGAACAAGGAATTGAGCCACAGGAACATGTGTCCTTCTGCTTTTGCAAATGATATATCTCATTTTAAATACTGCTGTCATGTGAGACTTAATAGACCTAATTGGCCTTAGGGATGAACTCTGAAGAATTTCAACTTTGAACTTAGGAAGGGAAAAGAATCTGAACTTTGTCTTGTTGAATTATTTCCCATGTATCAAATAGAAAAAAACATAAAGAGTTACAGCTACTGAATGTGAATTGTATCTTATTTCTCAAATGTAAATCCATTTATTTTGAAATGTCAAGAATAGACAAACCACCCTCTAGCAGAAACTATTTTGTGTGGTATGGGCTTGTCAGCATTTTATTATAATTCCATTCTTTGGGCTATAAAAATTTGCTTTAAGCCAAAAGCTGTATGTCAAATGTTAGCCTCATGATAAACTAGATTTATGAAATTTGGCTGAATTTGGCTTCATTTTGAACAGTTCAGAGGTTCAAGCAAAAAGAAATTTGTTTCTTTTGACCATTCTGCTGTATGCATTACTCGAATTACTGCTTGTGTGTAATTGGCTGTTCTGTGCAGCTTTTGTGAAATTCTTGGGGTGTTTATATGGCTGCCATTTTTATGGATGAAAAATAAACACTAACATATGGGTGAGATACCTCCCAAACTAACTCAGCTCAGTTAGACTTCCTAATTGCTCCAATTGAGCTTGGTCTAAAATTCCCTGAATTAAAGTAAATGTGTGTTATGGTTTAAATCTGGTGGGCCTCTCTGCCCCAGTTGACCACTCACTTACTCACTCCTTCTTCAGTGGGATGGGAGAGAGAATCAGAAGGGTAAAAATGAGAAAACTCATGGGTTGACATAGAGACAGTTTAATAGATAAAGCAAAAGTGTTGTGCAGAAGCAAAGCAAAACAAGGAATGCATTCACCCCTTCCCCTGGGCAGGCAGGTGTTCTGCCATCTCCAGGAGAGCAGGGCTCCATCCCTCTTAACTGTTACCTGGGAAGAAAAACGCCATCTCTCCAAGGCCCCTTCCTCCCTTCATCCTTTTTCTTCCCAGTTTTATATATATGCTGAGCATGACACCATATGGCATGGAACATCCTTTTGTTCGGTTGGGGTCATCTGTCCCAAGTGAGTCCCCTCCCAATTTCTTGTGCTTCTTCCTGCTGCATGAGCAGGAGAAAAGGCCTTGACTCTGAGCAAGCACTGCTCAGCAATAACTGAAACCTTCATGTGTTATGAACACTGTTTTCAGCAGAAATCCAAAACTCAGCCCCATATGAGCTACTGTGAAGAAAATTAACTCTATCCCAGCTCAAACCAGTACATTGTGTTAATTCAAAGAAGACTAAAAGCCCAGGATTGAATTTTTGCATTGATTACTGAGAGAGATTTGCTGCCAAATGAAGGCAACTTAACTCATACTGCCAATGATGTAAAATAAACCACAAAGGATATTTCACTCTTTTTTACAATGGGCTTCTTGCTTCAAGTCCTCAACTAGGCGGTGGCATACTGATATACAGACCAGCATTGCTTTCTGATATTACCAGATAGATCCTTATTTTAAAATTTCCTCGTGAAGAAAAAGTGAAACAGTTTTTGAAATGTGGGATTTCAAATAAAGTGTTCTTATTCACAGTCATGGTGGCCCAAAGGACACAGTTGTCTCCTTTTGCTGCAGTTCTTCTATAGTAATCAATATACAACCATAATATTACAACTTAAATGTGAAGGGAAGCACTTTGTACAATAAGATCTACCTTATGTTAAAACTTCTTTGCCTCAAGTTTTGACTACATATATGTTTCTTGAGCCTGAGTTATCTTTATTGTTTTTTAATAGGACAAGCTAAAATAGGATTGGAAGCTCTCAAATGAGATTAGGTATAAACATAGAATTTTCTCAATGTAAGCAAATATGTGCAGCTAGGAAAAAAGTCATTATTGTGGTCCATCTTCTTATATTCAACTTTGTCTACTCTTCTATGTCCTTAAGATAAAATAGGGAGGTTACATTAGGAATAAGGCTGAGGATTTCACTGAACTCCAAAAAAAAGAGGAATTGGGACATAGAGCGAATGGCTAGCAGTTACTATTTTTTTCTGTTTAGCTGGCATGTTTTTCATAGTTAAGGAAATTTGGAGGTGTGATTGTATAAATGCAGAATTATTCTGCCTGTTGTTGTCAGTATTCTGTTCTTAGTTTACTGGATTACATTTGTATCGCTTGGTTGCTGGGCCAATTAATTTGTAAAAAAGTTGGACTTTTTGATTTTAGTAAGCCTCTGTAAAAATGTAATCTACATTATTTGGGGCTGTAAGGCCTGACAGGTAAAAGATGTTGTATATTTTTTACTTTTAAAAAATAGATTCATACTGAAAATAAAAATGTCTTTCAGTATACTTGGAAAGGAATGGGCAAGACTAAGCCATGATTCAGAGGAATGTCCTTTTAAATTAGAACTTTGAGATGGATGTAAGTAATGTGCTCAGATGGCATAAACAGAAAAAAGAATGGGAGTAGAAAAGGTCCCAAACAAATGCCTGGCAGTATTTTTTCACAGAAACAAAAAATGTGTGGAATGACCTAGACATGATTATGCAATTGACAGTTAAACATTGGGCTACTTAGGGAAATTAGAAAGTATCCAGGGGCATGTGGGCCACAGTAAACTTTGAAATGTAGGGAGCCATTAAAATATGCTTATTTTCAAATGTTCTTGGCTATACAGATATTGATGCTGAATTTACTATTGCTTTTACATGGTTTAGATCATCATGACCTCTCCTTTAGTGAATCCTTAGGGGAACCCATGTGGGTAATTTGTTCAAATTTTGCCTTCTTTTATCTGTTTATTTATAGGTTTCTTCTGAATTCATTGCATGGACGGTTCCCATCCTTATGGTATTGATTTAACATGCTCTGGAATCACGATGGTTGTGAAGTCCCTGGCTGGCAGTGGAGAATTAATATTTGGTGTGGCAGAAAGGTGCGTTTAATTTGTGCTACTCACTACTTTCCATGTGAAGTATTAGCTTGTCTCTTTCCTAAAAACCCTTTGATTCTTCTTACAGAAAATTTGGAATATTTTTTGAATCAATAGCAATTATCTTTGCCTAACTGAGACGTAATTTACAGATAGAGCTGCAATCTGCATGAAGCAGTTCTACAAGCAGAATACTAAAGTGGACATGATTCTTATGTGGATCACAGAGAACTGCAGTTTCTCTAAATAAAATGTAGAGAGTTTAAGGTTTATATTTTTGTTTCAGTTGTAAATATGTCTGAGTAAAGAAAGCTAGGAATGTCTATAGGAAATAATTTGCTATTATATAGGCTAATTTGCTATTGTGCACTTACGTTGTCTTGCAAGTCAAAAATTGATTGTGAAATTGTACAATCCATCATAAGAGAATCTATCTTTGGGTAACATATCTTTGACTTAAAACGTAATTGTAGGTAAAAAAATAATGTTGTTCTTTTCTTTTGCAACTTATTTGTCTGTACAGTTTGACCATAAATCCCACAATGATCAAAGTTGCAAGGATTCATTTCTGACCAAGATGTGAAAGAATCTTTCCTCTTGAATAGCCTAATTTTTAGTCAACTTATGATCATTAGGAACAAAGCCAGGAGTTTTTTGTGGAGTCACTATTTTAACAGTCAATAGGCTGACTAGGATAACAGTTTTGTGTTAATTACATTTCAGTCTGTCCAAACCTATTTAAGTCATTTTTACATAGTGGCTTCTGATTTACTTGCTTTTCTGCTGTGACAGATCTGATCTCACAATAAAGTAAAATCATAAAAAACAAAATGTCTACACATTACTTTCATAATCTGGAAACCACTATATTTTTTCCAAATTATTTTGTTAAGTTCAACAAATTTTGGACAAAATACTATGAAACGTGGAAATCATGGGGCAAAAAATCCCATGGTAGGCAGATATGGCTGGATTGTCTAAAAGTACTAAAAAAGCTTAAATCCTCTCAAACATCATCAACAATCTTTTTATATTAACTATATAAAATATGCAGAGCATATGGTGTAGCTGATGCATTATTGACAGTTAGTTGTTCTAACAGACAGATGTGCTGTCATTCAAAATTTACGCCAGTAAAACCGGTAAAATACTTCAAACATTAAAATATTTTTTTTTTGTCCTACATAAATCATATATCTAGCATGCTATGAGTGCTAGAACATTATGAATATTCTAAAACTTCGCTGGTTGGTTTTGCTTAGTTTTGGGCTTTTTTCTTGTTAGAAATGAGAAATAAAAACTAAACAAAATGTCAGTGATTGCATGCTAGCAATTGAAGATGAAATAAAGCCAGAATGTTCAGGTATTATCATGAGAAAGGGAGGAAGTACTAGTCTTTTTGATTGCTATATTGTAGAAAATAATTGGCTCATTATCATAATTACATTTGTGTTCATGATATCAAGGTCGAACAAAATAATAGTAACAGTAGAGGGATGTCATTTTACTGATTCTGGCAGATATTAATTGAGGTAATAAGAATGTGGTGGTGCTGAAAAGAGACAGGTGAATACCAAACCCAGAGGACCTTTACTGTATTGCATATTCGTTACCATCTGTGTTGGGAATTCCATATTCAGCCACAGACTGGGAAAGGATGAAAAGTTACATTTCCTTGTTTTCCATTTCACTTCTTTAAAACTGCTATTTTCAAGGTAATATTATGATGGAATGTGTATATTTTTAATTTGAACCTAAAAGTTTGGATTTTTATAACAGAGAAACGTTTTCTGTTAGGTGTTTATATTTTGAAGCACTGAACATAATTATTCTGGTTCAAATAATATTTACTTGGTAATTAATGAAAATCATTAATAGTTTCAGCAGTGAGTGTTGGCTGTTTCTCTCTCTTGTCTCTGAGATCTTTTATAATAACAGGAACCATTTACTTTGCCCTTTTAGTGGTAAAAGAAAAAGAAGTAATTTAAAAGATTTATGCCAGTAGAACATGGAGAGTGTTAAATGAGCTTCACATTGGTTCTAAACCCAGTAGATGTTTAACTTAACAGTATTAATGGGTGTTCAAAGGCATTTTGATTAGTTCATGCAGCCAGCTCAGCTTCCTAATAGAGAAGGCATGGTGACAAATGTGTTAAAAGAACTGTATTGATTAAGCAGTGTTGCTCTTTTACACAGTCCCTGGCAATGTAACAGCATATGAAGTATAAAGTCAAAACTTTACCAGCTGAATCAACACAAGAATGTTTTCTTTGGGTTTTATGCAAAACTGTTGTTGTGATAGATACTGCTTCCTAAGTTCTCCAGTATCTCATTTTTCTTTAATTAAATTTGGTGCATGTTAAGTAAACATTCTTGGATGTAAGTTTGAATTGACAGTAAAGTTAGAAAATCAGAGTGTGTCTGAAATTACAAAATCAATGATTGTTTTCTGAGTCCAACTGGCTGATCTGATTTAGCTAAAGCTTTGCAAAACTATAATCTTGATGGACATATGGAGCTGGAAAACATAATCTGATAATTTGTTAAGTGTACATGTGTATTTAATAAAATCTCAGAACGGGAAGAGTTTTTGCTTAATGAGAGAAAGTTCTGGCTCATTACATGATACATCTATCCTCAGCTGATCTCTCACAAAAAAGGGAGCACCACAAGAGAGGTCTCCAGGGTGCACCCAGCTCCCTTGGTTGTCCCACACGGTCCCCAGCAGCCATGTAGGGATGGGCACTGGGCATTTTGGGCTGTTGAAACTAAGGACATAACACTGTGACTAAATGCTCTAGTCTTAGCCCTTAAAAGATGAAGCAGTGTTTGCTGAAGGTCACTTTTTTCCTGAAAATAAATTGCATGTGTTACAGTGATTGTAAAACATGCAGTTTTCCTATGTTATGAAAGTTTTCATTTTTTTTCTTTGTGCTACAGAGCACAATGTCTTCAACACAGAATGATCAGTGGAAGATTTATGAAACTCTTTGAATATGGCTATGCTAAATATTTGGTCTTTGATACTGAGAGGTTTTTGTAATATGTTTTAATCCTGTGGGTGATTTGTAAATGAAAGGAAAATAAATGTTTTTTCACATCACCCAAGAAAAGTGGGAAAGTAACTGAAATAGCTGGATGTTTCTGTTAAAATGTGTGTGTGTCAGTGCTTGGTTAAAATTATGGTACTTAAACAGATTTACATTTTGAACTGTCAAAATGAAAGCATTTGTGTTCCAGCTGGTAATTAACCCCTACCACCTTTTCCCTGGCCTCAGCTCCTCTGGCAGGGTATGTATTCTGGAGGGAGGACCTAATCTGTCTTTTATCCTCTCTAATTGCTCCTGTAATTGGATGTGTATGTCTATACCCACTGCAGTGGTTGTGGCTCCATCTTTCATCTCAGGAAGATGGCATTACTGAATCACATCTGCCACATCTGGCACAAGGATCTCAAGTTTAGAGTGAAAATGGAATTTCACTTAAACTTAGTACGATGTATGGGAAAGGAGAAGAAAGGACATCTAAGGATTTTATTGTTGTATTGGTTTATTTTGGTTTTGCCTTCAGTTTTGTTTTTCTTTATTTTTGTATTTTTTCCCAGTTTCTCTTATTTATTCCCTGGGAGACTGTGGCACTTGGTGTTGCATTTGCACAGATCTGAGTGACATGACTTTTGGCCATAGGCTGCATCAATTCTCACTGCAAATATCTGATTGCCTCTTGACCAGCAGCTAACCCTGCTCTCCAGCTGCTCAGTGAAGAAGGGTATCTCGTATCCACCCATTAATCAGTGTAATCTCTTACTGGCCTTCTCAGTCCTGTGCCTTCACCACCCTCACCCTGCTTTTATTCCTGCTTTCCCCCTGCCTGTCAGGTACTCTGAGACCTGGGAGTCGTCCCAGCTTCCTATGAATCACATTACTTTTCAGTAGCTAGAAGGAAGAAATATATAGTAATCTGCAGATGAGATGCATTTAATGGATGGCCAGGCTGTCAAATGTTTGAAAGTGATGTAGGAGGAATGTTTCTTGCCAGTTTGAGTAAGTATCTGAAAGCTAGGATTTGCAGTAAGTGTACAGGTTCTCAGCTTGTCTGGGCAGCAGCTGTCTGCCTGCAAGAGCTCTGGAAAGAGAAATTAAACCATGGCATGGTTGTGCTTGTAAGAAATGTCAATATTTGCCTGCTGTGTTGCTGACAATTTTTAGTTCTTGTAAAATGTTCCCTAATTAACCACTGGCATGAGACTCTCCATGGGAATTAGATGTTTAATTTTTCAGAAAGAAAGGAAGAAATATTTCTCATCCAGCTGGGAGGAATCGGCAGCTGTGCCCAGAGTCTTGATATTGCTAAATCAGTTCTTTAACTGAAATGGAGAGTCAGATTAAGGCTTGTAAAAGTTGCATGATAATTTATTTTCTTTCTTATTGGTGTGACATGTCTGATACACAGCTCTGCTGATTCTTTGTGCTCTACTTTTATGTGGGTGTGCATAAATATGCTGCTTGAACTGAATCACATTTCCTTTGGCCTTACAATTCTTCATGAGCAATGCAATTAAACACCTCATGAAAAATGGTATACTAGTTGGATTTGTTTTAGGACCGTATTTATAGCTCTTAAACCAGTGTATCTTAGGCCTATCCTGTGTTAACAGAAAAAGCTCACAGAGAAAATGACATTATTAAAGGTATACAGCTGCTGTAATGTGTGTGCTAGTCATATGCTACTCTTACACCCTTTAAGAACTTTTTCCCTGTATACACACCTGCTTTGTGTGAGAGGAAAACGTCTAGGATATTAGGTATGCTCAAATTGTGTCAATATCTGAATTTTGGCATCAGAAGTGGTACAGACCATTAGTCCATGCTGCAATATGCTTCTGGTGCTTCTAATACAGTGTTTTTTCTGCTCATTAATAATAGGTGCCTCAGGTTTGCTCTGAAGTGAAAAATAGAGATGGTTGAAAAAGATCTCAGGTGGAGTAATTTTCACTAAGAGGGAAGTCTGGGGACAGCAGAAAGCCTGATATAGGGTCATTCCTGCAAGATACAAGAAGGTATTGTAGTGAGATTCTCATGGATAACACTTTTATAGAAATAGGATATTTTATAGCAGCTACAAAATTAGGACTTCAAAAATGAAGGACAGGGACAAAATCAAAACTGCTACTTTGCTTCCTTCATCTGTATATACAGGATGTCAGTCTTCTAATGCATGGTAGAAGCATGATCCCCTATTTTCTGGAGAAAAGGGCTTCCATGTGCCTGGAACTAAAGCAGAAACCAGCACTCTGGAATTGGCTTTTCAGGATCAATGGCTCTTAATGAATAAATTGATAATTCTCATTGCTCTATTTATAATATGCATAATGTTTAGAGAACATGTGGATGTAATGAGTAACATAGTTATTAATAGTTATTATATATATTAATTATTACAATGTTATGCAATAATTACTATTGCAATATTTAATGAATTATTGTAAACGATATAGGCTAGCTGAAAAATAAATGGTCTTGAAACTTGGAAGCTGTTTCTAAGAATGTGTGATGACTTGCAGATTTTTTAGTTAATTAAGTAAAGCCTTCATCTTTGTTTACTCAAAAATGTGTCCAGATTAGTAAAGATGTGCAACACATTAGAATAAATTTCTAAAGTATTTTCTATGTAAAAGGTTTAGAACAAGAGGGATTTCTCTTGCATTACATTTGCACACTTTTTATGTTTTGAATAACATTTTCAGATACAAAGTGACTCCTGAGAAATACCATAAAATGAGAAAAGCTTAAGGGCAAGTTGTGCCTCTAGTGAGTGATGATACTTCTATCTGGCAGTTTGGTTGGCTTGAATAATACAGGGTTTATGTGATTTATTATCTTACAGTGCTGAAGTAGTCTACTAATACAAATGTTTCCATTAAAAAAGAAAGTGAACTTGCTAAATGGAAAAGATAATGTTTTATTAATTTTTCTTCTTGGTTTTATATTCTTGTGCCCTGCAGCTCTAGCGCAGCTGCTGTAAGTGGAAATGCAAATACCAACTTGCTTAATGGGGTAATTAAAGGCAGTGGAGGAAAGTTATGTAATGGATACTCACTAAGTGTAAAATATATTCAAGCCATACCATATGATATTTTAAACTGTGGAATTGTCTCCTGAGGTTGGAAAGGCATTGCATATAATTTCTGGAATAGTTCTTTTTCCTGAAATTGGGTGTAAAAAAAGTAAAAGTCCCTTCCTTATTTCAGCAGAATCGAAATTATTTTTGTTCATTTTACTTGAGTAGGGTAATTTGACATTTTTTCCTGTTATTAGCTCAGCTTCCTGATATAGTTAAAAAACAATGTATTGAAATCCTGGCTAGCAGCTGCGTTATTAGGAAGACCACTATGGATAAACAGTTTTCAGGAAAAATTCTTTGTCTTCAGATTATGTTCATCATTGCTCTGTACAGCTTTGTATAACTGAATGTAACTGAGGACAGACTCCAAGGACACAGAGCATTGTGTAGTTTAGCAGGGGAAATAAAAGCTGTTTAACATGTTCAGAAATCTGTGATTAGATAATTGAAGACTTTTGTTCTCAAAACTACCAGGTTTTGAAACAGGGCTTTGTCTTTTTGAAACTACTGTGCAATATTTTGAGACAGCTTCCAGTACACTGAACTTCACAAATCTTTCCAAAGATGTAGTATTTGGGTTACTCGCTAGAATTGTTTCCTTTGGTAGCAAAGGGTAAAAGTCAAGTGTAATTCACAGTGTAACCATAGTGATAAAGATATAAATATATAGAATTCAGTCTACATTTGAAAGGAGATTTTCTACATTTTAAAGAACAAATCATAAACTGTCTCTGCTATTAAAATGAGTGTATATGGAACCACAACATGTTTTGAATGAATTGAATAAAAGTTTGGACAAAATGTATAGTATGGCCTTAAATTGAGCCAAGGGAGGTTTAGATTGGATATTAGGAAAAACATTTTTCATGGAAAGGGTTGTCAAGCATTGGAACAGGCTGACCATGGTAATGGATGAGTCACCATCCCTGAAGGTGTTCAAAAGATGTGCAGTTGGGGCACTTAGGGACATGGTTTAGTGGTGGGCTTGGCAGTGCCAGGTTAACAGTTGGACTCCATGGTCATAAAGATTTCTTCTGCCTAAAGGATTCCCTGATTCTATTATGAAGTGTTAGACTATGGTACTGGAAGCCTTGGAACAGGTGCTCCCACGGCCCAGGAAACTTGGTCTGTTTGCTTTAGGTAGGACCAGTTTGTTTCAGTCCTAAACTAACAATATCAGTATCACCCAGTTTTTCCCCTCCTTCCTGTCCGCAAACCACATTCCTGCCAAAGTTTGTCTTTTCTAATTCCTTACCCAATATTCTAGTCTGAAAATTTGTTTCTACTGCCTACCATCATGTGTGTTTGTGGAGACAGTGTGGGAACATAGGGAAGCTGCTCCAGGTCTGCTGTGCAGTGACCAAAGTGCCAGAAAGGTCCATGCTTGGCTGCTGCAGCGATGCTTCTCGTGCTGGCAGGATTGCACCTGTGCAATGAGTCTCATACAGAAGGTGGAGTGCAACTGGTGTAATGAAATCTTTGACTGGTGCTCTGCAATTACTGCCTCTGCTAGGATTTGCTTGACTTGTGATTCTTAAACCTTAATTAGAATTCTAATTGTTCTTTTTTTGTTTTGAGTAGATCAAGAGGTATATCTCTGGTGCCAGACATTCTCTGCTTGCTAAACTTCAAACTCTTCTATCTTGAAAAATATTACTATAGTAATTTTTAGGGAATTCATTGCCAGACGTTTATTTGTTAAATTGTGGGTGTTGTGGCTTTTTGTTTGTTTGTTTGAACTAGCTTCTTATTCCCCACATCATAAATAGAACCCAGGAAAAACAAACCCAAAATCCTGACTACAAGAATCACCCTAAGGAATATGTTTTATTATAGAATAGCTAGATTAAATTAGTAATAACCAACTAAAATATGGTTTGTCAAAGGAAATTGTTAATATCAAGTACAGGGATTACTCTCATTAACTATATCTTTAGGGCTAGCATTTTAATTGCAAAGCTTTTTATATAAATTACAGAGACATTCCAAAAGAAATAATTTTGGTTTTAGGGAATCTCTAATAATTTTATTTTTTTACTGTAGGAAAAGTAGGATTAGGGTTTTCTCTTGCTCTTGGAGGATGTGGTTGGTGGCAGGGTGTAATCAGTTGTTAGATTTTAGTGCTGATGCATTTCTCACTCTTCTGTTTCATGTGCTTTTCTCACCTATCGGGGGAAATTTAATGTTGCTTTTGTCTGTTCTCTTTCATGAATGCAGAAGATAAGTCTTTATTTAATTTAAAAAAAAAAATCTTTCCACATATTTTTTATTTTGGAAGTATTTTCTACTTACCTAAGCTTATTTATTGATCTGATTCCTCCACGCCAATGGAGTTAGTAGTTGTTACATTGATATTGAAAACTGTGGTTCACATCTCCACTTGATAATTTTGCTAGGTTTGCTTGTTTGCTTATTTTTTTCAGCATTTCTCATCTGGAGTTTGGCTGAGGGCTTCTTCTCGAGTTGAAATAAAGTTGTTTTGAAAATCTGTTATAAAAATATTATTGATGATGTCTGAATTCTCATCTCTTACAAGACTGCAAGGTACAGTCTTTTAGAGTCTGTTAGAGAAGAGTCTAACAGTAGTGATTCACAAAGACACATGTGCTGTTGTTAACCCAGAGTGATGGGCTGCATATACATCTTGTCTGGTACTATTTCAGCTGGACACTCTTAAAATTATGTCACACTGTGATTATATCAAAATTATGTGAGTTTGCATGATTGTCAAAAATCTCATTGGTAGAGATACTTTTGTTTAATGTATAGATATTTAATATGTATTTGTGACCATTTTTCGTCATGCATAGTGTTAGATATTGTAATTGAAATGTTCCAGCAGTGGAGTTTTGTTTTTCTTGTCCTTTTTTATTGTTAATTTTTTACCTTTAGGCCTTTACAGAGCTGAGTTCCTCTTTGACAGTGTGGAGGTAGGGGTTACTGTGTACCTGGAGCTGGCAGTTTCCCTGGCTGCAGCAAGGGACATGGTTCCATTGTGGTCAGTGGACGCTGCTGTTGCCACCACTGTCTACTGAGTACTGGGGACTCTTAGCAACACCTGCTTCTATTCTGGCTGGCTCTTTGTAGCACACTTTTTCTAAGACCCTTATGAATCCTACTGGACAAAAAATTACACGAGATTATTGTCAGTTTGCGTCTATCACATTGAGGGTTTGAGTTTTTAAATTATTTTTGTTTTTGTACTTCATCTCTGAAATCTGCATGCTTCTCCACAGGATTGATTGCTAACAATTTAAACTCTATTGGCCTTCAAATTAACTCAGAATAGTTAAAGGATGCCAGAGCTGAAATATCTCCAATGTTTTTAATGTGTTTCCTCACCATCACAGCTGAACAAAAGAGCCAAGAGGTGTACAGGATAAGAGTTTAATGCTTATAATAGTAATAATAATTTTTAAAAAGTGCTTGATAGGACATATTTTTCCCTTGAAATATATTGACTGACACTTCTTTGTACCTTGTCTTTAATTCTGTATTTTCATAGAATCATAGAATTGCTTGGGTTGGAAGGGACCTTAAAGATCATCCAGTTCCAAACCCTGCCATGGGCAGGGACACCTTTCACTAGACCAAGTTTTTCAGAGCCCCATCCAACCTGGCCTTGAACACGTCCAGGGATGGGGCATCCACAACTTCTCTGGGCAATCTGTTCCAGTGTCATCACCCTCAGAGTAAAAAATCCTTTTCCTAATATCTCATCTAAACCTACTCTCAGTTTTAAACAATTCTCCCTTGTCCTGTCACTTTTTACTCATGTAAATAGTCTTCAATTTCCCTGTAGGCTCTCTTCAGGTACTGGAAGTCTGCAATTAGGTCACCCCAAAGCTTTCTCTTTTCCAGGCTGAACAAACCCAATTCTCTCAGCCATTCCACATAGCAGAGGTGCTCCATCCCTCTAATCAACTTGGTAGCCTCCCCTGGACTTGCTCCAACAGGTCCATGTCCTTCCTGTGCTGGGACCCCAGAGCTGGATGCAGCACTGCAGGTGGGGTCTCAGCAGAGCAGAGCAGAGGGGCAGAATCCCCTCCCTCGCCCTGCTGGACATGGTGCTCTGGATGCAGCCCAGGGCACGTTTGGCTCTCTGGGCTGTGAGTGCACATGGCTGGGTCATGTCCAGCCTCTCATCCACCAGCACAACCAAGTCCTTCTTGGCAGGGCTGCTCTCAACCTGCTCATTTTCCAACCTCTATTGATACTGGGGGTTGCCTCCACCCAGATGCAGCACCTTACATTTGATCTAGTCAAACCTCAATTTTATGTATTTTATACCATATTTTGTATATACCCTCTAAGGTATTTTAAGGTTATCTGATAAAGATGAGTGTAGTAATCAGCCAGGCTTTGATAAGACATGTGAAGAAGTGCCTGGTGGAATTCTAAATAGTATCTATCTATCTATCTATCTATCTATCTATCTATCTATCTATCTATCTATCTATCTATTCTAAATTTAGTATCTATCTAGAAGTGAGAAATAAAAAATCTATAAAGGAATATGCATCAACTGGATTGAAAAATCTGTTATTGGTCACACTGCAAAAAAACCCACAAACCTGGGATCATTGTTGAATTGTGTTGTTTCTGTTGAACAGCCCTGTTTTAGGAAACAATGATATTTTATATTTTACACAATAGCCTGACTTTAATTTTCAGAATCAGTGCCCATTAAACTTGCAGTTGATAACTTGTTTTTTAGAGTGGCAGAATAATCTGGACTGTCTGGTAGTATGGATTTATGCAGCTAAAGCATGGTTTGGTCTAACAAAGTCAAAATGATGCCTCTAGAAACAAGAAGTGCAGGTCTAATTTTCAGAGAGCTCCTGAATTCTTGACTGGGGAAAACAGTTAACTCTAGAGAGGGCTTAGTGAGTCAGAGAAGAAAAAGTAACTCCTCAGGAGCAACCAGTGTGACAAATATTAGCTCAGTCTCCTGCTGTAAAATAGTGCAGGAAAGACTAAAAGTCAGCATTTAGTAGAAAGACTAAAAGACTTGTTTTAATCTGTGAAATCAATACTGTAAGTGTTCTCAGTGATTGATGTTGATAGTTTAAAAGCATGCAGAAGAGCAGGAGAAGATGTAGAAAAATATCACATAAATATTGGTTGAGGAAACTGCAAAAACCCCAGTTTATTTTGTTGATAACAATCTTAAGTATTGCTTGGTATAAGATGCATAAATTCCTTCAGATGGGGAATAAATATTGGGTGCTAAATATATTCTGTTAAAATAAATGCGTTTTTGAAGACTGGAATGGATCACATGTAGTGATATGGAAATGTTTGGGGGAGTTTAAGGTTCAGTAATAACCCAGCAAAGTCTGGTCCAGTAAATCCTAGGAACAGGTGAAACTCTGGGGCAACATACTTTGCAGGTAGTCAGAGATGTGGTGTGAGGAGTAAAAGTACCCCGTTATAGTCCATCTGTGTTGTAGTGGACACAGATAAGCTAGGTTGGGATTCGATAGTTCCAAGGCTGTGTTGAGATTCTGTAATTCCATAATTTTAATTTCATAAATCTCTTCTTTTGGTGAAGAGTTTGATTTTTTGATTATTTAAATAATAATTTAAATTTCAGTTCTTTCAAACTGTTTCGTTTTTAAATAGTCAGTGGGGTTTGTTTTAGGAGGGGAGTGTTGTATAAAAGTTATAGGCCAGTTTTTGGCAGTAAGGAAAGGTCCGTGATTGGCAAAAGTCTTGTGTTATGCACTTTGGTTTTGATCAAATGGGGGAACTTTAGGTATGATAATAATAACTTCAGTTAATATAATGAAAATCATTGCTTTGCTGGGTGCTAATATACACATATGTAGCCCAACCCTAAGCTCTCAAACCTACATTCCAGCCTGGCTTCGGGGCATTTTTGTTTGGCTGTAGCGGTGTTTTTCTGCATTTTATTACTGTCGGCAAGTTGCGGAGGCTGTTCTCTGCCTAGCCAGGTCTCTACAGTTGTGTGTCATACTGGAAGCCTAAGAAAGGTTCGAGATGACCTGAAAACTATTACAGGTTTATTGTCCAAATTTTGTAAGTGTTTCTTAGTCCAAAAGAGTGATTGACTGGAAGGGAAGCTTATGAAAAGCCTGAGAATAGGAAATAGAGTGCCTTATGAATGGAAGTGCTGAAGAACTGTAATTACCATATAAATAGGATTTTTTTATTGCTACAGAAGGAAGGAACATACTCCAAATCTGGGAGCCAGATAACATGGGCCTAATCTAATTTAGGTGTCTGTAGCTGAGTTAGTAACATGGCACCTCTTCTGTATTCAGAGTGTATTTTGATATTTTAGGGTAGGATTCTTCTGACTGGTTTTAGAAATATGCTTCCAGGCAAGATAAATTGTATCTTATTGACTAGGTCTTTATTGACTGTAATGAAATATAGCTGAAATGTAGATAATCACAATAGGCACTGATGAATCCTATTCAAGATATGTATTCAGAACTCCACAGGCAGTGCAATATTGCACATTTCCATCAAAAATGCATGTATTTTCTGAAATAGTTACAAGAAGATTATACCCATTCTTTCCAGCATAGCAGTATGAAAGTTCATGCACTTGATTAATAGAAAAAAAAGAAATCAAATGCATTGTATGGTTGACTGATTTATGCTGAACAACGCACTTTGTCTTTGAACTCTCAGATTGCAGGTCAGACTGGATTGTGTAACTTTTGTTTCAGAACATTCTGTGCAGTAGTGATTGAATAGATATGTGGTAAAAGAGTACTTTCAAACAAAAGCTGAGCAGATATCTCTAGCCATTGTCTATCCTGGATACAATTAATTTAGGCTTGAGAAGTGACCCCAGTCCTAATAAATTGCACTAAGCTTTTAACTGGTATTTTGGAGTGAGGGGAGATAAGTTCTGATGGGTTCTGACCCATCTTCCTCAACTTTCTCCCCTTCAGAAGCAGAGTATTTTACCAAAGCTTCCTTTCTGTATTTGTTCATGTACCTCTCCACACAGATGTTGAGGCTTATTTATATTCTTCAAAGAAATAATTTTACAGGAAGCTCAAGTATTTTTAAGTGACTGCCAGCATACCCAGATTAAACTAGACATTGTTCTTTTCACTTTTGTTAAAGTTGTTTGATAAAATAATTAACTTCTAAAAGCCTTTTGTTGTTTTTCGCTTTTAATATAACTTGGGTATTGAAATTTCATGAGTTTATACTTTTTTATGAGAATATTGAGATCTTTTGTATGAGTTGAAATGTTAATACCATGAATAAGCAATATATGAAAATAATAGAACTTTGGTGACTTAGTGAAAATAAGCAATGGATGTTGGTAGCTGCCAGGAGCACTGGTTTGGCATCAGCTGGCAAGTAGTCTTGTATATCACCTCAAGCTTTTTGTCAACACATTTCAAATTTAAGAGAAATTGTTAAAATGCATTGAGGGAAGACCTACAATGTCCTTTTTGGTTAGTCATGAAACAAGGAAAAGAATATTTCTTCTTTATAATGATATTGAAGTATTGACGGATCTGCGTCTTTTCCAATTTTGTGGAGAATGTAACTGTCAACAAAGTTCAAAATGCAGGACATAAGCAGTTGAAAGAATATTTTTTCATTAAAAGTACAAGACATAACATCAACGGACAGGCTGTGGTAGCTTTAAAATGTCCGTGGTAGGAGGTGAAACAGAAATATTTAGAATTCAAGAATAATAATTTCTGTTGATTTCTACTCTTTTGTTCAACAGAATAAAAGGATGTGAGCCCCAAGTGATCAGGCATGTATTGACCACTTGGATTTCTTCTGTGGTTTTGAACTATTCATTATAATACCTTGAGCTACTTTGATGTGTGAGATGTAATAATTGATTTGACAATTTAGATATGTTTAGTGTTATGTCAGAGTAAAGGAAACCTCTTAAGTGCTGTGTTGTGGTGTGTATCCTCCTCATCTATGGAAACTATTTTGAAAGATAAAGAGCATTGATAGCACTTCTTGTTAAAGAATCAGCTCACGTTTGTACTCAGAACAGTAATGGGGGGTGGGGGTATGTATCCTTCTTGGTAATAAAAAGTGCTCAGATGGTGTAGTTTGATGTGATTTCTTAGTTATTCTGTTCCTGCTTATATACAGTTTCTGTTGGAATTTGCAAGGCCAAGTACTTATTCCAGATTCTACAGGAGTGCTGAGTCCTGAAACTCTGCCATACGTGCTGGTAACATGGATTTGCACAGAATGGGATTTGGCACTATATTCACATGCTGAAATGTTGTGCCATTATCTCCCTCGATATCTCTTGACTGTTTAAGCTCCCTTTACAAATGAAGAGATGTTCAGCCATTAAAAGGAAGGTGTCGTGTTGTGTTCTTTGGCACAAATTTCCATCCTGTCTGTGTAAGGAAGTTTGAAAGAGGTGAAGAGTTTGGCACACAACCAGAGCTGCCAAGGGCTTTGTGCTTCCTAGGACACGACTGCACCTGGCAGCCTTGAGGCATGTGGCTGAGATGGCCAATGTTCAGCCTGCAGGTGTGTTCTTTCCCTGCTGGGGATATTCTGGTTTGCTGGTGCAGTGCTGACCTCAGGTGTTAACCAAGGCATGCTGTCTGGTGGTGTCATATGCCCCATCACCCTCAGATGCTGATGCCCTAAAAGGCATCTCAAGTGCCTTCCTCCCCAGCATCTCCCTCAGTGGCCAGGCAGCCACAGTTTCCACCATGCCACCACCCTTCCTCACAAACCATCAGAAAATTGTGCTTTCAAGCACTGGATTTAGAAACACATGTTCTAAGTTGTTAAATATACATAAGTAAGTTTTTGGTAAATAACTGGAATTGGTAATTAATTGAGTAAAGTAGAATGAAGGCCTAATAGAGGTGGAGCATAAGTTTTTGCAAGGATTAAACTCAAAACTTCTAACTGAAAGATGCAAGGAAGTGTAAACAAACAAAGGAAGATACCTTTCTTGAAATTTTATTGTAAAATCCAAATTAGCATCTTCATGTAAGATCCATAGCATGCTCGAATTTATTCTTGCAAGGTTTTTTTTTTTTTTCCTTTTGGTTTTGTTTTGCTGGTTTTAGAAATAAGGCAGGTACACACTGAAGGACAAGCAAGAGGTGATTTTCAGCTTTTATCGACCTTCATACAGTGGCTGAGAATGCTACTTCCAAGCACACTTTCTAGAAGGACCCCATTTTAGTTAATAGTTATTTCTATTGGTTGTTCAGTGATTACTCTTGGCTTCCACATTTTCAGCTAGCCTCTCTGAGGAGCTTGCCTATAGGAAACATGCATTTATATATAATTTTCAGGGAAATAATCTGGAAAATTAAATAATAAATAAATCTTCTTGCAATACAAGGTGAATTTAAAAATAGCTTTAGAGGTATTTGTTAAACATATTCAGTCTGCAATTAATCTCAGATCTCTCTTGTACAGCTAAATATTTTTTGTTGTAAGGTCTACTATATGAATAGAAATATATGTATTTAATTTAAACATTGAGTTCTCTTATTTTTGCTTCCTTTGGGAATATTTTGTGGCTTCTCTTTGTAGTTCATGATAGCTTCATTCTTTTTCTGTTTTCCTGCCTGAAACAAGATCACGCACACAGTATGATAACTGAATCTCAAGGAGAAGCATGTCCCTGGGTGCTAGTAATGAAATTAAATCTTTTTCATTTTCAGTATATAGTTTGTTTGGACAATAAATTAATTAACAGACTGTGTAATTCTGTAGGACTTCTGTTTTTTGGATAATAAATCCATCTCTGTATTTTTTTATTTGTCTTCTCTGTTACAGTTATTCCTTGACGTGGTGTTCATATATTTATCTTTTTTTCAGTGACAGAATCCTAGAAGTCAGGACCACAAATAGACATTCCATCACTAGCAAGAAATATCTGTATGGAGTTTGATTTCTTTTTAGTGTTTTGTTTGGTTTTTTTTTTCAGTAGCTCTTATAATAAATTTTCAGTTAATATGTTCCTCTTCTGCTTTTTATCTGTAATTTGAAGTGTCAGTCTGTCTTTCAGGATTAGGACATGTGTTCCATTAAATTTCATGCCTCCCTAGCAGTCTTGATAATGAAATGATAGATATTGAAATAACAATGAGAGATAAGTATGAGAACTCTCCAGAAACACGTTGTGCTAACATAATGCCATACTTGAACAGTCTGATATTTTTCTTACACAGTAAACTGAAAAAAAAAAAAAAAAAAGTCTTGGTAGAATGATGGAGTTATATGATTCCATTTTATATGTGCTCTCACATATTAATGAAACTGTTTATAAGTTTTATAGGTAAGACATTATTTAAGTCATAATATTACAACTTAGGAGTTAGTAAGAGTTTCAAACACTCAATAGAGCCATAATTTTGTAGTAATTTAGAGCTTAGAACTCTCACATTTTGCATAACAAACAAAAATTATCTAAAATACCCTAGATACCTTGATTGGGAGATTTAACAACAGTGAATTTGGATTTATTCCAAATTCTATTACTATTCTGAAAACAGGAGAAGCTACTCTTATATGAATTTCTTAAACAGTAACCTATAGTTTCAAATGACTGAAGACCGAAACATTACTAATATCATTTCTCTCTGTGTGGTCAGCATTCTTGAGATGCTTTGTTAGAATAATTAGAAACCGTGGATTTACAAACAGTGTGTCTTTATACAGCTATCCTCAGTAAATGTAAACTGCATAGTAGTGCAAAATCATGGATTCTGAGCAGCAACACTCAGCAACAACTGACTGGTGCAAGACATTTGTCTTTTCTGTGAAGTCCCATTTCTGAGCAACTACCAGCGCTGCTTAGTGTCTTTGTTGATGATCAGCAAGTTTGCTGATGACACTGATCTGTGTGGTTCTGTCAACAGACTGGAGGGAAGGGATGCCATCCAGAAGAACCTTGGCAGGTTTGAGAGGTGGGCCCATGTGAATGTCTTGAATTTCAACATGGTTGGGACAATTTCAAGCACAAATACAGGCTGGGTGTAAAATGGATTGAGAGCAGCCCTGAGGAGAAGGACTTGGACATGTTTGTGGATGAGAAGCTTGACGTGACCACAAAGTATGTGCTAGCAGCTTAGAAAGGCAATCACATCCTGAACTGCATCAAAAGCAGCATGACCAACAGGTTGAGGGAAGTGATTCTGCATCTCTGCTCTGATGAAGCCCCCAAATGGAGCTCAGCTGTATCCATTCATGGAGGCCCCAACATAAGGATGTGGATGTGTTGGAGTGAGTCCAGAGGAGAAACATGAAAATGGTCAGAGGTCTGGAGCGCTTTTCTTATGTGAAGAGGCTGATATTGTTGGGGTTTTTCAGCCTGGAGAAGAGAAGGCTCTGAGGAGACCTTATAGCACCTTTTGGTACCTACTGGAGTAATGCTGTTCCGGTGCTTGTCGCAAGAGCTCTGGCGTGCCCTCGACCAGAGAGAGTCCAGCTGCGTTCTTCTGTGCGTCGCAGAAGCGACTTCGGCGTCAAGAAGGCTGCTGCTGGCTGGGCTAGCTAGCTGGCTTCTTTGCAGAGGGAACACGGCAGGAGCCGATGATATAGGTTCATGTTAGTTCAGAGGTAAAGGAAGAGAGAGGCTGTTCTGGTCTGGCTCCTAACAGGTTTATTGTCAGAAGTCTCGCAACCAGAACATGGCAATGATCTTAGGCTGGGCTCTTGCAGAGCGGCTTTCCCTCGGATTTATAGGGGGTTTGAAGGCCGTGGGGAAAGGGGAAAGCAGCCAGTGAGTTACAAGCCGGGGGAGGGTACAATGTAACAAGAACCACTGCTGGCTCCGGGGGGAAACCGAGAGGCAGGAGTTATAACAGAGAACCAGTGAACAACCGAGGAACCGGGAATTTTCCCGAACCGGGGGAGGCGGCTTGGACCCAGGCACCGCCCAGGGGGTGTGGCATAGGCTTCTGAGCCGCCCCTCGACCCACCCTCTGAGTCTGCCTCTTCGGGAAACTCGATCCAGGGGATGGACTGGGATTGATTGGCATCTTGCTGCCCCAGCCCCGCAGTGGGCTGGGTCATAGCAACACTGGAGGCCTGCAAAAAAGCCAGAGAGGGACCTTTTACAAGGGCAGGTAGTGATAGAACGAGGGGGAACAGTTTTAAATTGAAAAAAATGTAGATTTAGATTAGATATTAGGAAGAAATTGTTTATTGTGATGATGCTGAGGCATTTGAATCAGTTGTCCAGAGAAGTGGTGGATATCCTATCCCTGGAAGTGTTTAAGGCCAGGTTGCATGGGACTTTGAGCACCCTGGTCTAGTGGAAGGTGTCCCTGCCCATAGCAGGGGGATTGGAGCTAGATGATATCCAAGATGACTTCCAATCCAAACCATTCTGTTATTCTATGAACAAGATACAGACAAAAAATAATAAAAGAAAAGATAAGGCTTAAGTCTTTTGAGAATTGTTATTCCTGTAAATATCTGAAGGTAAGTTTACTGTTGGTGCACAAATCTGTGCAATCTCGTCCCACAGCTGTAAACACTACTGGTCTGTAGAATGCAGCAAGGGAGGCTGTCTGGTCTTCAAAGTATTAGCTGAAAATATATGGAAGTCCTTCTCTAGTGTAAGAGTTGTCATTTACTCTGTACTGAGAGTACAACTGATGAATGAGTTCAGCCTTATCAAAGAGATCTCAAAAGAAAGTTTTTGATGTTGGAAATAACCTGTGGGAGTCATTTATGGGTATTGTAAAGATGCAAATCTCTGTTCAACAAGAGGTCACTGAAGAACTTGAGCTAAAAGATAGAACAATGAGTGTTATAGTAGGAAATCTCTGCAGACAGAAAGCACAGCATTTGCACGACGAGGCCAGTGCTTTTTTCTAAAATTAAATAAATGCATAAAAAAAGCAAGCTTTGGACAACCTTTTTTTTTTTTTTTTTTTTTTTTTTTTTTTTTTTTTTTTTTTTTTTTTGCTACAGAAGATGTTAGAAACCTGAACTTCCACAAGACAGTTTGGATAAGCTAGGTGTTGATTTTGCATAGTTTATAGCTGCTGAACATCAATGAGCTACAGGTCCAAAAGTAAATCTTTTGAGAATTATATTTCCAAAAGAAAATATCTGATGTGTGCTTGGACTAATCTTGCCAGTAATTGCCAGAAATATTCTTTTTTGTCCTCCGAGTATATAGTAAAACTCAGCAAATTTTAAAATGCTGTGATGACAAGTAGGAAGTGGTCAACTAAGAGTATCAGCCTCTTTAGTCAAAATATCTAAAAATCAGTAGTATGACATACTTATGAGGTGTTTCACAAAAATAAGTTTATTTCAACCATTGTTTTGGTTATTTTTTCCTCACTGCCTTTTTCTTTTCAGATGATCTATTCTTTTTTGGTAAAAATAAATTCTAGAGTCTTAGCAAACTGAAAACATTGAGATATGATGGTAGATCAGTTCACTGTACTATAACACAGCTTTTCTGTTGCGGATTTATTTGTGCATATTTACTTGAGCTTGCTGGATATTAGAGGCAATATCTAAGCAGTCTACTTAAACGTACCATGTTTGCCTCAATTTGGAGAAAATAGGTCAAATTCTGACCTCTGCTGTGACTTCATTATATTAGAATTCTGTCTTTCTGCTGCTGACAAACTGATGGCAAACTTAGCTTGAAAATATTTAGGGTCCATCATTTTTGCTAATGTTGGGAGAGCAGCTTCAGCTTCAAGCTTATTGTGAAAGGTAAAAACTGTGTTTTGTGCATTTCTCTAGTTGTGTTACATTAAATGAAAAAAGGGGTTTTGCTCTGCTTTACTTTGGAAAACGTATTGTGCATATTAAGTTCTGGTGTTTATCACTCGAGGAGTTGAGTTTTGTCCATTGGGGTCAGATTGCTGCCAGGGTAGTATAACCCTTCATCAATGGTGTAGGTAAGGTAAAAAGACATCCTTAGCTGGAGAATATATGTAAGGTATATATGTAAGTGTTGTGAAGTCCTGCTTTGTAAAGCCAGGAGCAACTTCTCATATATTGAACTCTGTATTAGTGTAATAATGAACGGAAAACAGAAGGTAGAAGCTAGAGCAGTGCAAGAATAGCCCACCCTGCACATCGGTCTGAGTGATCTCGGAGGTCTTGGTTTGGCCAGAGCCAGTCTGCTTATTTGCAAGGGGGCAAACCTTTGTGGCTTCACTATGAAGAAATGTGCTGTCAACTCTAATGAAAACTATTGGTCTCAGAAATTACACGGAATGACTAAATGTTGTTATAAAAACACTGCATGCCAAAGTATGAAAATATTGCTTATTTGTGCTGAAAATAATCATATTCCAGAGGTTTTATACACATCATTATACTTACAAACATTATACTTACTTTTGTGTACTGAAAATAACTGCTTGACAACATATTTTGTAGATAAGTACATAGTAAACCTTGCTTCTCTTTCCCCCATGGTGTATCACAGATGGAGTAAATGGGGCTGTAACTCCCCTGGGTTCTTAAAAATGCACTGCCTTAGTTCAGATGCTGTAGCTGCATCATTGCCTTGCTACTAAAACGGTCGGACTCAGTCTGGCATACTGGATGCAAAGCCCTGCTAGATTAAACTGACAGCTTTGCTTAAAATCTCTTTATGGATTGTTAATCACCAAAACAGAGGCTATTCTGCAAATATTTACTGGACTGCAAGTGTTCTTATGCCTGGATAATCTGGTAGATTTGAAAGGCAATGGTGAGCAGCTATTGTGATTTGGTGAACAGCTATTCTGAATAAAGAACCACATAAAATACCGAAGTAGTAGTTATAACAAGAGTTTTGACTTATCTAATTACATTTTTTGTCTTTCAACGTGGCATGAGTCCCTCCCTGGAGTTCAAGGAAAGATTTCAGGATTTATTCTTAGAATGATCACAGGAGAGGTGATTGAAATGGATAAAAGCTTTGTCCAGAAACACTTTGGATATGTTAAATTTCCTTTTTTATTTATGATGTATGTTGAAACACAGAATACAGTTGGAATTCGTGAAAATCTGTCTGCTTCTATGTCCACCTCCCTTCCTTATTTTTGCCACAAACTAATATGTATGTGGATCTGTGAAATCTGTTTTAAAGATGATTTTTTTCCTCACTTTTCTTTCACAGAGTGTTTTTTCCTTCGCCCCAATTGTGGTTTGATGTTTTGCTACTTACATAAGTTGATGTAATAAAATTTAAGTAACTTTTTAATTCAGTTGAGGAGTTTGTTTCCTGTGATTTGTTTTTAAATATTGGGTCTTACTCTTTCCTTGCCTTATGACAAATATATAGAGGAAATTAATGTTCCAATCTTCTTGGAAAACACATTTAACAGGAAAGGGAGGGCTATATTTAAAGTAGGAAAGTGTTAATTGCAATAGGATTTTGAGGAACATTATTACCATACAGAATTAACCTACTGTATAAACTAAATTATATCAAGAAGGTGTTTAAATAGAAGAAATGAAAATTGTGACATGTAGTAAGATACATGTTTTGTTAATACAGCTCATAGGTTGTATAAATATGTTGTGTTATTTTGGTAGTTTCTGAATCCAAGTGCCGACTGAAATGTCTGGAAACTTTCATCTTCTTTTATAAAGTTTAACATGCACAAAAAAACCCAAAACCAAAACCACTTCTGCTTTTTTATTTTTGAAATTATTAATTCAGCTAAAGCATTTTCTGTGTTCAAAATCCTGCATCACAGCCACATAAGTCCCAGCTGAAAGTAATCTAATGGGCAGAGGTGAGGAAGACAGCAGTCGAGGGATGCTAGAGAGATGAAGGTAGTTCTTGCTTCAACCATGTGGCTAAGTGTTTTTGACACAAAGGGATGTCAAGTGAATTCTTTAACCCATACAAATGGAGTGCCCAACTTAGCTCCTCTGTGCCCTTTTAAACTGTGAAAATTTCTGAATGATTCAATAAATGTTGAAGTATTTTAATTTCCTTAGTTTTCCTTACATATTTATCAGACTTTCACAATGGTTAAGGTAGCAATTTGGAATCAGGCACAAAATAGAAACATATTTTATGAAGGTACTATTAATATAAAACTTTGTGATAGAGCAGTATCTCCTCCTAAGACAAGGTCCAGACTCGCTAACACACTGCATGTTCAGCTGTCATCTGATGGAGAGTGGAAAGCTTCCTGATGCACCATCCATTTCCAGGCCCCCTCCCACAGAGGGGTCTTTTACCACAACCCACAGTCTTGACTGCTGCTGAGACTCTTCAGCTCATTCATTGTCCAACAATTCATGGCAGCACAGCACCCTCAGAACCCTCATTCTTTTGCACTATTTAATGGGCTGGCTAAAACTTACTAAGTTATTTTTGTGGCTCTTCTGTTTTGGATAGCACAAGCGTAGGTCTTGCACTTTTCCTGTGCTGATTTCCTGATTCACAGTCTGTGCCAGCTCCCACTAGTATCAGGACTGGGGCCATTCCAGTAATTGTTTTGGATGGAGAGCATAGGAGGAGTCCTCAATTAAGCTCATTTTCAGCCGATTAACCTTTTATTTGCAGGTCTGTCTTCTAATTGCATTTTGTTTACATGACCTGTAGTTATGGCATCATTGCAATATAACCATGAAATTTACATATTAAAAAATTACTTTGATCTTTACTAAACTCAGAGACAGTGTAATGGAGGCAGACATACTCCTGGAAATTTAAGCTTCTGGATTTCTGTTGCTACCAATCTCTCCTATTTGGGATTTGTAGTTGGAGAGCTATGTTTTTAATAAACTGCCAGTCTGACCAGCTACATGTACTGAATATCTGGAAGCAATTTCTTTCTTTTTTCTTTTTGAACCTTTGTTAATGGACTGTCAGATATAGTTGGGTCAATAGCTAAAGGACTTGTAAATGTTATTTTTGGTATCCTTTAGTGTTGGTTGTTTTATTACCACTGTGAACAGAGTGGAAGAAAGTGAGAAACAGATAAGTCTTGTACCTGTTTTATCTGGGAGGGGTTACACTAAGATGTTTAGTTTACTTCAAAATATGCTTCTTAATGTAGTGAAACTGCATCCTTCCCCTTTTAAATTAAAGGCACATCTGAAATGTGAATTTCACAAAACTCAAGGGGTTTTTTTCAGTGATTTCAAAATTTTAATTTTACAATTTAATTTTTATGAATTGAGTGATTTAAATATATGTTTCTTTTTGGGGTAAAAATTATAGAATTGTATGATAATGATAAGTATTACTTAGGTAGACGTTACACTTCTGGTACTGAAGTTCACATATTTTAATTTGCTCCAGGATGAATTTCTGTTTCTGTTAATATCGTGATTTAGAAATGGTGTTTCCACTGAAACTTCCCAAACCATTTGCAGCTTTTACAGAACTTTACCACTAAGCTGATATCACTATTTGGAAAAACAAAGACAAAAACAAGGTAGCAATGCACTGTGTCAAACGTGATCTTAGACTGCAGTTGTTTCATTTAGCATTTCATCCCTAGAGTGGAAATTTTTTTACATTAGCCCTGTTACTATTATAAGTTGTATCATTCATTAGTCAGCCACTTGTAACATTCTTTTTTCAAGTGACTACAAAAATTAATACCTCTCTATTTTCCTTTTTTTTCTTTTCTGTATGGTGGGTTTGGGTTTTTGTTGCTGTTTTACTATGGTTTAGTGTTAATTGTTTCAAATATAGAACAAAAATTTTCATGGGCAGTTTCAAATGGGTACAAGAGCAGTAGATTGCCCAAACCTGGAGAGTGGGAAAATGAGCAATGGAGGCATGTTTTCATTAGATTAGAAATATTATTCTTTGGAACTCAAGGTGCAAATTATCCTGTGCCATAATGTTCTTTTCAAACACACAAGATAAAATTTGCATATCTAAATTGGATCAGCTTGAATGGGTTTCCCTGCTGTCTCATCCCCTCAGCTACAGTCTTTCTGAAATGGCTGCAGGTGGATCCAAATAGTAATTTTTAAGTCTATTTTTAAGATCATCTCTGAAATAAATATTTTTTCTTTTAGTTTTTTATTGATTTCTTGCAGTGAACATCAGCAAAATTTCTCCTATGACTCATCTGAGTTTAATCTGCATGATGATTAAAGGTTTAAATTTAACTGTGCTTACACTGGCTTTAAGAGTAACAATTTAAACTGGCTCAATAAAATCACAACTGTTTCATATTGTTAAAATAGTAACCTTCCCTTCCCTTCCCTTCCCTTCCCTTCCCTTCCCTTCCCTTCCCTTCCCTTCCCTTCCCTTCCCTTCCCTTCCCTTCCCTTCCCTTCCCTTCCCTTCCCTTCCCTTCCCTTCCCTTCCCTTCCCTTCCCTTCCCTTCCCTTCCCTTCCCTTCCCTTCCCTTCCCTTCCCTTCCCTTCCCTTCCCTTCCCTTCCCTTCCCTTCCCTTCCCTTCCCTTCCCTTCCCTTCCCTTCCCTTCCCTTCCCTTCCCTTCCCTTCCCTTCCCTTCCCTTCCCTTCCCTTCCCTCTTAGAAGTAATGTTTTATGATAAATGTGACAAATGTTGCCATGCAAGGGAGTTCAAGGGAAGACCCTGCAAACAATCTTGTTCTACAACGCTAGGTTTTTCTTCTGTTTTTCAAAGGTAGACTCACTGATACTGTACTGATTCAGATTTTTGTTCTCCCCTTCCATAAACTTCTTTCTCATAACTTTGATAATATTTTATTACATTAATCAGGATGGAAGTGTATAGACTATTTTCATCCCTACCAAAACAATTATATTCTTAATAGATTTTTATCAAGTATGAGGGCAGATCTCATAATGATCTGCAGCATCCTCATGAGGGAAAGTGGAGGGGCAGGCACTGACCTCTTCTCTCCAGTGACAAGTGGCAGGGCCCAAGGGAATAGCAGCATCCTGTGTAAGTGGATGCTTAAGCTGGGTATTAGAAAAAGGTTCTTATCTGAGAGGGTGGGCACTGTAACAGGCTCCCCAGGGAAGTGGTCATAGCACAAAGCCTGGCAGAGCTCAAGAAGCTTTTGGGCGATGCTCTTATGCACGTGGTATAATTTTTGAGCCAGGAGTTGGACTAGATGATTCTTGTTGATCCCTTCCAACTCAGAATATTCTATGATTCTATTATTCTAATTAATTTCATCCAGCTGCTCAATTTATTTTGTGTTTATTTGGTAGTATGACTACTGACATATCAAGGAGAAACAGCAAGATAAATAATTTAACTTCTGTGGAAAACAGGGCTAAAGTTCAAAGACAATATTTTATTTTCTGTAAAATAGTTAGAAAGTTTTAAGGGTAATATTTTTACAGTGTCTCTCTGATGTATGTAAAAAGAAGTGTAGCACAGTATTATTAGGCTATAATGGTTTCTGTACCAAGGAATGGATGACCTAAACCTTATGCCAGTTTGTCTGTGTTTTACTAGTTGCACATGTATTTTAACTGCAAAAGTTGATGTAAGAATAAGGAGTATGCTGTCAAGATGGTCCTTGGGCTCCATTAAATGAACAAATAGAAGCAGAAAATGGTTTGACGTCAACAGTTTCTCAAAAGCCTCTGTCCAAGGTGCTGAGTGTTAGTGTTCATCAGCATTGTGGGATGGTACCCCATGTGCTGAGGGACTGGCTCAGGTGGGTGAGCTGTGCTCTCCTGCCACCATTGTGCTTAATCTTAAGGTTGTATTCTGGGTGGGCTTGGTGTTTAGTGGCTTTTGGTTTAGGTTTGGGTTGGGTTTTGAAGTTTGTGTCTATCTTTGTTGTTGCCGTCTTTACTAAAAACCCAAACTATACTAAACCATGACACTTTTGTTTTCTGTTTTGGTTTTGTTTCTAAATTTCCTATTTTGTCTATGTAGAATGTTAGTGTTATAGAAAAGTCCGATTGGTTTTGGTAGTTTTATGTACAGGTGGCTAAATCTCAACATTATCAACTCTTAGTTTATGTACAGGCCTAGTTCAGGTTGGTGTTTCTGTTTCTTTATGTAGGAGGTGTGATACTCAGTTCTATAAATAGTTCTGATTTATGTATTGTTGAAGTTTGTTTCTCTTGTTCTTGCCAAACGAATTTGAAACTTTATGTGATTAGGCTAGGATTACTGCTGTATCCCATGATGATGATACTCATATATTCGTCAGAGAAAAAACCCACACTAGTGTTTCTGGATGCAACATTAGCATTGCATGGGTTTTTTTTGAAGATCGCAGTAACTGTCTTCTTCCATCTGAGTGATATTCAAGGAGGTGTGATTGGCCTAAAGTCCAATGTCTATGTCTACCTCATGGAGCCTACACTGTTATACTACAGTAAGAGGTTATAATACTACTACTGCAAAAACACCTTGGATACCATTGGTGAGGGGAATAAGGAATAAGAGAGATTCCAGT
Source organism: Aphelocoma coerulescens (assembly GCF_041296385.1). Lineage (NCBI taxonomy): Eukaryota > Metazoa > Chordata > Aves > Passeriformes > Corvidae > Aphelocoma > Aphelocoma coerulescens. The sequence goes on along the minus strand of NC_091015.1, from coordinate 36,222,171 downwards.
GGTTGTTCTTTGACTGAAGGATTAGTTCTGTTGCTTTAGGCTTTTAGGAAATACAATAAGGTCAAATCTTATTTCTGTTAAGGGGAACATAACCTTTTGGGGAGAAGATTCTGACTGTGTTTTGATGGGGAGAGGGGCAGCTGAACTCTAGACAAAAGACTGCTGTTATGCACGATTTGTTAGTGGACCAAACAAGGAAGGATGGGCTCTGTGCAGGAAATCTCACTTGTGCAAACACAAACATGCGCATCTGGAAAGTTACCTGACACAGGCCACACTTAGCACTGTGGCAACTTGGCACTGAGCTGAGGAGAGAAGGCAGCGTTCTCTCTAACTGGTCCCAGAGGCAGGCTTTGGGCAGTGGGTTAGTGACATCCTGCACTTCTCCAAGTCTGGGCATTTTGCATCTGCAAGGTAAGTAGTACTTCCCTGCAAACTCTGTGTGTGTGTGTTTGTGTGTGTTAGCCAGTGTCATGGGTTAGCAAGCATAGTCCCAGAAGGGATGTCCTTGCTAAGGGGTGCTTACAGCTTCCTCTGGGACCTGACAGAACCTATCAGATGGCCAGTTTGAATATGGACAATTCTTTAAGCCACTTAAAGTTGTGACTGCCTCTGTGATACACACTTAAGAATAGATGCCCCCCCCCCCAGCTCTCTCTCATTTCCAGTGCTGGGACAGGTGGCTGCAGGCCCCGTGTGGGGGCCAGCGGGCCCGGCCAGGCCCTGCTCGGGCCAGGCTGGGCTGGGGCACGGCCATCCTGGAGCCGATAGACCTGTTCCACCCGCAGAACCCCCCCACAGCCCTGCTATGTGCAGACGGGCGGCTCCCCCTCTCCAGTGCTGCCAAGATTCAGCTGAAACTGCATCACAGAGATCATGTGACCAACAGTGATAAGCTTCATTCCAGCTGAAAGGCCCAGGTGAGATTAACCCTTTTAGTGCTGTGAAGAGCTGAAAACCTGAGGGAAGAGAAAGAGGAGATGCTTAAAGCTGAAATTCTGTTGTAAAGCTATGGTGGTGATGGACTATGATATATCAGAGTATCCTATTGTAATTTCATGAAGGCATGGGGGGTGGAGCATTCAACTTGTCAGCAAAAGCACCTGTGCTGAGATAGGCAGATGCTGACGCAGCTGTAATTTCATGAGAAGTTTGAACAGGGAGAGATGGAAGTGATGAGGACTTTTGCTCCAAATGGAAAAGGAGAAAACCTCAGTTCCTAGAGATGCTCCCAGAGATAGTCCTAAAGATGTAGATGAGGAAGAGCCTTTGCTCCTAGGGAAGGAGAAGGGCCTCTGTTCTTAGAGATGAAGTGCTCCCAGAGATGGGTGAAGAGAACTTTTGTTTCTGAACGGCTCAACCTTAAAATTTTACCCCAAAAATCTTCAAGAGTGGACCCTCAAAAGCAGTTGTGGGAAAAGCTGCAAGTTGGGGAAGGGACTCGCATGCGAGCAGAGAACCAACCTGGGCGGCTGTCTCGTTGTGATAATGTTTTCATAGCATGGACAAGAGAGACTCCTCTTCCTAAATGCAGTGAACAAGGTTATTATGGAAGTGGTAAACAGACTGAACATCTCAAGGGTTGTCTTTTACATTGTCAGTGGGAGACGGGAGAAAGGTGGGGGGAGGAGAAGTGCTCTGAAGATGTGGTATGATTTTTTTTCTTCTTTTAGGTCTGCTAATAAACTTCTTTATATTCTTTCAAGTTTGGTGCCTGCTTTGCATTTCTCCTAATTCTTATCTCACAGAAGGTAAATAGTAATGAGTATTTTGGACCAAACCACTACACTAAATTGGTGTTTCTGCCCGGTTACAAACCCAACCCGCTACAGCCAGACAGCCACGCACCACCCATTAAATCAGCCCACAGTGACATTGGGTTGCACCTTTACTGACTTTCAGGTGTTATTCTGTCACTTGCTGATTCATGGCCTGTACTGATGGTCATAACATTTTAACATAAGGCACATTTCCAGATGTCCCATCATGGATGCCATGTTGTAGTTCTGAGAATAGAGTGAGAAGAACAATATTTTTGAATATTGTAACTGTTCAACTTCATTCATATACCTGCATATGTTAACATAATATGTTCACCAAATTATTGGTGTGGTGTTTGGCTTTCTATGGGAAGTCTTAGGCAATATCCCATCATAATTTAATAGTCTGTATTGAAATTGTAATGAATCCGTAAGTTGTAACGAATTTCCTTGCTGTTGCCTCTCTGGTTAATCCCATGTCTTTTAAATTGCATTTACTGTTTATAATCCAATGTGTTTCAGTAGAGCAAACATAACACTTGTGCTGTGTCATTTCTCATCTCTTAGTTCTTAGTGTTTACCAGCAGATAGAACATGGGTTATTAGTTCATTAGGGAAAATCAGGGTACAGAAAAGTTAATTAATAGTGAAAGAGTTGCTTCTGTGTAAGACAAGAAATACCTTCAAAATTTTCCAATAATCTTTGTTAAAAAGTGGTATGTGTGCTTTGCAAAGAAATAGTTTGTTCTGCCATAGTGAAGCTAATGATTCTCAGCACACACTAGCTATGTCAAATTGCAAAATGAACATCAGAGTTTGTATGTTGTAGGAATTAAAACACCATCAGTTGAGTTAATGAGGAGCGTACAATGAATATGATCTCATTTTTGCAATGCAGTTTAAGTGAAAACCTTTTAAGGAACTGTTGCAAAAATCATAATTTAGGGGGAAAACAGACAATAAAGCAAATGTTTGCTATCTATTTTAATTACTTTCTGCTTAGAGGTATGCATTAGGTTTATTTATTGTTTGATTTCAAATTATGTCTCTTAAATGGTTTAGGAATACAGTGGCTAATGATCCATTCTGAAATCAAATGACTAGAGTCTTCTCTATTCCATTATACAAAGCCAAAGAAACTAATTTTTGATTGTTTCATTGTGATATCATGTGAAGATCACTACTTGAAATTATAGATTAGCATAAGCATGGGAATGTGAAACAGAATGTGACACACAAAAGAGAAAGGGAATTGGTGCAATTTTAATTTTTTTTCAAATGGGAAAAAAAATGAGAGTGGGTTTTTGAATTATGGACTAAACATGTGAATGTAATGAAAATGTCATCCCCTATTAATATTTCAATTATTTCTCTTTCTGTAGAATTTCTTACAAAGACAGCACTATGAAAATCTCTCTGTAATAGATGATCTCTTTGAAACTTTTTAAATGTTTGGTGGAAAGAAGAGGTTCTGTCCTGGCCAAAGATAATAGCAGTTTTCTTCTTGCATACGTGTAAGAGAGATAGGAAGATTTATTTTCCTCCTTTCTGCCAAAGATTCAAGATGTGTGGTTCTTCCCTGTGTCAAAATTATGTATGCACCTAGAGGACTTAGGAGATGAAGTCAGAAGACTCAACTCTTAACAGAAGCAGGGAAAACTTAATGTACTTCACCAGTCCCTTCAGATATGAAAATTAAGTCTTGGGAGCTTAGAGGAAGCCCTGCCAAACTGCCTATCTGCAAATCAAGAATAATTTTTCTCGGAGACCATTGCAGTCAAGTCAATATAGTTAAGTTTTATATTAAAAAAAAAATCTTGGTTCACAAGGTTGGAAATCAAGCATTTTGTTGACTGCCAGTCAACCAGTTACTGATAGAGAGAGGGGATTTGGTGTAGGCATATGCATGTTTAAAGTGTTTGACATAATGGAGTTCTTTCCTGAATCCTGTCAGTATATTACTTTGCTATGGCAACCCTGTAGTTTTACAGGGGATGAATTTATTGAATTCCACCCTCCTTTAGCCTAAGTGAGGTACAATGTGTCCAGCTATTCAGTCAGTTTCAGTATTTAAGATGCATTCAAAGACCATAAGATATTTAACATCCTTTAGATATAAGAATATGTACAATAATCAGATTTGGGCAAACTTCTACATGTGTTATGGTCTTGCTTGTATATCTGTAGGAAGGAGAAAGGACTAAAATGATCTGAGGATTTACGGTTCAGTTATCCTCCAAGGTTTCCAAAGCAGGTTGCTTATAATGGTTTTCTATTAACTTTTGGAGGAAGCAGAATGTATTTTTTGTTTTCTTCATAGTTCTTCATGTGAAAGTCTGAATTATTCAATTTTGTCCTTGATAAAGAAAAATACTAAATAGTAATATAATAAAAATAGCTTTTGTACATATTTAAGGATTGAAAATACCTCTGAGTCAATCTGTCTGATGGAGACATTAATATTTGAGCACATGAAGAAGTGTCTGTAGGCAGTGTATGGAGGTGGACGTGGTGGTGAGAGTATTTTAGCAACATATTGAGAAGATTGCTATTTTCCGTTCACTGTGTGGGATGTCTCAGAAAAGTAACTTTATACTTAGGCACCAATATATCAGCCAGACAACTGAAGTTGTGTGTTGTGTCTGTATTTATATATGGGGGCTAAGAGAATTTAAGCTGACATAAACTGTGTTAGCATCTAGTTAGCATATTAATTTTAATATGTGTATTTAAGTCACTAATATGAAATAATCATTACTTATTTTTTATCATATTGATACATCTAGGAAACAGGTTTTTATGTGAAGATCGACTTTTGCTTTATACATGATATATCTTTTTTTTTTGCACTGGTAAATGATGTCTATCTATTTACCTGAACTTAGTTTGTTGTTTTACCTGAACTCAGCATCATTCAAACATTGCCATTGTGATTTCAAAGTCACGCTTCAAATTTTTAGTGCTCTCCACCCCACTTCATCTCTGTAAATTAAATTTCCTTGTCCCAGGGAAATTATGCTCTACTTATCTAACTGGATGGTAACAACTGAACTGCATGCTGATCCAGAGACAACTGTTTTGCCAGTTTCTGTAATATTTCAGTAATAGTTCAGTCACTGAGAATCTCCTCCACACCATTTCTTCCTTCAGTGGGCAGTATATCAAATGAAGCTGTCTCGTATACTGCAGAGAGTGTAAAGATGCAAATGTCAGTTATTTAGACCAAGGTTAGTTTTGAGTCTCATGGGAAAAACCTGTGGAAGCACCAGAGCTCCCACTAACAGTTAATGAGAAAGCTTTTATCCCATTTTCAGATGTGCAAAGGTAATAGTGATTGGAGAAAACTGGCTATATTGTCTTTTTTGATCATAGGGAAGAACAATGGTGCCATTTTATGAATGTTTTTCCCATCCTGAAAAGTGTCACATCACCTTAAGCTTGGTTTGATCCGCTTTAATGAGGCTCTAGTTTTAATGCTAATGCCGATAATTTAGCAAACGTTTTTCATCAGCACACAGAATGAATTAAATGCATTGTGATGTGTATGTAGAAAATTCAATTATATGTGGTTGTGATATCAGCAATCTTGGTGCACAGGTTTGGCTACTTGCTTTCTTTTTGCCATAGAAATATTGGTGCAATGAAATGGAAGCAAGGATGATGCTCAGCAGAAGAGGAGGAAGAAAAGGCAGAACTTCAGAGAATGGGAGATTTTGTTAACACAGCTCAGCATTTTGCAACTAGTCTGTGTGGTTTGAAATTGTAACTTTTTTTCATTAGTATGCACTTAGAGTTTGTTAACTTTGTGGTCTTCCTTATTCAGATTTGCTTCTTGCATTGTAGTTTGCTCCAGAGTTGACTTCAGTGAGTGACGTATAATTTTTAATAGTAAGATTGATCAGTAGGAACAGATTTGCCTTCCACCTTCCAGTTAAAGCAACTACCATATAATGGAAGTATGACAAATAAAACATACTTGTGAAGTTTTAGATAATATTAGAGAGGGAAGGATTTATTTTGAGATATTATCTTTAGTGCTGTAACTTTAATTATAACCTAAGATTCTGCAAAATATTATTATTAATGATATAATGGGGTTCTATCTTAGGGCTTAGTTAGTTAGCAAATCCCCACTGAACCTTGATTATTAATTCAGAATGCTTTAAATCTCACCTCATCTTACCCTGTGTCTGAATGGTGTGAGATACACTAAGCAGTTTACTGAAGTAATACTTCTCTTGTTTATTGATCTGTTGAAGCCAGCACAAAACACATAGCTGCACTTTTGGCCTGCTAAATTAGGACTCTTAAGAAGTTAACAAATTATTAAAAGCTATTTCCACCTATCTTGTGTTTGTCGCTACTACTGAGTCTGTGCATTTCTGGAAACCACTAAATGTATTAATTAAGTTAAAAAAAGCTGCACCAATGAAACAACAACTCACTAAAGAAATCAACCTTGTTTAATTTTCTTATTAATCTTTATTACTTAACTAATTTGAGAATTGATAACAGAATGTTTGAGTGATTTATGGCCTGAAAAAGAAGACCAGAATTTCCCTCCTTGAAAATCGAAATTGGCTTGTCAGACGTGTAGATGAAGGATGATCAATCAATAGGATTTTAATAAGAAAAACGTTTGAAATTGACTGAAGGTGGCTTTTGTTTATGGTGATTTGGTATGTGCATATTACTAAGCTCTCCCTGGAGAGGATTTTCAAAGACAATGGGCACTGATTTTCTTTGTTTATTTCATTCTCTTTCTGTTCCCCTTGCCAGGGATTTCAGTACTTACCTCTCCATTGTGTCTTTGAAATCTCCCTGCCTGCTTTTCAGGTCCTGTCAATAATTTTACTTATTTGCATTTCCAACTATGAGTTTTAACCACTATTTTTTTCCAATAAGCTTGTTGTCTAGATAAACATTTAGATTCAGCCTAAGTTCATGCTAGACATGGGGGCTAGCTGTTCCCATTGATTTAAGGAACTCAAATTTCAAAAGTACACACATACATTGGAGGAACAGAGTTGAATTGGAAAGACCCATTAAATGCTGTATTTTGGTTACCTCTTGGAAAATCTAGTATAATGGGCTTGGAGTTAAAAACTGGTTCTAAATGGCAGTTATGGTCAACTGGGTTGGTTTGTTTACTCCGCTAGTGAAGTCCCTATTAGGCTTTCTGAAATTGATATAACGAAAGTTAGATTAAAATAGGTCCATTCTGTGTGCAGTCTTATTCACATACCTATACAAACGGTAGAGCCACATCAAATGCATTAAAAGAGTAAACAGTGTATAGCACATCCACACAATCTCTGGTTGTCACTTCTTCCTTGCAGTTTTTTTCTCCAGTTAGGTTTCTTATCCTGATTTCAGCCTGTTTTCTTGGCTCTTCCTATCACTGTTTTCCGAGCATTCTATCCTAGTGACTTAGAAGCCACTTATGTTCCACTTTTGCACACAAATTTTATTTGCCCGCAGCACTCTGTAAGCAAGTGCATACTCGTACCACAGTTACAGAGGAGGTTCTAGTTTGTGCAGACTTCTCTTTGGAGTTTATGATGAGAAGAGCACACTGATCATTCCCAGCACAAGTTCAAGTTTCTTTCCCAAAACAGGGGTTACCAAAAGCTTTTAAGTGAAAAATTCACCATTTTCCTCATGCGTTTTTTTTTTCCATTTTATTAACACAGAAAGGGTCATGGAGTCAGTTTTGATCTTCTCAGTCAGTTCTCATCTTTGGATAGGATCTTCTTCATGTGGTTTGCATTGAAGCCAGTGTAATCTGGACAGAAAGAACAATGTTTATTCACACAGTTTAAAGCCATAAAGTAAAATTAGGCAATTTAATCTGATCTTTTTCAGTTCTTGGACCATTATATTTCACAATGATATTGATCTATTTAGCCCAGTAGCCTTTGGCTACATTATCAAGTCAAAACTAACACTTTTCTTGAAAACAAAAATTGTAAATACACTTTTTTATCATGTATCTTTATCCAAAACTGGGTGCCCTCCTGGATTAATTCATTGATTTCTTACTTGAATTCCTCTAGCTTGATGTCCCAGCAAGCAGTTCTAGATATACTTCCTGGCTATATCTCAGTGTGCTCTCCTTATGAAGAATACTTGTTCACTGTGAGTGTTTCATGCCAAGGATGTTGATTTTGTTACCTACAATTGAAAAACCACCCCATACCAATGAAAGAATGGCTAGGAAAATGTCTAGATATGAAATAGATTAAAAACCAAACACCACCCTTCCTCCCCCAATATAATCAAACAATAAAAAGAAAACCTTAAAAAAAGATAAATCAGTCCAGGAGATGCTATCTTACCTAAATAAAAGCAAAGAATTTATAAAATCATAACTAGATGAAAAGATATTTCTAATCATTCATGTCAGTAGAATCTTCATTAATTTTTCAAAAATAACTTTTTCTTGTAGCAATTTTTTTGTAGTAACCAGGAAACAATGAAGAGTTTAAGTACACATTATTAATATACTCAGTTGCTTTGTACATGTGATGCTTTTCTTCTGTGCAGCTCAAACACATAACTTTGAAAGTTCCTAATTTGTTCTTCAAATCCATGACCTAAAAGAATGAAACAAATTTAAGAGACAGGCATCGTGAAACCTCTAATGTTTGCAAAAACAGTTATTCTGGGGAAACTATGAATAATTGTACAACTTGTGTAAAAGAGGCTGGGGTGGTTTGTTTGTTTGTTTTAAAAATTGCAAGCTTACAAAGCGGATGTGACATAAAAACCCTGTAAGGATAAAATCAAGGCCTCTTACCTGCTATGAAAGAAAAAGAGAAATCCATAATAGCTTATTATGACATGGTCGAGTGGGACACCTAGAGGCCATATATTTAGGATCCCTAATAATAACTTTAGCTGGAAGTTTTGCACAGCACGTCTAATTTTGAAAAACTGACTTTTTTTTTCAGATTTTTCATGTTTAGCATATTTTTGTGGCTTCCCTGACTGGGGTCCCTAGCATAGATATGAAGAAAAAGAAGAGATTGTTTTTGAGTCTGGTAAAGAGTTCTTAGGATTAAGAGAGCCCCGTGCAGCTTATTCCATCCTGAAGTACTCAATATCTAGTAAAGTTCCTGCAGGTCCCATATGAAGAGAATTATTACAATATACTTGTGACTGTAATAAAATATCCTTATGAAAGTCAGGCTCTCACAAAATGCAGAACTAGAATTTTTGGCCCGTGAGTTTGTAAGGGAATGAAGAGAACAAAAGCTTCTTTTAACTGTTATGAGAATTATTTAGGTCATGGATCTTACAAGGAAACAGACATGTAAGGGAACATATTTCACCTTCCTAACTTCTCTAAAAGTTAGGGGTGCAACCGCATCCCTGCATCCCATGAAATGGATATTTCCAAGGGCATCCTACCTCATACGGCAACAGAATAAGATCAGCAGGTTACAAATTTACAAAGCTTCTCAGAAATATTTGGTACTCTATTATCCAGTGGGCATTGGCTGTAATAAACTCATTGTAACCGTAGAGCTAAATGAATAGGAGATAGGTGACTTATTTGTCCTGGCAATATTTGTCATTTTCATACCTAAGAGAAGGGGAAAAGTCTTGGAGATCAATCAAAACTAGCATGGTTCAGATGAAGAGGACTTTGACTTTTCTACACAATAAATAAAACATTTTTCACTCTAGAATTTGGGCTATTCTACTACTCATTCTGTATTTTTTGTGCTAGTCTAGTACTCATGCAGCACACATGGTTTAGTGGGGTACAGTTACAGAGTTTGTAAAACATCTTCTATAGATCTACAAAAATGAACTGAAACTTCCCTAAAGGTTTGGCATAACCAGTCTGAATTGAAGGCAGATGAAAGTGATTCTGAACACAGTTCTTTGTTGTGTATTGCTTACTCTAGCAACAAATGTGCCATATATATATAGTAGTCTCTGCATGCTCTTAGGTCTTACTATATGTAGAAATACAACATCATCAGGGTATGAGATAATATGATCCTGAACCTTTTATTCATGGCATTTCATAAAGAGAAGGGTGCTAGCATGGGACTGCCTGGTAGCAGAGGAATACCTCCAGGTTGATTGTATATATATCTTATTATTTCTCTTTCCGTAAAATAAAAGGTATTTCATGCTTATTTTGTCATCCTCTAACTTTTTAATGCTAGGAAATGTGAGTAATGTCATTACAATGTTTCATGGTTAACTCTATGTCATTTCATAAAGGTCTTTGAGGTTAGTCATACTTTTTGCAGAAAAATGAAAAGGTGCTAAGTTGTCAGTGTTTTGTGTGAGTAGTTTATAGACTTCTTGTAGCTATTGTGCCTCAAATAAAATAATTATGATTATTTAGTTTGGAAAAGATCTTTAGGATCATGGAATTCAGCCACTGACCTGACTCTACCAAGTGCACCACTAAATCATATCCCCAAGTGCCAACTCTACATCTAAATAAATAACTGTATCTGCTGAGGCTCCCATGTTGGTGCTCTAAGGGACAACAATGACATATTAAGTTTGTGATATGGATACTAATGTCAATCATAGTTTATTTCTATGCTTTGTATAGAGGCTTCTTCTCAGAAATACTTAACCATTGCTTTGGGAATGTCTAAGCCATGAACAACTGATAAATTAAGATTGTTAAGTATATTAGAAGTTGGGCTGGAAATAGTGGTTGCATTGTTAACTGGAGGGAAGTCCTGTGTTCACCGCGGCAAATAGGAGAGGGTAATAGGGCTTCAGACACACCACAGTGGAAATGGCTAACAACAGCTTTCCCAGAAAGGCATGCTGATGGCAACTGAAACTTCCAATCAGGATATATTCCCTCTTTTGTTACAGAGGTCTAATTCCTGCAGTTAGGTTGATGAGGTTGGTGTTGGTGTCTGTGTCTTCAGGCACCAGCCTACTTTTTGGCCTGGGGTATCACTGTCCTTTCCCTGTCTTGAGTAAAAGATGAGTGCATGTACTGCATAAGTGACTTAGTGTGTCCCAAAACCAGCTCTTCAGAGATCCTTTTTTTTTTTCCCAGACACAAAAATACTTTTGCATAATAAATATTCCTTCCATTTTGTCTCTGTGACCTATTTCTGAACAGTTTTAATTCATTATATCTTCTGACAAAAAAAAAAAAAAAGTGGAATTATGCTTTTGTAGTTCATTGATTTTGTGGCTGAAAAAATGGTAAAACCATGAAAAGTAGTGTGAAGATATTTTACTTTAATAATCTATATTTTACTGGTTTTGAAGTATGTGGTCCTATAGCTGCATAAATACAAGAAAATATTTGAATGTTTGTGTACGTGTGCTTACCCTCTGTCATGATGCTGCTTTGTTCTGCTGTCAAAAGCCACTTTGATTCATTGTGCCAACTACATGGATGATCTGTTCCCTGATGATGTTTCCAGATGATCTGAGTCACGTACAAAATATTCTCAGAGGCTTTCTTTATACATTCATAAAAAATTCTAGGTAGAATCCATTGTATTTAATAACTCTGAAAAGGGGGCCTTTTCCCCTAGTCTCTCTATAGACTTGACTCTTCCTCTGGTGCATACCTCTGGCTAAAAAGTCAACATTTTTACTCTTAATTTTTCAAAGGAATATATAAGCTACATATGTTTTAAGTATGCAAGTCAATTCAGCTATTGTCATACATTTCCTGAGGTTCTTAAAACTTCTTTAAGCCCTCAGATTCTTAATCCTGTTTTTCATAAATTATGAAGCTGGCATTGTTTTTATTATGTTGAATATTCTTAAGTCCCTCTACACAGCCTGTTAAATGCTATGTGTGTGATTAACTTAACTGCAGATGTAGCTGTAAAATTGATGTAAATCAATGAACTCAGAAAAAATTTTGTTTTAAAAGTGTTCTCTCTAGTTCAAAGCAAAGGCTGAAGGGGAAACTATGCTTTCTAAAGTGAATACAGTATGATGTAGCAGAAGTGAATAAAATGTACCTCCTGAAGTGCTTTTAGCTGAGGGTACAAGTTCTGGATCAGGATGCTATAAATTTGTTAAGATCATGGCTTTCTATGTATCCCTTATCAACCTATAATCTCCTGATTGTTGCCTGTTTTTCAACAGCTGAGGAACAGTAATCCACACTTGCTTATCTCTCTTAATCACAGCCTCATGGTACTATAGCTCCCTGAGCCTTTAATTCCCTCTTAGAGGCGTAACAGAGTGGAAAGTAAACAAAGACGAATTTGCAACCTTCAACATTGCTAATTTGCTCTGATGTCAGAATATTTAAACAGGCAAGGACTTGGGAATTATTTGATCACAACTGATTTTAATCTAATGCATGTGAAAAGGCTGAGTCTGGGAAGGTTGTGCAAAATGACAGGCGTCCCAAGAGAGGTTGACTGAAGGTTTCTTCTTTAAACAACAATAGCTCCATCATTTTTCAACTCTGGGTCCTGTGCTCTTACTGTGTATTTTTTTTTTTTTTTTTCATTTTTAATGTAACTTTCTGAATATGATATTGGTTTCCTTGAAAATTCCTCATTTGCTTCCCAGTTTATAGGTGTCAGAAATCCAATCTTTAGGCTTGTTATAGTGTCTGTTCACTGCATAGTGGGTGGGAGAGATAAAGATCCCTATTTGAAAGGCTTTGTCTCTCTCCACATTTTTGTACCATCTTGACAGCCTAATGTATCCTGCATACTTTCATATGTAAAATGATTGATAACTTGATCTTCAAATTATTTCAAATTACACAGTTGACATTTATGCATGTATATATGTGTACATACTTTCTGGATAAGAAAGGATGTTATCTTGTGTTATATATTACGTGCACACTTCATCTACCACAGAAGTGGTGTGCTTACACATACATACACATTATCATACACACATATTCATCTGTCCTCATAGCAGATAGCTATATGCCATTACCTGAAGCAGATTTGATAAATATATGCAAGACAAGGTAGTGCTGTTTTTTTTTTTTTCCTACATTTTCTTCTATTTCCCTTCATAAGGTCTTAATTGTCTGTTTAATGCATGTGTAATCACTTATTTTTTTGTTGTTTACAAAATGGTTAATGCAGCATACATAGGATTATCGGGACAAATGTCTGATGCTCTCTTAATTGTTATATATTGTTCTGTTTATATCTGTTCTGGTTGAATGACTTGTGTTTCTGAAGCATGTCTGATGATGATTTCTTCTTTTCGTATTAGCATGTATCATTTGGGATATTCCAGGGAGAGATGTGTCTGGGAAGCCAGCCTTTTGCAGTCACTCTCTGCACTGAGATTACAGCACTGGGCTATTTGTGTTTCTCCTCATCCCTGTTTCTCTCTGTCTCTCACTCTCTCCAGCTGGTGTAAATGACTGCTGCTGCCTCCCAGAGCAAGATAACCTGCTCAGTCAGCTGGAGCCCCCTGCGGACAGCTGTCTCGCTTTTAGCTGATGGAAAACTGCTATAAGCGCTGAATGGAAGAGCGTGGAGCAGCGACCATACCAGCACGAGGAGCTGCTGCAGTAGCAGCAGCAAGAGCGAGCGAGGACTCTATTGTTCCCTGGTGTTAAACAGTTTTTTCTTTTCAACTGCCATGCACAGCAGCGGGAGAGAGGTTTCCAGTCCCTTTCTCCCCGTGAGGAAATTCTGAAGAGGGGAGGATCGTTTGAAGAAGGTTTCGTGGTGGTGCTGCGGGTTTTGGACGCAGCAGCAGGCTGCTGGAGGCATGGGGTTGAGCGAGGGGAGCGCTTCTCTCTGCCATGGTCCAGGGGTGCCCGCTCGGTGCGTGGGAGTTCTCGTGCTTCTGCTGCTGGGAACCTGGGACGCTCATGCACAAAGTGAATTTCAAACTTCATCAGTGTATTTGTGGAAGACCGGTAAGTAAGGATGCTGTGATAACACAACAGCAGTGTGTTGAGTTTTTGTTGTAAGTAATAACCTTTTTGTGTGCTTTGTGTATGTGGAGGGAGAAAGTTAATCTAAATAACTAATGTTTACTGGTAGGATTGCAGGGGAAAAATAGGTCATCTTACAGGATTCTACCATCCAAGCAAATATTGCAATTAAAAAACTCCACATTTGTGACTCTGTGCCACTGTTACTGGGATCTCTTATATATTTTCTGTGTCTTCTGAGGTTTTTCATTTTGTTCAGCAGCTCTGTGCTATACATAAAGATCAGAGTATTAGTGCCTGTCCACAATGAGAAGGAGCAATGATTACAATTGGAGCCAGTATCATTAAAAGTGCTCTAAACATATTGAATTTTCACAAAGAAAGATGTGGTTCAGCATGTCTAATCTTTGTGTCCTGTGCTGACGTGTAATATATTCAGTGTGGTAATTGATGGGAAGTTGGGTTTGTTAAATTTAGGTTTGTTCCACAGAATATAGGACACATGAAAGCTAATGATGGATTAGGTGAAATTATCTAAGTGATGCCAGATCTCATAACCAAAGAGCCAAAGGCAAATAGGGTATGTGGATTCAGCACTAAAGTAGATGGATAATTTCCCCTACTTTGATCCTAATGAGTTACGTGTCTGTTTTAAAGATTGCATAGTCATAACAGTGCTTCAACCTCAACTCCGCATCAAAAATCAGTGGGGAATTTTCCTGTGTCTATTAATATATTGCATTAATTCAGGATTTAAGAGGTGATGAATATGTGCATTTTAGTTGTCTTGATACAGTTTTAGTTCCTATGTAAGTAGAGTCAAACTCTCATTTAGGAAATATAAAAATTTCAGACTGGGAAATATTTCACATTAGCTTTGGCAGGTAGCTTCGTTTCCTGTATGTTGCCAGGAATAAAACAATCCAAAAAGTAGTAGTTTTGTTTAAAAACTGATTTTCCATTAAAGGATAATACAATAATAAGAGAGATAAATCATTTGTCTGAAAAACAACTTTGAGAAGACAGTCTCTTTCCTGGATGGAGGGACCCAGCCTTCTGCCACAGAAACAGATCAATTTACAATTACAGTGATATCCTGAATTTTTTAAGAGGCTTCATCTATCCAGCAGCTCAGAGAGGAGATTAAAAGGAAATTCATTTAAACAAGAAGACAAGCTTTCCAATAACACTAGAAAGAGAAATCTGAAGAACGGAAAATCCTTTGCAACTTTCACTTCTGACTGAAAGATGAGTTACACAATGACAGTGACCCTTTTTTTCCTTTTAAACCATTGACAAACTAAAAACAGTTTCCAGTTCCATTACAGATTTATAAATGTTCAACACACGCTTAAAAAGAGATAATATACGTGCACAGGTTTATACAAAGGCACAGTAATAATATCACATTTTCATAAAGCATTTCACATTTACTCTAAGTTGCTAGGCATCAGCAATATAAACCCTCCAGCATCTTATTATGTCTCCATTTAACAGTGTAATAGATTGTATTTAAAAATGTTAAAATAGTAACATAATTTGAGGATGATAATAATAATTCTAGTGAGCCACTACTTAAGAACACGTGCAGTCAGTTTGGTATGGACTTAGCTCCACTTACTTTGCACATAGTACACGTGCTCTGAAGTCATGTCAGTTAATCCAGCAAGAAGGGAACTGTGTTAGCTTTTGTCTTCTCCCCCTTTTCTCCCTTCCTGGCAAAGACTGCTCTTAAGGAACTTTTGTGTAGAACAGGTATGATCCAATTACATTGCCTGATGAAGAGCTAATTCTTCTCTTCAGCTTTCCTTCTGTGACCACTCTTGTCTGCTTTGCCTACAGTAAGAAATATTGCAGCCATAACATCAGTGATTACATGAAAACATGATGAAAAACAAGTAATGAAAAACAAGAGTGGCTCTTTTCAAATGATGAGTGACAAGATGCAGTGAATAAGACACTGCATCTGTGTTTGGCTCCAAATTAAATTTTTTGCAGTCTTTTTCTTAGCTATGTATTGAATTATTTTCTTTTCCCCCTTCCACTTGTGGGAGGATCTAGAAAGTGAACTGGGAAAATTGCTGGTCAGTGGTCTGAAGATGTATAGTGTCCAGCAAAAGCGTCAGATGGAAAAACAAAACTAAACAGTAGTGAGCTCATGCAATTCAGATGACATTTTTCTTCTTCTGTGAAGGAGAGAGGTCAGGGGAATGTGTGTCTGAGACTTTGTCTAGGCAATCAGCTTGATTATATGCCTTTTGGGACTTCTTATGTCCAGTTTTTAAGAACCGTGCTGTTTTTGTATTGAATTTAGTCTGTCATCAGCTTTTGTAAGTGCTGTTCATGACTTGCATCTGTCTTGTTTTTATTTCTAAAGGTTTTTGAAATAATGTCTTGGTGTATGCTACTCTGTGTCTTCTATACTGGTTTACTGCATTATGTTTTCTTAAGGATGCCCTTGACAATAATCTAAAATGGTTATGAGGGTTGAGCTGAGGCATGCTTTCTTCTATAGAATAATAGTTCCTTTTTTTTTTTTTTTTTTTTTTAATGGGGTTTGAAGGGTTTTTTTGTTATGTTTCATTGGAAGGAGAGGAGTGTTATAATTCAAATTTCAAGTGTTTGTTTCCAGTACATGAAAAGCTCTCAGGGGACATGATTTCCTGTTTACTACCATAAAAATCTGAGGTTATTGCAATACTCAGTTTAACCATTTGGGGGTTTAATTATCTTTGATTCAGCATGGGCAATGTTGTGAATAATCTGCTTTGAGCAGGGAGGTTGAGCTAAAAGTTATCTCCAGAGGTCCTTTCTAATCTTCACTCATCCTGTGATATGGGTGCCATCAGCAAGTAATTTTTACTTCTCCAACTGAAAGTGCTTTGAAGTTTGGCTTTTGTTACTTTTTTTGATCTCTTGAGAGAATGGGTATTTGGTGTTCTGCTGTGTTTAATGGACCTTCAGAGTTTTGAATGGCATTTAAATGAACATAGTTGATTATAGTTGCAAGTGATTAAACTAGGTTTCTCACCAAAACTTCTTATTCCATCCTGTGCAGACCTGGTGTATGCATTTTATTCAGCCAGAAATACACAGCTGGTTCATTTTGTGTTGTCACTGGAAAAGCCATTTTGGTTTTTTAACATAAAATAAAGCAAAGTGATGAAACAGCAAGATTCCTAGAGTCGAGTCATGCTGTGTATCTGCTTGATGATCTGAGCTAGAAAACAACAGCTTTTAGCAACTCATGGAAGAGAAGTTGTGGTACTGAGGATTGGTGATTATATTGATGTGAGGTTGACACACACTGTGAAGTGTTGAACTTTTTATGCTGAAAAGAGTTTTTAATGACGTTTTGTTCATGAGTATTTTCCTTTGCAATGAGCATTTGTTTTCTTCAGGTTCTACACTTCTACATTGAACTTCTTTGAGTTCCTTAAATGCTATTTTTATTCTTCCTGAACTTTTATGATTAGCTTTAGAATTTTACTGGATATTACTGAATTGTATCTGAAGGGAAGTTGTCATGAATGGAGCCAGGCTCTTCTCAGTGTTGCCAAGAAATAAAACAAGAGGCAACGGGCAGAAACTGATGCACAGGAAGTTCCACCTGAATACGAGGAAGAATTTCTTTACCGTGCAGGTGACCAATCACTGGAACAGATTTTCCAGAGAGGTTGTGGAGTCCCTCTCACTGGAGATATTCCAGGACTGTTGAGATGCAATCTTGTACCAGTGCTCTGGGAATACCCTGTTTGGGCAGGGAGGTTGGACCAGATGACTCAGTGAGGTCCCGTCCAACCTGACCCGTTCTGTGATTTTCATGTTCAAAGATGCCTTATAATTGTGTGATACTGCCCACCATGGGCTAAGATATTGATGTACCTGTAAGTTTTGCAGAGAACAATGTGATGACTGCTGATTCCTAAATGAAGGCACCCATAAAGTTTTCATTTTTTTCACTTTACGTGAAGATGCATGTTTTTCTTCACCTGTCATTTCATCGTGCAGGACATATATTTACCATTTCTTTGCACAACTGACTAAGCATAGGTATTTCTTGCCCCATCAGAAGTTTCTTTTACTGCTTTCTACCCTCTCCTTCTTTTGTTTTTTGTTAAATTAACTGACATGCTGATTTGTGATGTGCTGCCAGTGTTGGATGTAATGCTGGCCTACAATTACTAAGATATATATAGAGAGAGATTATATATATAATATGCTGGTTAATTACTGAAGAATGCACAAAATCAACAAGGTTCTATCACATTAAAGTTGCATCTTCCAACAGCTTGAAGTTGTGCACATTACACCTTTGAAGTGGTAGAGGCAGCATTGGATTAATGTCTGGAATAAAAAAAGTCATAAGAAAAAAATCCAGGATGCAGTGCCTTTTCTATCATTATCTGTTTTAAAGACTGGTGATCAGATCTCAGATAGTAGAGATAGATGTAGCTCTACAGAATTGAGATATCTGCAAATGTTGGTACCAAGACTTGGTCTTTGTTATAACAATTGCAGCTGGACATTTTCCCTTCCTTTTAACAAGGGTAGAGCTTGAAATAGGATTTCTGTGGGTAACAGTGCTGTTTTAACATTAAAATGGAAAGAGAAAAAAGTCATTGTTTCCTGAAGAGAATGATTAAGTATCTATATTTTTCCTGCTTATGTTGTGTCTCCTAGATGAGAATTGGGCCTTAGATGATAACTTGTTCAACCTTTGATGCAGTCAAGAATCAGAGGAAAGGCAATAATATCTGTGTAGGCAACATAAAGAAGATCACAGGCACTTTTGGGGTAGTGGAGGCCTGGAGTGAAACCAGCAGGCCAGGTGGTTTCCACTGGAGCCAGAGAGTGTTGCAAATTCTGCAGTCCAAGAGCTCTCTGTAATCACTTTCTGATCTTTTTCAGGTAACACCATCTGTATGTGATTTATCCTTGTTCCATTGCCTTGGGAAGAGGGCTACACAAGGGCCTCCTGCTTCCAAAGCCTATAAACAAATGTTTTCTCTTTCAAGGTGTTACTCTAGGATTTTGTAACCAAATCACACTTCACTACTTGATATGAAATTGGGTCTCAACATTTCTCTGATTTTCAGCCTCTTGGTTTCCTCCTTATGCAGAGAGAGGAACAAACACAACATCAGTACCATTGCATCCTTGTCAGGTTTTACATTCTAAGGGCCAAATCTATTTTGAAAATAGTTTGGGTCCACAAATGGAATTTTCAACAGTTATGAAATTCCTCTTCTAACATCTTTGGTGCCTAAAACCCATAAAATCACTGAATAAAAAGTCTTTAATTTATTTTCCCTATGTATGACCCTAGGACTGTCCTATTTTCAGTGCACTGAATGTTCCTATCTCATATTAATGCCTGAGGAGAACAGAAGTCCTTCCTAGGACTGGCAGTCCAGCAGGCATTTCAAAATGTACCTAAATACACACTGACAGGAATTATCAGAAGGGAAAAAGGGAGAGAGAAGAATTACCTAACCAGACCTTTGATTAAAGCACTTACATTTTCAAGAGCTGTGTCATCTTGTTTGTTGGAGCTGTTCCATTACATTGGCAAAATTTACCCATTTGGTTTACTATTTTTTTTCCCTTTCTTTCTTTTTTTCTTTTTTCTCTCCAAACGGGAGTAAAGACTTTTTGCAGTAATTGCACCTTGAGACTGGAGACAGATAAGCCTGTGTCAGTAACTAGGAAACTCCTGATTTTAAAGAGATTATGAAGAAATGATCTGAAGAGGAGGATTAGATGTTAGGGAAAATCCTAAATGAGACGAAGATGTTTTATCTTGAGGCCTAACTGTCAGGAAGGGAATTCACATATGGTGATGAAAGAGGGCAATGAGGACCTCTTCAAGGGAAAATAAAGCCCTAGTTATGGCATGGTGAACTTCAGCTGGTGCCTGCACATCCTTGAGGAGAGAGGTCTGTCAAGATTTTTAAACTGTCATTGATTGTAAAGGATGTTTTTGGGGATTCATCTTTTTGATTCTCTGGTCTTCAGTTACAGAATAAGATAAAAGGAATAGTAATAAAAATTGCATTTCATCACCTTTTCAAAGAATAAAAATTATTCAAGCAAAATGTGCTAAAGAAACATTACTGTTAAATATAAATGATCCTCTAGGATAGAATGTGATTAAGTGTTGGTTACACATACACTGCATATATTCATATTAATTAGAATTTATCACTTTTATTACATTCTGTTATGTGTATCTAAGCAATCTCACTCTTTGCTGTTGTCTCCCAGTTAAATCCGACTTTTATGTAGTCAAATGGGCCTTGTTTATCTGGGTCTTGAATAAGGAAATATTCATTTTCATTAGGCATGTTCATCACTGTTGCTCTTTGCCCTCATTTATAAAATATCCTTTCAGATTTTTTATTCAAAAGAAATTTTGCAAAACATGTATTAAGTCTTTGACTAATGCAAAAGGCTTGTAGTTCAGCCTGGCAACAAAATATTTGGCAGAGTTGCAGAAAATGGTTGCGTTAAGGAAATTATTTATAAATGTTGTTTAGTATTCTGTCCTTATTTAACAAAATCAAAGTAAATATTTAAATGTTTGGATAAAAATGTTGTGCTGTGAAATTCTTTTTCTTATGCAGTTATTTTGCCATATTTTAAGTAGGAAAATAGAAAAAAATGTGACTGGTATTATAAACCTCTAGTTAAGATAAACAAATACTATATGCTAGGGTAATGGTTGATTTCACTTGTAGGATGGCATTTTGAAGCTGTCAGAAAAGTGGAAAATGGTAGTTGGTAATGTTGTACTGGTAGCAGAGGAGGTCTCGATTGTTTCTAGCAAGTACCCTGAAGTGCTTTTGCTAACTGGATCAGCTGAATCCCTCAGCTCATAGGGATGCTGGAATAGGAGAATGCCTCAAAAGCTATGGGTTGTTTTATTCTGCAGGCTGGTATCCAGTCTTGAATTAATTCAGGTTTTTTAAGACCTTATAGACCAGGGTTTAACTTTACAGTTCCCTATTTCACTTTATGTTGCTCTCATTTTTTATCCTGCTTTCCCACTCTGTTATTCAGATAACAGAATATCTTTTAACACAATAACTCCAGATTTAGCAGAAAGCCCAATTCCCATAATATAAAGCATAGTATTATCAAAGGCAAGTAGGAATCAATATTTTGAGTTAAAACTTGCTATAGTATAAATTAAATTGTGCATTAAACTTTGTATAGTGAGAAAGTAATTTGTGGGGTGAAGGACAATGCATACATGTATCCTGTTTATTGAAGTTTGCATCCTGGATTCACGTGTCTTTTTTTTGTTCTCTTCTCTTCTGTGTTCTGTTCACAAGCAAGTCCCCTCTTTGTAACAGGGTGGAGAGACCCTTTTTCTAGATGCATGTCCAGTCAAAATCTGTTTCTCTTTCTTAGCCTAGTGAAACTGAAAAAAGTGGTGGGTTCCTTAGGTAAGATATGTTGAAATTCTCGGTAACAGAAGTTTAAGATCTGGTGGGTTTGCGTAGCACCTCAGAAAAAGCAATGGGCTGACAGAGCCTACAATGGGAGGCAGCAGTAGCACTGACTTGGGTTCTATTTATGGATTCTTCTTTCTTTTTATGTCTGTTTCTGTCTAGGAGGGCAGAAAAAATACATGGAGTTACTAAAGTAATGGAAGAATTAGAAGAGAGAACCATATACAGAAATCCTAAAAAATTCTTATTATTGGGTAAAAGTTTTCCTAAATAATCACAATTAAAATAACTGTATTATGTGGCTGTCAAAACTTAGTCAAATGAAAGTTAATGTAAGCAGTTTTGTTACCACCAGCACAAATTATTGTCCCCTAGGAAATCCCATTGTTTTCCATTTTCATATGAATGCTGTACAGTGTTAAACTTATCAGTGTCTGGGATTTCACACAAAATCCAGGAGCCATTTATTGGAGCAATCAGAATGTTCCCAGCATTAAGTAGGACTGTGATTTTTTTTGTGCTGCTGACATTGCTCAAAGTCATCAGTTGACCACAATAGCTGGAGGTTTTTTTAAATTGCTTCTGTACTTTGTGACCATTGCCAAGATTGTTTTGGTGATTTTATGTCTGTGGAATAGAGAAGGAAAATCTGGTGTGTTTGCATGCATTGACGGGAGAAGTGCCATTAGATGCAGCCTTTATTGACTGTCTCAAATGGAGGTTTTCTTGTGTGATCCCTTGTGAATGATGTTGCTGGAAAGCAAGCTTTCAAATGTCCAAATACCAGTAAGAGTTTTCCATAGATATTTTAAGGGGGAAAGAGATTATGTGACCTTTCCTCGCAGTCTGTTTGTATTATATAAAGTGAGTTTGAGGGTATTAATTGGAAAGTGTTTCTGATGTGATGAGACAAACATTTTTAAGATTGATGGCATCTGCTAATCCAATGAGAAATTTCTTAATGAGAGACATTTACTTTCTACCTCCTGTATTATGCAAAATGAAATGTTTTTATTCATGAACAATAGTATAACTCTCCTTATGTGTGCTGGGGAATAGCTATTTTACCACTGAGCCATTAGAGAAATAAAGAATAGAACAGAGAGAGATTGTTTTATAATGAGTTGTGTTTGTACAGTGCCCAGCACAATTGAATTATCTTCATTTGCTGGTGCTCCTATGTACCACAGCTTTATACAAAACAACATAATTAAGACTTGTTAAAGATGCTGTTTACAAAGATACAAAGATAAATTATTAACATTCGAAAGGAGCATCCAAATAACATCAAGTGCCAAAAGTAGTTCAAATAGCTGATCTCAAGATGCCATACTAGAGGATACTGGAGGAGAGAATTATTTTCATAGGAAAAGAGTGTTATAAAAACCTTGGAAAGTAAATTCTCTGTGTGATAGTTCCAAAATGCATTGTTGGGAGACGATACTGGGAGAAGAGGAATGTTTTAAAAAGTTAGCATTTCCACATTCACAGATATAGCAGTCATCCCTTCTTCTTGCAAGTAGCAAAACTCTTGTTTTGAATTTTATGTAGATGTGTTTCATTATCCTAAAAGAACACTTGTGTTATGTAAAATTTTGCTCATTTTGCAGTGTTCTGCTGGTGGTTTAATCAAGTCTACAGTGTGAGGAATTTTGTTCCGTTTTATTCTGCTTGACTTAATTTTCTTGTGGTTTTCGGTCAAAATAATTCCTGGATTAGAGGAATAGGGTGGAGAAAGAAGGGAAAAAGCTGTTAAGGTAGTAATAAAACTGCTGCAGCTTGCAACAGGGAACATAAACCTTATTTGCAAAAGTTGTGTTACAAGCTAGGAAAGAGGCTGGATCTTGAATCCAGTCTCAGCTCTGCACATGGTTTGCAGTGGTGGCACTGGGAATCTGCTATCTATGAAGTGCCATTTACCTGAATACAGTTTTCTGTAGGTCTGTGCAGAGACAAAACAGAAGAAACTTTGAGTCTTAGGATTTTTTATATAGTTATTAGACAGTACCCAAGGAACCAATGCTTTAACACAGTTGTAGTACTTGGCATATACAAACAAAAATGGATGCAGTGGAGAAGACCAGGACGCTTGAGAGAAAGGAAGAAAGAAGTTAACATGAGTGGAAAATACAAACATGAAGAGCATGGGGCAAGAAACCAGCAGGGTTTTTTTTCTGTTGAAATCAAATATTTAAAATAGATTGTGAGATTGAAAAAACTCAGGGGGCTGAGAGAAGGGGAAAATTCCTGTATGAACAGATATGGAAATTTTCAAACTAACATGAATTTTCTAATGAATCAGTCTGGAAGCTATTTTCATGCAATGTTTCCAACAATACACATAGCTCTGTGTGCATGTTTGCATGTGTGATGTGTATGTTCAGCATACTGTCGAATACTGCTGTATGGTTCCAATGGAACTACTTTAAAATACATAAAATAATACGTTATCTAAGTTGTCTTCTTCTTCCTGACTAGAACAGTGCCACAGCTTGAATTTGTGGTCATATCTAATGAAATGTTGGGATTTTTTTTTCTATACCACTAACTCTTTTTTAGAAATTCCACCTTCGTGGCTGCTGAGCTTGCTATTTTTAAGAGGCATACTTTGAAGGCTGTCATTGAAACGACTTTTTTTTTTTTGCCTGTTTATTTGTTTGTTTTCATAATCCTAAATGAAGTTCACAGTCAACATTGCTTTTTAGATGGTAGCATTGGAAAGACTGACTTGTTACTGTAAGATGTGCTTGGTGCCATGCAGGAGATAATGAAAGGAAGAGGAGGAAGAGTGATAAAGTGACAGAACATGCAAGGAAGATTTGTAGTCCTTAACTTGACGTGGATGAATGACTTATGGCTCTCCATATTTCAACTTGATATATGAATGCCAACACCCTGGGAGTAGTTTGGGTACCTGAACCATAAAGCCAGGAAATTCAGGTTATTTTCTGAATATTTTTCTGAATATTTACTTCACATCTTTGTAGCTGCAGGAGAATGTTACGGTCTGTGCTGTAAAAACGTGAGTTCTCTGAAACTCCACAAAGTGCATATCACAACAGATTTGTATAGGTGATTTATATATTCACCAGAGATAAGTGCTTTTTTTTCTTACCCTCTGTGTTAAATATATTTTAAAAGCTTTATGGAGGAAATCCAGATGATGAGTATATGTACTGATTATGACTGAGTCTTGATTCTTTTGTCACAGTCCAGATTTGAGCTATTCTACCGGATATACTGCCAATTACATGTGATAGAAGTAACTCTAAAATTTTGAGTTGGTTGTATAACTATAGTACAACTTGTTTTTTGAGGTAGTATCACTTTTGTATTTTTCTTATCTTAACTCTGCAAGATGTTCATTTACTGCTCTGAGGATGTGATACAGTGAATGCCCTCTCTTGAAATCACTGAATTTTCTAGATTACATGCTTCATAGTTTCTTCTGAACAGTATATTGCTTAGTTTTTCTCTAACAGGAAAGTAAGAGTCTTTAAGGGTCAGGGTCTGCAGAAGCCAAAATTGGGTAGTAAAGATTTTACTTTTTGGATGCAGAAGTAGGTATTTAAAATAGGTGTGTTTTGCTGAAGCCTTGCATATAAAAGGAAATTGATTATTAGAAATAGAGTGGCAATTCAGTGAACTAAAAATTACTGCCATGCATGCAGAACAGTCTCTCAAAATAACAATCTGTTGCTTGCATAATGTCTTCATCACTCTCATTTAAGAAATAGGTTTCCTCCTATTCATAAGAGTGTTATTATGAGACTACAAAGAGACAAACCAATGAACACGTGTCTCAGAGGAAATGACATGCTGTTACTGTTCACCTATCAATGCTATTATTTGGTGTAAGCATTTTAAGAAAGATGGTAGATAATTTGCTCACAAAGTAGCTTATGTATCTTTTAGAAAGGTTGTATATGTGCCTTCTGAACTTGCTGTTTTAGTAAATTAAAGGAACTCTTCAGTATATAAGCCCATAAATTTCTAAGTATGTTGTTCCTCAGACAGTAACACACTGTTATCCAGAAAGTTGTTTATTAGTAGTAGTAGTATTAATTATTCTATGTATGGAATACAGTCTGCATATAATCCTGTGAGAGTGATGAGTAGCACTGCTAAAGGGAGGCGTTTATTAACAAAGCATGGGTTTAAGGAGACGTTGAGATGAAGAAAAGGTGCAACTTAATTAAAGAGAAAATATTATAAGGAAGAGCAAAGAATTAGTTTTCAGTCTTGTCATGCCTATATTAGTTGGTAATGCAATTCAGTGTTGCAATTTCTCTTCCTTTTAGGACATTCATCACATTTTATGCAAATGTTACCAGAGAGAGTTATTTTGGAAAGAAAAGACAAAATATATTAGGAAACCATAAAAAAAGATGCCCTGCTTTCTGTATAATGAATCAGGTTATACAATGCCTTTTTGTTAGCTGGTTTTTTTCATTGAGACTGTGTAAAAAACAAACAAGCTATCATTAGCTAAGGCTTATTAAATCTTCAGAATGTTATTACAGTAGTTTAATCTAGTCAGACATATCTGGAAAAAACAACCTCAAATATAAAAATTGGAGTGTAGACCATAAAAGATACCATGTCAAATAAAAAAATATATGAATCTTTTGTGTTCTATCACTTCACCTGTGTCGGGGGCTAAGAGGCACAGAGTTCACAGATTTTGCTGCAATTGGTTATAAAGGAGGAGTCCACTTGAAGTAGAAGTGCTGCTTTTGGCTTTGAATTTTTAAAGTAAAGATGAAGAAGACTCCCTGAAGATAGAAATTCATTAAGAAAGGCAAAGACTTTTTGGAGAGTATGTTCTGTTCAGGGTGGTTTACTGTTCCACACTTTGTATGTCTCAGAGCACACGGGAGCTTCTAATGAAAAAATAATACAGTTCATTAATGTGGAAAAACTTCTGAAAGTAGCTACAGTCTCACAGCATTCTGGGAATTAGTTTGAACATAATTGGTTGGATGTCAATATTAAAAAGCACTCTAATGAAAAAGAAAATGCTCAAGCTAAGATAGTTTGCTGCTTCTGATGAAAAATTTAATGAGGCTGAATAATTAACCCCTTCTCTCTTCTTTCCTCTCATACTGCCATGTCTTTCCCAATTTCTGCTTTACATTTATTGTAAATATTTTAAGCAGTAGAGTTTCTGTCACTGTAATAGAAAGACTACACTATTGTCTGTATGTCACACTATAGCTAGTTTCCTTTTTTCTTTTGTAATCCTTTTTACCTTCATGGCTAGAGTACTCAAGTAGACTATTTGTCAGTTGTCATGCCCCTCAGCTATGGCTTAGCTGAACTGTACTTCGTGAAGTCTAATCTTTCCTGATAAATCCACTGACTAGTGTTGCACCAAGCAGCACAGGCTCTGCCATTTACATAATGGTTACTCTAATTGGGTTAATGTGACTTCTAACCTCAGGTTGAGAATTACTTCCTTCTGAAATGTGATCATTGCCCAAATACATACACTTTCCAGTCACTGAGTTGACTCCTAATCACTTATTAAATAAAATTATGAAGCACATAGGAGTTTTTTCATGAAGAACTTATTTATTAAAAAAAAGCAACATAACAACCAAGAAGAACAAAACAATACACACAAACAGAAAAGACACAAAACCACATTGTGGACATTTTCTTCTGATATCTGAGATGTCATCAGTTTGATATGATATGCATTGTTTTCTTAAATATATGGAATTCGATGAGAAGTAAAAATAGATGAGAAATGAAACATATAGACTAGTTATTTAAAACACAGTAAGTTTTTGTACAATACAGAGGTTTTACTGACTTTTCAAATAGATCATCTACGATTACTGTTTTTCCTCTTTTCTTGGGTACATATGGTAGTTTTTAGGTCTTCATCCCAGTTCCTCACATGGCTTGTATTAACACTTCCATGTCATACCCCTCTTTTGTTTCTGTGGGCTAATGGATGCTGTGTGAGATGTTTGTCCTTGTGACCTGGATCTGTTTTACCTGCCTGTTCAATAACTGCTCAATATCCTGGAGAGGAAACATGTTTTTACTGCCATAGGCCTCTACCTCCATCAAGAAATAGTAGTTCATCCCTTTAGTCATGTTGTGTTAATGCACTTCCAAAGAGAAGGATGATCTACGAAGATGGTCTTATTTTTCTCATGCTGTCAATATCTAAAACTTTTTATCAAAGATGAATTGAAGTTAGAAGACAAAGCCTGAACCAGCTGGGTGATTTTGTTAATGATATTCTAGATCTGTATAAGTTATAAGCCCTGAATAGCAGGCACATCATGATGGCAATGCATAACTGGATTTTAATATTCAGCTACACTCCGTAGAGACATTTGGTGCTTCAGAAGGCTGCTGTTCTTTAGAGCCTGCGGCCTCAAAGATAACCTGGAATGCCAGATAAGGAAATTGATAAAGCTGTCAGTGGTGTGCTGTGCTCTACTTCTCCGGCTATGAGCCACCTTGTCACATGGAATACTCATGATATCATCCAGCAGATGACATTGAGAGATCACAACTTTTTCCTCATTTCCTAAGAAAGTGAGAAACTTTTATTTTAAGCTTAATAAACAAAATATGACACATATCTATACGATATCTCAACAGGAATTTTTGCTTTTTACCTAATTCCATTTCATTCAACAACTCTATGATTTTTTTTTTTCTTTTCATCATGGTAAAGAGAGAGGTAAATTTGAATCTTTCTAGCAGAAAGTTTAGTTCAGCTAATTAACTGTTGCAATAACAGTGTACATCTGTTTGATTTTTGCTTTGGGAAGATAAAATTTTGGGGTCCAACCTTATATGCATTTAGATCCTGTGAATTTAATGTATCTTCAAGGTGCCACTGCAAGTGCTCATCATTTTTACTGGATACTATAGGAGGAAATAGTCTCCATGAGATGTTCCTAGATTTTTTTTTTTTTCATTTTAATTTATATTTTTTTAATAAAAATTTATCTTTCTTCTTTAATATGTACTTTGTAGTATCACTTTCTTTGCACAGCTCAGTACACTGAAACTTCCTTTGTTAAATCCTTTAAATTTTAATATAGATCACAATGATGGGGCATTCCCCATCATGGAGGTGTCCTTAAACTTTCTTTTGTCCTGTCCTGTTGGAATTACACCTAACTTTTCAGAAGCTCATGCACTTTCATTTTCTTTTCAATTTAATTTAAAGGAATATGTCTTAGTTGCTGTTGCTGACACAATATCCATTCAAACAAAATGCCCGGTGCCAATTTTCTTGTGTTTAAACAACTATGTTAAAATCCACTTAAAAAAAAAAAAAAAAAAAAAAAAGCAAGCTATAAGGTGTGTTTTGATCTTATTTCATTTTCAGAAGATTCTTGGCTATTAGGTAGATTAGCCTATATGCTTTAGTTAAGGAATAATACCTAATCCTTGAATCAGAAGGAGTGGGAAGCAGAAGATGAAATTGTTATGTAACACTTTGTTTCCTCTTGGTTTGGAAGAATTTTTAGAAGAGGCTACTCCCTTATCCTTCAGAAATATGGGTGCCTGTTAGAATTTATTCTGAGCATAATGCCAATGTAGCTTTATCAAGCAGACCTGGTAAGAAAACAAATATCTGAGTTTTAGATTAACATAAGATATTCTAGCATCCTTTAAGTTTTCAGTTGTAACGAAGTAATTTTGGGGGTGATGGGGAGGTTTTAATGTAGATTTTTGATAATTCTAATAGTTACTGTACTGGTTCTTATTTAGTTCTTCTATTTTATGTGCACAGCCCATTTCTGTCTCCTTTTTGCTTCTACCAAGAAAAATGTTCTTCGGAGTTGAAGTAATGGAAAATGCTACTTGCTCATGTGATTCTTACCCCCTCTGAGGTGCTTTGGTTTTGTGGGGAAAATAAAAATAAAATAATAATAATAATAAAAAAAATCAAATTTCAGTGCAGTGTGGGTAAGAAGGCATTTACTCCTTGCAATAAGAAGTCCCTGTGAATTAAATTTTTCAAGTATAATACCCATCATTTTGAAATCTGGTAAATGAGTACCCTTGGCTTGGCTGTTGGCAATGATTTGTATCTAAATAAGCTTTTCATAGCTATTACATTTTCAAAGCAGAGAATGTTATGTGTGTTTAAAAATAACTGGTTTCAAGAAGAGTTTCAAAATGAGAACATACTGTTTAAAAACATGTGTAAAGGAAAAGCTTTCAAACTGAAATTTACTTCATGGTAGCCATTTATGAGATAGG
Organism: Aphelocoma coerulescens; assembly: GCF_041296385.1. NCBI lineage: Eukaryota > Metazoa > Chordata > Aves > Passeriformes > Corvidae > Aphelocoma > Aphelocoma coerulescens. The sequence goes on along the minus strand of NC_091015.1, from coordinate 36,192,826 downwards.
CAGTTCAGTATGATTCCAAGCTTCTGCTTTTTTCTGCCTTGATAATAATGCATCAATCTGCAGTGCTGGTAAAGATACAGAAATTGATCCCTGCAGCACAGAAGCAACGCCCATTTTAATTTTAAAGGTCATGCTTGTGCAATGCCTTTTGATGAATTAGTAATTAAGTCATTATTTTTTGATAATTTTGGTTAGCCTTTGTTTTTGTGAAGTATTAAGATGATTTTATTTTTCCAATTTAGTATCCTTATGTAGCTTTTCAGTACAATTTGGGAAGGTAAACAGTCTTTCTACTTCAGGGATTTAATGAATGTAAAAGCATTCTTCCAGCTCTAAGACTGCCTGTAGTTTCAATGCCATCCAACTATTCACAGTAGCTAACAAGATAATTTTGTAGTTTGTTTACAAACAGGAAATTGGGTAAGGCGTTTTGAAATGTAATATTTATTCTCTGCCTAGTGCAATTAAGAGTTTCTTTGCATATTATTAGTCTATTTTATTGTTACTTATGTGCTTGTAAGAACATATTTCACAAGCACAATCTGATGCTTCTGTGTTTTAGAATATTCCTGAATACTTTGTGGTGATTCTAAGTAGATTCTTGGAAATGACTTTATCATTGTAGTGATGCTACAGAATTACTTAATGTAGTTTTCATTGCAGAAAGGTCTTTGCTGTCTGTTTCTCAGTATCAGGATTTCTGACATCCTGACAGATTATTGTAACTCAGCAGATGGTCTTAGTTTACTGATTAAAGATCAAGTGTCAGACTAAAATTTGGCGTTTATCTGCTTCATTCTTAGCCATGGACTAGTAGTGGGGCAGATGGATTGACCCTGTTTAGTGAAGGTGCCATAAAGAGTGCTCTTTGGAACAGGAAAAGTTGCTGTGAAATACAGCTAGTTCTGCTGACACTTTGGATTGTTGTACTTGAGTTCTGAGTTTAAAATCCTCATTTATGAAAAAGGCAATTTTATTCCACTTTTTACAAAACGCTTTACAATTTTCAAAGGGAGGTCAACTAACTAACCTCGAGTAAGGAAAAATGAGCACCTGAGCACAAATAAGGAAACATATATCTGAATTTTGCAATAAATATATTAAATAAGGAAATTCTTTCATGTGGGTTTTCAACTTAATTACATATTATGTAACATTTTTATTGCTTGTATTAAACTTTTTCTGAACATTTAAAACAAACAGTCTAAAACATATATTTTTGAAGAGTTTACACTGTCACAAAAGTATATCTCAAAAAATATTTGTTTATATATGCCAAGTTCTTAGCCGCAAAAGAGATTTGCGGGGCTTTGCTTTTATTTATTTTTTTTTGAGAAGCACATATGGTAAAGCTGTCAATACAATGGTAAGTTAGAAGTAAAACTCACAGCACTATTAATACTACTTTATCACCATGTTGTTTTCATGCAATGTGTTCTCTTTGTGTCAAAGTATTCTGCCATTAGTTCAGTGGATTTGGTGACAGGTTGTTATAACTGCATTTCAGAATATAGAGATAAAATCATGATCTCTATAAATACATATCTCTGTCAACCAGAACTAGCTTCTTCTCTCAAAGTGTAGAGAAAATTTTCTTCCTGAAAGTTTTTTAGAAGTTTGGATTTTATTCTTTGTTAGAAACAGAAAGAAAAGGTTTGTTAGGTAACAGGAAGAAAACTAACATTTTTCTCATTAAACCTGTATTTTTATGTGTGTTTCCCTGTTAATATCTTGATGCCTTCAAGTATGAGCCTTAATTTTATCATCATAGATTTTGATTTCTCAAGTATCTTTCTTCAAAACTCTTGATGCTATTCCTGCTTGAAAGTGCAACTTGAAATGATACTTTCTAGATTTATTCCTGGTGTTTAGAGATAACACTCTTTTACATAATGAAAAGTACTTAAGTGATTCTTAAATGAAAAATATAAAGCTTACATGAGTCTTTCTTTTTGTGGTTTTGGGCAACATTTCCTAACTAAGGATTTATTAATGGTAAATCATTTTGGTAATTATTTGTGATGGATTGGACTAATTATTAGTGATGGTTGCATTTCGACTCCCTCCTTCTTCCCCCTAAGTATAGTATCTTGGATGTTCAGTGTTTAGAACTGCTTTAGAAAAACACACCATATGGTATTGCTTGTCTTCCCTGATTGAATGTAACAGCTGTAGCACCAGCTGTTACTTTGCAGATTCCTGAGTAGGCTGTATAAATTTCATCTGTAAGTGCTCAGACATTCATATTTTTTTTCAGGATGGATTGTCTGAAAATTACATTATGATTTATTTGAAAATATGAAAGACATCCAAGTATAGATATTGTGTAAAACTAAGCGTATTTTCAGTTAGCAGTTTGAAACTTTATGTGCAAAATAAAAGCACAGCATTGTCTGGAATTTTTATAATGGATAGACTTTGCTGTTTTTTCTGCAAAGTTGCAGAAATAGAAGTAATCAATTGTATTTCTTTAAAAAAAGTAAACCAAAAATCTAACCTCTGTATGGAGTCAGGCTACGTGTATTGCATTTCCTTGTAATATGAATGCATATAGTGCATAAATGCTACATTGCATAAAATTCACATGCTTGAATGCTTCACATTTATTGGGATTTTAGAGTTACTGAATTATTTTAATTTCATTAAAATAATGAAATAATGCTTTTCTTATCAGCGTAACAATAAAAGCTAAGAGGCTTTTATTGACATTTAGAAGTTTGTTAGTAACTGGATCAAAATAACAAAACAGTTTTCTGTGTCAGAGGTTGGATAGTATTTGTATTTATTTATTTAAAGTTTCCAGTAAGTATTTCTTCTATTGCATTTTTCTGGTGAAAGCAGAACTAAGCAGGGACTTTGGAATGCTGGATAGAGCAGGGTATTCCCAGAGTGACTGTTAGAACACTGAAAAATCTTGAGAGGCAAAGATTCATGGAAAGAATTTGTACTCTTAAGTAGTAGCAGATAGGATGGTATCCATAGTCCTGTGGGAAAGACTATACTGTATATCATTAGCTTATTAGTGTCTATTCCATCTTCTTTTGCCCCAAACTGGTGGATGAGAGCCTTTGTTCTCTTCAGGTGTTTATTTTGTGGCATTTGGTATCATGGCCTTACAGATACATGTGAACTTTCTGACTGCTCTCTGTTCCCCATAGAGGGGGTGGATGGATTCAAACATTCACAGTCATTCTAGCTGGATGGGTTATTGATGAAATTGCTGTTCAGATGTGATGACAATTTAATACAGTACATGATAACTGAACTGAGTGACCTTTGCTGCAATTGATGTTGGCCTTTCTCCCTGTTAAGTGACCGCCTAATTTATCTAACTTAGGGGAAGTACTGTGATTGCTGCATAAACTGTCTTGGACAAAGATGTCTCCCATTCATCCTGAAAAGGTTGAGTGGACACTAGTGATCAGAAAAGGTCAAAGAGCCTGATTTAAGATTGTTTAATTTTAGTGCTCTTTTTCGGAGATAAAAGTACATGATGTAGCCAAGTGTCTAAGTCCTGTGTAGGTGAGTCTGGTGGAGGCAAACCAGTAGCATAGAAGACTTTAAAGAGTGTCAGTTTATAAGTGTTAGACAGAACAAAAGGTAAGTTTTAGACTTGTCTTCAATTTTAACAGAAGATGTCTAATTTTTTAGTTATATTGTAAATTTTGTATACATGTAGTTAATATTTCATAGAACCGGACACAATTATTTATCTTTAGTGAAAACTCATAGATATTGATCAATTAAAATGTGATATTTAGGTTAATTTATACAGGTTATTTTCTGAAGAGTTTCTGCTGTTTCAGATGTGGCTCATTCAAATGGCATTAACTACCCCTTTTATGATAAAGCTCAAAATCATGAAAGAGAAATTAAGAATAATCAATCTGCATGCTTTTCTTCAATATGTATTAATCTAATCCAAAAAATATTATTTTCTATTTGATTATTGTGAATTTTGGAGTGTTTTACCAGGAGGAGATCAACACAGTGATTTTGTTACCTTCTGCTTTCTCTGCTAATCTGGTCACATTGGTCCATTACTTGTGATGTGTGCATAGAGACTGCACAGGAATTTCCCGCCCACTTAGAATATTATATAGTATGTCAGGATTTTTTGCCATGCATGGTAATCCCCCCCCTTGTTTTTTTCTTAAATTTTATTTTTGTATTTGAACCTGAAGCATTTGGAGATAATTTTTAGTTTGTTAGATTTAGTTCTGTTATAAGTCTTAACCATGGCTGTTGTGAATCCTGGGGATTAGCACAGTGACACCAATATTTTAATAGATGCAAACATTGTTCCAGAATCATCTAAATGACCAAGTCTGTTCTGATATGAGTGTATGTGCAACTCTTCACTCTAGGCACCCAATTTTCTAATGTCTTAAGAAGTTAGTCTGTTTGAACAGTAACTAGGGATATCAAATTACTTCAAATCATTGAAGTCGTGTAATAAACTTTTTTTTTGTGCTTCCTTAGGTAAAGTTCAGTGTGCATTTCTCATAGCACTGGTGCAGTAATGCAGAGAAGGGCTATACTTATGTAGTTGTGTGTATCCAAGTCTCCTTGGGATTGTCCTAAATTGACCTGTATGAAGTCCCCTAGAGGTAGAAATGCAGCTACTTTCATTTCACATCCTTATCTTGGTCAATAATGAGACTTATGTAAACACAGGGCACTTCAGTCTGTGTTTTATCATGTTTTCATTTTACCTTCACTCATTCCATAGGAATGTAGCCATCGTCCTAGAGTCTAGACACATGTGCATGCATGTGTACAAGCTTATTTACCCGGGGCACAGTGTTACTTGATTGAAGTTTCATTACAAGCTTGTTAACAGCTAGGTTAAAGAGAGTGTGTAGACTGTCTGGTAGTTAATTAGTTCCCATCAGCAAAATTATTAGCACAGTAGGTCAGAGTTACTCCTGCCAAGTGAAAGCTTCAATAATCAGTACAGTATCTGGGTCAGAGACCAATCCGATCATAAAAACGGCGATCGCTTGGGCCTGGAGGGTGCAGGATCAGGGCCAGTGGTACTGCCAAGCTCGTGATTAGAGTTGCTCCTCTATCACTGATAGCATCACGTGCTGAACACTAGCAGTAGCTTTTTTTTAAAAAGTTTTTGCTGACACTGGAATATTGGCCACTGTCAATAATAATGTTCAAGTATGAGGCAGCAGCTTGCATGATCAATCACCACCATAGGAGATGTGTGAATTGGGATGTTTTTTCTTTGTAAATATAGCTCTAATAAGGATCCCGTCACAGGTGGTAGGAGTTAACAGCCAAAATATTAGAAGTTGCTCTCCAGTTAGCTAATCTGTCTGAATTTACTCATAAATTTTTGTTTATATTTAATTCAAATGGAAATAATCTATTATTTAACACATGTATATACCTCTCTGTTCTGAACCTGTACAGGGCATCTTTAGTGCTGAAGTGTGTTTGGGAAAGAAAGTTGACAGGACTGAGAAACAATACTACTGATGTGTCTTTAAAATGTCTGTTTATGCAGTTCACCTAAGAGTAATAGGACAGAAGGGAAATGAGACTGGAGACCGTTGGTATCTTAGAAGTGGATCAAAAGCTTTCCCATCTTGTAAAGGACAGCTGTAGTATTGCTTCATCTGGGAAGAACTATTTCTGCCAATAATTCCCCCAGAACTGTGGGAATATCTAGCTCAGGTCCAAAGCAGAACCACTGTAATAAATAATACATAGTTTCCATTGAGGTTGTTTTCTTTCTGAGAATTACATGTATACTCACAGGAGAACATTTGGGCATCTTCTGTAATAAACTGAAACAGAAACGTATGGTTTTGTTTCCAGGAGGGAAAGAAAATGTGAGCCAACCTGCATGCCAGAAAATATTGTTGATAATAATTTTGTGGAAAGCAAAAGTGTATGGTAGGTGCAAATGGGTAATTCAAGGAAATACTTCCCTGTTGAAAATATGCTATTTTTTTTAAACTTTGATTCTACCTATTCATTATAAAAGAAATTATCAGTATTTTTTCCAATGTTTAAAATAATGCTGTGAAAAGATTTATGAAAATATGCTTCTTATGAACCTGTCTGCCTATCTTCTGTTTATTACTGTAGACTAGAAATTTTAAGGTGTTCCAACATCCAAAGTTTTACTGCTGCCAGTTGAGATGTCCCAATGCCCGTATATCAGTGCAACGTCACTGGTTTTGTCTGAAAACTGAGAATTTTTATTACATTTACTATTACTCACTTCAGAAGAATATTTATGTATATTTTGGTTTATCCCTCTATTCTTTCTTTTATGTCACTTTGAATACAATTACATACAATTCAGATTTCATTTAGTTTGTTTTTTATCATTTTCTTAAAAAGTTGGTGAATAAGATAAATCAATTGGTACTGTTTTCCAGGTAAGTGTCAATAAAGGTTTCTTTTTGATCTTTTAATAGCAGAGCAATGTGGCATTTGAAACTATTTTTGGCATATTAGGAGTTTGTAAAAGATAAAGTAGAACATCTTTTGAAAAATCATATGCCCTGTTTAAATTAACCATGGATCCACAAACATTTGAGGTTGGTTTATAATGAGTTAAACTTCATAGGTGATGAACCCACATATAACAATGTTTAAACAGAAAACTATGCTGTTACCTGTTCAATTTCATTTTTTTCCTTTGTTATAAATAAATGTTCTTCAGAAAAAAACTTTTCTTTGTCCTTTTCTCTGCATCAGCCAGCAGTCTTTGCTGTGCTTTGTGTTTTCAGTTTGCATTCATAAGTGGTATTTTTTTAATAAGACTTAAAAAGTCACATTAAAAATAATGGAAAAATAATGATTGTTTTGGTGCTCTTTGAATTGCTTTTGTAATCTGAAGCCAAATGTTCCAATGATAGTGGTATATTCTCATGTTTTCCTCTCAAAACGTTTATGGCTTTTAAAAAAAAGGAGAAAGAAACTAATATCTTTAGATATTCACACATTATTATTTTACCCAGTTATCTAAATCTCTTATATTTTATATTTTCTGATGATTTTCTAGTCCCAGTGTATAATTGTAACACTGTAGGGATTTTTTACTTCCCCATTTATCACAAATTTGCCAGTCTTGCAGCAGTATTAGCAGCATTTAGTGCAACATTAACATCATCCAAATTAGAAAGGTTTTATTTCAGACTGTGTTTCCTTAGCTCCTGTACAGATGTTTTCCTTGACTGGTCTGTAGTATATGAATGTGTTATTTAGGAGACTTTGCCTTCTAGTCCTAATGTCTTATGCTTATATGGTCCCATTCTCTTTGAGCTGGCATGATCTGCTCTCTCACACAGGCTTGTGTTCTTGACCTTGCTTTTCTTTGTCACCCTTATCACAGAGCTGAAGGTGCACTCTGCAGCTTTCACCTTCAAGGTCCTGTGCTGCTGGTGCTTCTTTCCACTCTTCATTGGTTTCATTAGAGCTTCATTAGTTTGTTAGTGAGCATCTTAGTGTTGAATGGAAAAATGGGTATCATTCCTTTGTTTTATGTTGGGTTTTTTCACCTGTTAGTGCTAGGAATGAAGCCAAGGTCTCTTGAAGGGCAAAGTTTTGTGCCACGTGCCAAAGGGCTTCTGGAATTATTTTTAGTAAGTGTATCTTCTTAGTTGTCTTCCTCACATTCATCTAATTGCTTATTTTGTGACTGAAATAATGTAGTAAATAAGAAAAGTCTGGGTATTGGTGATACAGAATAGAACTACAGGACTCCTAACATACCAGGCTGCATCCAGCCCTTGTAAAAACATGAATCTTTGGAATTGCTCTTTTTCTTACAGGCAGGCTTTACCACAAGTTTGGTAATGGATTACTCCAGTAATGAGTGGTAATTGAGGAAATAGCATATGCTGTAAAATGTAGTGCATAGGTATAGTAATAATATACAGAACTTATTATTTCTTACTAAAACTTATTTTAAATATTGATTGCATATGTTGCCATGATGTGGTTTTAAACTTGTCTATCCCTTACACTGCTCCTCAAGTAACAATATCTAGCAAGCTTTAATTTTTTTGGTCATGTTGGAGTTAAATATTCATGGCTAAAGAACTTAAAATGTATGTTAAGTGAATGCTTAGACAAAAATAAAAGCACAATGCCATTGTGGGCTATGTGTTTGCATGCTGGATCTCAAACCAGTATTTGGGCACATTTCTCTTTTCATGAGAAAGCACTAAGAAAGACAAGCCCTTGAATGGAACAGCCAAATGGGTCTGCCATGCTCTGTGGTTCTACTCTTATTTCCTTGACACTTCTCTTTCCTTCCTCAAACCAGTGCTTCTTGTAGCATGTCTTTCTTCTGTTGTCATCCATTTCCCCAATTTTGGACCTGATTGCGTTAAATAATCAAATGCAAAATTTAAATCTGGAAGACACTTCAGAGACTAAAATATTCCTGAAAAATGTGTAAATGGGAATATCCAGGAGGGAAACCCACAAACTACTGTCCCCACTGAGGGTAATCAGATAAATGGCTCTTTCATATACTGACCACACTTCAGCATTCTCTTTCAGTTGTACATCACTTCTTCTGCATTTTTCACTCAAAACCAATTACACTTCTGTATCGGTCTCTAAATTCCATCCTACAGCTGGAAAAAAGGATTTACCCTAAATTCACAGTTGATATCTAATACTTTTTTGTGTTTCTTTTCAGTGTATGACCTGGTTCAAAATTAACCAAGTGTTTTGGGTCCATTCTGACCCTCAATCTGTGATGCTGCAAAACAGCAATTCAGAGTGGAGTCTTGCTGTCCTTGCCCTGTGTCCACACTGATGAATGGTGCCGGATGTTGAGTGAGCATGGCACCATGAACTCCAGTTCATCAGTGTCATTTGGGCTAAGAAATTACTCAAAAGAAATTCTGTCAGTAGCTGTGGGACTTGTTCTGGCTGCATTGGGCAGAGCATCCCTCTTCCTCCCTCCCTGAGCCATTATATAATTGCTAGATTTTTCAGGCTCTGTTAAGAATCTGGTGTAAGCCAAGCTTTTAAATAGCTATAGTGGGCACTCAACAATCTGTGAACAGAGTGGGAGAGTCCTGTCAGGGCATACTGTGTGCTTTGGTGTGACTGGTAAATTGCTGCTACTCTGGAAGAAAAGCTTCCTCCGTGCTTGAGTTGTTGCCCCCAAGTCCAAAACCAGCTTACAGAAATCACAGGTTTTGTTAAGACCTGGCAAGCAACTGCTCTGAGACTTCTGACAGCAGTGGCATGACATCTTCTTCTACTCCACCTTCCCAAAATCCAAACGCTACTTAGGGGACCACAGATAATGAAGGGGACCAATGATGGTAGTGGCAAGTGATCTGCTTTGTTAGACATTTGGGATGTTTGAACAAGTTGTGTCTTCCTTTCTGATTTTAAGATGCAATTCATTGACTATAAACAGCAGGTTTTGGCATCCTACGTTTCTACAAATACACAGCAATGTACAGAATGTGAGAAAAATGCTGTCAAAAAAGGGTCCCACTAATGAAACATGTAGAAGGGAGAAAGAGAAATGAGAAGACATTTTACTTTAAATCCTGAGTAACATATAAAATACTTAATACTGAATGTATTATTTAATGCAATGGTTTTGACTTCAAAATTTTTTATCCTACCGACTTTTATTCACAGGATGACCCAAATCAGATATCCAAATATTTGAATGTAACATGAAGTCAGTAAGATGTTTAATATATGGAGATCTAAGAGACAGGGGAAATATGGGAGTGCAGTGAGAGAGAATCAGAAGTGGGACAAAAGAAAGGATTTGAATGCTGAAAGATAAAATCTAGATACAAAGGAAAACAGGAATTTGGAGATACAAAAAGAAGAGAAAACAGAGAATGAGGAAGGGTTAAAAAAATCTAATGAAAAATTTACTGTTCAGTCTATTGACCCCTCAGGCTGCTAGAGTTGCTTTGCACTGATAGGTACAGAAAAAGGGAAGAATTCTCATTCCCAATGTGTTTGGATTTTTGATGTGGATACCGTGATGAAGCAAATTATTTTGGCTCTCTTCATGTTGATGCTGACTCAAATTAGGTGACTCTTGGTTAGAAATTATACCCATATGATGTGCTGTATTCTACTGTATGTACTAGTATGGATAAATTAATTTTCTTTGTGTTGTCATGTAATACAGGAATAGCTCTGTTGGCACGTTGTGACATCTATAGCATTCTGTGGGGCAACTGCAAAGATAATGCAAAAGAGGATCCTGAAACTCCTATCCTCTTTACGACTTGTGGCCTGTAACTGGAGGCCAGTAACTAGCAGCATACCACAGGGATAATGCTGGGTCCAGTCTTGCCCATTAATGATCTGAGTGATGGGTCAGAGTGCACACTCACCAAGTTTTTTGAATACACCTAGTTTGGAAGAGTGACTGGTATGCCAGAGGGTCACACTCTCATCCAGAGGACCTTGACAAGCTGGAGAAGCATGCTGTCAGGAACCTCCCAAAGTTCAGCAAGGACAAGGGCTAAGTCCTGCATCTGGGGAGGAACAACCCTAGGCACCAATACATGCTGAGGCTACACAGCTGCAAAGCAGCTTATCAGAAAAGGAGCTGGGTGTCCTGGTGGCACCAAGCTGAACACAAGCCAGCACTGTGCCCCTGTGACAAAGGAGGTCAATAGTGCCCTGAGATGCATCAGGAAGGGTGCTGCCAGCATAGTGAAGAGCGGGATCCCCTTTACTCAGCACCAGTGAGGTCTCACCTGGAGTGCTGTGTCCAGTTCTGGTCACAAAGATGATTAAGTGTCTGGAGCATCTCCTCATGAGAACCTTCCTTAATGCATGCATCTCCTATTTTGCTACATACTGCATATCTGTGTTTCTTGCAAAAAATATGTCAGCAGGAAAATCCTCAAAAGAGTATTTGCTGTTTGCTGATTTATGCTTCAGTTTCTGATGCTTGTCAATGAAAAACTGAATGATTGTTGAAAGGGATTTTGTGCAGCTCAAAGGGATTGCCTTGGAAAAAAATGAATACACTAAATGTAATCCTTTTCCTGTTTTCAAGAAGTTTCTGTTTAATTTTTTCAGTGTTGAAATTCAGAGAATAACAAAGTAACTGTGTCTTTTGTAATTTAGAAAGATGCTTTTTCAAAGTAATGTAAGAAAAATCTGTTTACTATAGCTGAGAAACTATGAATAGGAAAACATTGTTATTGTCAACCACAAAGTCTTCCTTAAGTCCATAGTCTATTAACTGCTGATTTTAAACTGATTTTAAAGAAGACAAACATAGTTTATGTATCCTCTGTAAATGAGTGCTAAGTAGCTTTACATATGTGTATGTGTGCATTTATATATAAAAAGAGTATAACTGCAAGTTGCATTTTTACTCCAGTGCAGAGGTTAAGGTTTTGCTGTTAGGTTTTATTTCTAATTTGCTGTAACCAGCTTGCTTCCATATTTACTGGTCTCTTATCATCTTCAATAAGCCCAAGTGCTATTTTATCAGGTGCTCAAATTTGCATACAAGAAATGACATAAATCTCCCCAGCTGCAGACTAAAAGAAGGTAAGCACAATCCCCATTTATAGGTAGCACAGCAGGACTACTTTTATATCAGAGTCTTAGCAATACGTTAATAAAGTAAAAAAGTTACTTCACCATTAAAAGCAGACATAATAGCCTCAAATAAGGAGAATGAATATTTGAAGTATTGATGTCACCTCAGATGAGTAGAGTGCATTGGAGATATGGTAAATCTATGCTCAAGTCCCTGCCTTACCTGCTTTTCCTACTGTAGTCTTGTGAGTTGAAACCAAGGGATTGATTCTCAAAACAAGCTGTAGCTGATCTGAGTTTCATGTATCTAGTGAAATGTTTTCTTCTGGATCTGAGATCTTTCTGATGCACATTATAAAAATATGTGTGTGCAAATATATGTATGCATAGAAAGAACATGTTAAGAATGAGTTATATATCATCAATATAGCATACTATATAACCCATTACTATTTTCTATATTACCAATACAATAAATATATTTTATAAACAACAAACTAATGTAGTACTATATAAAATTTGTAATACAAAAAATACCTTGTATGTTAGAAACCTTATGTAAAGCACATATATACATACATGGCCACACATGGCAACACTTAATAGATTTTGGTTTCCTGACCAGTGCATTTGGTTTTCCTTGTAAGCCATCATTTGTCAGTGTTATAATTCTTCTGTATGGTTATAAATCTTTCTCATTTGTTTGCTTGAGATAGGACTAATTAATTGTAAGCTTTGCGGTTTGAAAGATCTGTTACATTTAGTAAAGTATTCAATCAAATTTTTCTTTCTAATGAAATGTGTGCAGGCATCAATTCTGTCTTCCTCTTTGTTGTTCCTTCAATATCCTCTGTACTGTGACAACACATCTTTTATCCGGGTTGTCTGAAGTTTGGCTTGTGTCAGCCATCACTCTTGTATTGTGCTGAACAGATAGGAATCCCTATTATTGTCAAACCCTTCTCTACAATACTTCTTAACGGGAGCTGTCTTATCAGACTACAGTGAAAGCTCAGCTGGTGTGACTTTTTTGCTTCACAAAGCTCAGTATACTAATTTCTAGCTCATTAAAAATATATTGTGATGGCAATTCTGACATTTGGAATGTATTCTTTTTTAATCTCTGAACATGCAGTTCTAGGGAGCAAAGTCAAAGCGCTGTAGAAAATTGAATTAGAAGGAACATTTAGTTCAGCCTTGGAAAGATTACTTTGTCTTAAACCTGTGTTGGTAGAGGTTTCACGATATTCATGGGCAATCTAATATTATGTCAACAGTCTTTCTTTTACATGAATTTTTAATTTTATAATGTTTTCACTTCCTAATGTCTAAGCTAAGTTTCTGGAAAGCAAATGAAATTAATTATTTGTGCTATTTCAGATGGACACGTTTTTTAATTTTCTCCATGAAGCAAACTTTTTCCTCTGTGAAGTGTGTTTTGCCATAATTATCTCTTTTTTTAAACTGAAGATACACTTTTTTTTTTTTTCAGTCCTTACAGTAGGTTTTGTTTGGTATTGCTCTTGTTATCCTTGTTCTCTTGATTCTGTACCATAACTCTGGTAGAAAGAAGCCCTAAATAATCTTTACTTGCATGATGTAATTTGATTTATATTTCTAATGGTAGCTGATGAAATAACTCTGTACAGAAATCAAAGCCATAATTCTGAGACATTTCAAAACAAAATAATTAATATGGTTTGATATTCTGAATACACATAAAAATGAACAAAACCTTTCTGTCAGAACTAAGAGTCTTGTGGGCAATGCTGTGTAACAGCCCCAAATGATCTTCTGTTACTGCAGACAACTGACCCCAACAAAGCACAACAGAGTGGAAAATAAAACTAGAGTTGAGAGGTAGACCAGTATATGCTCTGGATGATGTTGCTGGCAAGGGGAGTGGAGTGGCATAAGCAGGAAATAGAAACCATTCTCCTTGCTTGCTTCCAGAAGATGAGGCTTTTCTGTATCTTGTGTTTCACTTTGTCACCCGCCTTCTGTGGGAATGCCCCATAATCCTAACAGGAAAATAAGGTCTGTGGCTGGAAAAAATGAAGCAAATTGCAGTTAGATGACTATGAGGAGATTCCCCTTTGTTGGCCACCATTTGAAGAGAATAAAACTTGTCAGGGAGAGTTTTGCAAATTTGACTGGTATTGAGTGAAAAACTTGTGAGATTTATGAAAAATGTTTTGAAGAGGAATAGGATGACACATGTGCTATGCTTTGAAGGATTAATTATTTCCACTTCATTAGAAAAATAGGCAATGTACTACTTGTCAATTTAGCATTTTATTTAAATGCTATAAAATTTAATCTTTCAATTGCTTTATACAGTTGGCATTATGGTTGTTTACTGACTGTTGTATCCATCAGCACCATAAAGATATTGGTCAGCTTTCACAGCAATTATCAGACAAGAACTAGTAAATAAATACAGCTATCCTAGTGTTTCAAGTCACAGAACATGTGACTAGCAGTAATCAAACAGTAAAACATCTCTAGCAGTAATATGAATTATGAAATTCCATAATTCTGTAAAAATTATAAAATAAAAGACATGAAGTATTATTTACTAGTATGTGTTGGAGATTTGACTGAGGAAGAATGATCAGTCATATCAGAAAGTTGTATTCTATGAAGAATATGTTTTGGGCAGCATGTTTTATTGTGAACCTCAATGAACAGGATCATGCTGCCATTTTACCTAGTCATTAAGTAAGAAGAAATTGCTAATTTTTTTTCAGCAGCTGAAAATGGAAGGAGAAATGCCACCTTGAATGAATTGTTTTCCTTTCTGCAGCCTGACTTCCTCCTTCTTAGATGTGAAGGTGATAAATCACTGAGTAAAACAACTCCTTATTAATAATAAACTTCAGCACTCTTTGCAATCACTCTGAATGCAAATGACGCTGTAGAAATGTAGATTTTTTTAAAAAATCTGACATTTGCATTTCCTGCTAGCTAGGAAATTTGCCTAGATTGAAGGGAACTTTCAGGTATTAGATCTTTTGATTTGGCTTTGGGAATGGTTTTGGTTACAGGCATGTTGTGTACACTTCTGGATCGACATAGGAGGAAAAGGGAATGTGAGGCAGTAATTCTGTGATGAGAATTAATTGCGATTGAGCTTTGAGTTAATGATCTGGCCCTTGTATTTCTTAGACAAGCTAAAAGAAAATGTGGGTTTGGGTTTTGGTCTGTGCAAAGTTTGGTTTTTTCTTAAAAGCCCTATTTTTTGTTGGCACCGATTTTTATTTTTCTGAAAAATGCCCACATCTGCAATGAGAATTTCAAGCAAAGACTGTGAAATGGACAGAAGATACCTGAATAGGATAAATTTAGCTTTTCTGAGAAATATATAAGCAATTTTTATTTTACCTGTGTTTTCTTGTAAACCTTTCCTAACTTTTTAATTTTGAGGATGGTAGCTTGGGAGACCTCTGTTTCTTAAGCAGAATACCTGTAAGCCAGGCCTGGTACTACATGATGCCCAAGGCACATTTGCATTAGTGTTTTAATTTGGGACAGGAATGTGGTTTTTGCGTGGAGTTACACATTGATCTCCATTTGCCATGCTTCCCTTCATGATGGAAATCACTGGGTGCCTGTTGGATTCCTTAGGGTAAACCTAAGCTGAACTGTGCTGTTTGGGAGTGCAGTTGATTTGTCTCCTACTCATAACTAGAATTTGGTCCGTGGAACCAAACCAGAGCTAGTCCTTGAAAACATGGATTTCTGTGCTACATTGACACTGCTTGCTTGGGAACCTCAGTTCCATCCTGACAATATAACTGTAGCATATACAGGACTGGAATGAGGAATTCTGTGATCACAGTAGATTTCTCCAGTTTCTGAGATGTTTCTTGTCACTTTTTGCAAGTTTTTGGGTGCCTATTATGTAGAATACATAAAATATCTAGTTGTGCTTACTGAGGAACATGTTACTTCCTTCTCCAGTTGGTCAGGGTTGGTTTCTTGTCTTCATTGTGTGACTCTTCATCTGTGATTGCAAAGGGATGTCACCACAGTTTATAGACTTATGATCATTTTCTTCCTTTCCAGTGTGGAACTCAAATGTGGTTAACAACCACAAATGAAGGCTATTTATTACAAATTTGATTTTAGCTGCCTCTTTGGAATGGGAAAGGACCAGTTGTTCTAATAATTCACTCACTTGAAACATGTCCTTTTAGTTGACTTAAAATCATGTATAAATCAGGGACAGCTCTGGGAAACAGGTTTTATTGGTTGAAAACTTTAGTAGAAATTACTAAATTCTGAGTTGCTGGTTTGAGGTAGGGAATCTAATCTTGTCATTTATGTAGTATAAGATAATGATGTAAACACTAGCACAGCTATTCTCCGTGCATGAGCACAAACAGTATTTAGTTTGTATTAAATTCCTTTTAGAAAAAAAAGGAACTTGCAGCTACAGAATGTTGTTACTCACCTGAGTACACTTAGGTAAATTAGAAAGGATAGGCAACACACTGAAAGGTTCTCAAGTTTCTAAAGGTGCCTGTGAGTTGAAACTGTAGTGTATCAAGCAGTCTTCTTCATTTAATATCATGGCAAATACAGTGCAGTATGAACAATATGAGCCCCAGCATCAGTCCCTGGCGTGCTGTGCTTCATAGTGAGCACCAGCTACAACTTGAGCTACTCTTTGCCAGACTTTGAACACAGCAGTCCAGACAGTTTTCAAACTGCCCTAGAAGTCTGTTCAGTTCTCATCTTGCTAATGAGGATACTGCAGGAGTCAACATAAAAAGTCTTCTTGGAATGAGCATAAGTCTTCTTGAAATCAATTATATTGCACTGTTTTCTCCTCGTGTACAGGAATGATCTTCCCTTGGTAAATCTCATTTGAACATTCATGATACTGCCTTATTACCCTTCCTGTCACTGTGAGTAATTTCTCAGATGATGTGCTTCATGACCCTAACCGTGATTGTGCTGGGGCTGGCCAGGCCTCTGGATCCCTGGATCTGCCCAGATGCTACCATTTCTCCCTTCATCCTCTTCCAGTTTTTTTAATCGTAGACAGTGGTGTTGAAGGCACAGCAGCCTGTGTTCAGCACCCACACCTAAATAATCTCTACTTCTATGGGTTTTCATATTTCCAGTTTCTTTAAGTAGTTTCTAGCTTGTTACTCTCGAGTTTGGGCTGTCACACTTCCCAAACCTTGCTGTTATGGTCTATGAAGAATAAGACAATGAAGTTGTTGAACCGTGTCAGTCGTTGCCATATCATCCTTCACTAACCAGCCCACATCCATCCCACCCAGTTCTTTGATCTTGCTATTGCTGCAGACAATGTATTTAAATGAGCACATCTCAAAGATGTGACATACACAGCCTACTCATGTGGGGCTGCACTTTGTGTAGAGCACGTCTTGTTTTGGAAATTTGTGAATGTTTTTCAGTATATTCAGCCAATTCTACAATATATAGCATCTATATCCAGCACTCAGCACTAAACTGAACTTGAATATTAGGGCAATATTTCTCTTGTAGACCTCCTTTGAAAGGTATATTAATATTTTTATAATATATTCCTTCTCTTATCATTCCAATAATATTTTGAATGTCATGCAGGTCTCATATTGTCTCTTTACAAAATGAAAAGCTTCCTAGGTAAACACCTGCTTTTCTTGTAGACAGTAATATATTAATTTCATTTAATTTGAGTGACAGTTGCATAATTCTGTTTTCTTGACAAGTCCATGAAAATGGATGAGCAGGGTTTATATTCAAGAAATGAATGAAGTTCCTCAGATTTTGAGTAATGATAATAAAACTCCTTTATTGTTACAATCTATATAACAATGAATTCAAAGGTTTTCTATTCATTTGTAAATCAGAATAATAAGCCCATTTATAAAAGTTCCATTTCATTTTATCATTGTAATTATTTCAGCGTATGAAACTGGAACAGTAAAACTCAAGCTTTCAGGAGGTTATTAGTGATTTAGAAATGGCTGCACTTGACTTATATTGCTCCTACCCAAAAAGCTTGCAACAGAATCCAAACAGAATGATTTGTATTAACCTTTCTCCTAATAAATATGTAAATATGCCTGAGCTGATTGAATCTGGAAATGAGAATGCCTAAATATGTTTTGATACATATAGAGAGACTAAGATTGTGCCCTTCAATATAAAATGAGAAAAGATAGGTGATTAAATCTGAAGGGGAACCCAAGATTTAAATCACAACTGTTTAAGTAATTCTGTTCAATTTGTTTGCTATTTCACTTACAGTACAGGAGAATTGGCTTCTGGAAAAAATTGCAGGAGTTGGCTGTTTGAGAAGCTTTATGTTCAGATGGGTAATTTCCTATCAGATCTGCCTTCCTGTGTCTCAAAAATCTCCAAGCACAGACCAGGTTGCTGTAACATGAAGGAATTGCCTGCTGGTGTTGTAAGAGGAACACACGTTTTGCTGCTTATTCATCCAGACAGTCAGGTAGTCCATTTTTTTTATTTCAAATGCTGCAAAAGCAATATTGAAAAGAGGCACAGCTCTCTGGCCACCAGCAGCCAGGCACCTGTACTACTTGTGGTGAAGTGCAGCAGTTCTGTGCTTGAGAGGAGGCTTCACACAGGGATTGTAGTTTGGTTCATGTAGATTTATGGTATCTGGGCATGGATCACATGCTTCTGTTGGTATTATGCTGCAGTTCTGTAGAGTAAACTCTTCATAACTGTTGGAAAGAGTACACTTTATTCTGGCCAACTCTGTATATGCACTCCCTTACAGACTTTCTGTCACACTAATTGCTAGAGACCTGTCATTTCTGTAGTGGTGATTTTTTCAGTTAACATTGCAAGAGGAAAAAACACTTTCAGAAGTTAAGGAATCATTTAAGCAACTTCTGTGCTGCATGAGTAAACGTTCTGACTGTATGATACTGCCTGATCCTAAGAGAGAAAGGGGCCAGCCTTTTCAGGCTCAAATTTCCTAGGCTGGTGTCTTTTAGAGTGAAATGTGTTTGGTTTTGCAAGGGAAGTAGAATCCAGTATTTATAGAAAAATCTGGATTTGCTAGAACAGTAAATTTCTCTATGCTTACAAAAGGGGAATGCAGTGAATGAAAGGTGATGAACCCAGTTAAACTATGCATATTTAAATAGTATTAGGATCAATTTCAGTAATCCCTTGGAGTATTAAGAACTCTTTTCTTTTGAACCTTAAATTTTATTTATAACCAACACTGGGAGAATTCTATGAAGTCTGTTTTCTGAATATCATCATAGTCAATGCCAATTTAGGACAATTTGGAGCCAAAGGATGGAAAGGGGAATCATTCACACACATACACAGAAATCAATCTATGGTATCTGTTTGCCAGCTGACCTCAGGCCAAAATAGATTGAAGATCAAAAGTAGACAAAAGAGAAATTCTGTGTCATTATGAAATGCTTCAACTTGTCTTCTGTTATGTGAGTAATGAACCTTTAATTTGGAATTAATGTGTTTACAGTTGCAGCTTGATGTCTGAATCACAATTATACATGGTTTTGATAATCAGAGATGGTTTAGACTGAGAAGCAACTGTGAAATGTTCACTGCGAGTGTAAATATTATTTTAGTTCCAAGTACAGAGAAACAGAAACAAGTTTTCAAAACTGGATGGTTAATCTTGATCCAAAGCCAGCAGTAAAATAAGAATAGCTCCATCTTTCAGCCATCTGGTAGAAATTATTCTCTGGAATATTTGGGCTTGAAATGTAAATTCTCATTTTGTCCAGTTCATCTAACTATGAAAGAATTTCAAAAATAGGTAGAAGGATGTAATTTACTAACAAATTATCAGTGAAGCTGACAATGAATGATTTTTCATCAGACATTTACAGGAGCTGTAGCTCAAGCTTTGTAGTTAACCGTCGACTTTACATTATTGAAAATGATAAAATTAATGTATGTTAAGTACTGTTTTTCCCATGGTAACTGTTTCTAGTAGTGACAATTATTCATCTGTCTTGCTTCAGTGTCGTTTCATTTTGCTTAATGTCCCAGCATTTTAAAATGTGGTAAAATGCTAGGTGAAATGGTGAAATGAAGGTGAAATGAAAAGCAAGTTCTTATCTAGTCTTATGACCTAATAGTGCCCAAATATTTCAGTTTTATTGTATTGTTTTCTGTAGCTATATTGCCCAATTTTAATAATAGAATATATTGATGAGAGGTTTTTTCAACTTCTTCTGTAAGAAGAAAGCATATCTTTTGAACATTTTATTTAATCCTTTAGAAGATGGATATTTCTATAGTACCATTCTGCTCCACTACTTTCCATTCCAAAGGTTAAAAAAAAAAAAAAAAAAAAAAGAAACTTTCAATTATTTCCAAACAATGAAATAATTGTTTGTTCCTCATATACAACACCTTCCTGCCCCCAGTTTCAAGCCCCAAAATACCAACCTACCATACCATTAACTTTTTTTTTTGTTGTTCTCCTTATCCAATCAAAAATAGACAGACAAACAGCAATTTAAGATTTAAAATCATCAAATATGCAGGTGAGGTGCTGACGGTGTGCATCACCTTAACTTCATGAAAATCAGTCCTAACAGGCTGAGTTTAAGTAGCAGAGTACCTGGCCCATTACCTTGCCCTATAGAAAATGGTCATCAGGGGTCAGAATTAGATATCCTAATATGGCTGCACAACTTTGAAAAACATGTTTTTAACGTGTTTTTAACATGTTAAGTGAGCATCTAATAGGAACTCCAGCTGTAAGTAATATGTTGTCGCATTGTGGCATGTGTTGCCTCAGAGAGAATTTGTGCTTTCTGGTTATGTGGACATAATGTAGAACAGTGTTAATAATCAAATTTCCTTTTGAAAAATCATTAATATTGTGGAGACAATTCTTAACTCCCTCCTTTTTTCTTTTTTTTTAATATACATATATAGTTAATTCTATCCACATTTAACACAGTTTGGTCCATTTAGAATTTCTTTTAAAAAATACACACTTGATGTATAGTTTTCTCTGTTGTGCTGACCATTTTGTTTGAAAAACACCCAAACTACTGTTGTTATGTCCATCATTAAAAAAAAATCTCAAAAGAGGTATCTGAGTCAGAAGAGCAAAAACACTTTATCTGCAGATCTTGGATATATTTTAACATACTGACATGAGAGTTCTTTGCTGCTCTTTAAACAAGTACATTGCACTAAAAAGAGTGAAAGTGTAAAAATGTGGTTTGCTATCTAGTCTGGGGCAGAAAAAATAAAAGTAAAAGATGAAGACAATATCTTCTTTGCAAGGTTGTACTGTCACAGAGAAAATAATCACATATTGACTGGAATAATGCAATATAAATATAAAATAATGCAATACGTTTCTTCAGAGCAGAAATGTAAAGTCATTGTCTTCTGACAGAGATGCTGAGAAGTCTCTCCACAGGCTTCAAGTAAATTGGTGAAATAAGAAGCAAAATACTTTGCAAGAGAGAAAGAAAATTAAGCATTTTGCTCCAAATTTGAAATTCATCTTGCTATAATACCAGCATCTTGTTTTGACATACAGCTGCTTATAACTCCTGGTGATTTGTGACACCTCTGTCATAAAAGGATGCAATGAAACTTGGGGGTTTTATTGCAATTCATACAATATAGAAGTCTATGCCTGCTCAGGATTCCTGTAGCATCACTTCAGAGTACTGTAGCCAGATTCTGGCATTGCAGGATATTTTTGTGTAACAGGATGGTACATTCCATACTGATATGTATGTACATTAAACGAAAAAATAGCAAATTAATTTGGCAATATTCTCATATAAGAGTGTGGGTGTTTTAGTAACTGTCCAACATCATGTTCAGCAGTAGTCATACTAGAGGTACTGTACAAAAACAAAAGATATATCACTAACAAAATAAATACTTTGGTGACTTTATCAAACAGGCAGGAAGATACCTTTGTTTTCTTTAAGCTTTTCTAGTTTGAGTTGCACAAACTTCTAGATCCAGTAATACTGATACTAACTTGGGCATTTTTCTGAATTTTGTAAACTTTTGGATGCAAATGCATTTGTACAGAGATTTTGTTTGATCCCACTTCTACTGAAGTGGATTACATTACCCTCAATGGCTTAGAAGTGGGTGCAGGATTTACTGATATCAAAAGTTCAGGCTACCATTTGCCTATTTCCTTCATGGACACACCCCATTTTTGTTTGTTTAGTTGTCTCTGCATGGCTGTTTGGAAAGACAAGTCTGTATCTCAATATCATGTGCATAGGGAGGCAAATATGGGATGAGATTAGGGTCAGGCTGAAGGTAAAATGTGTTAGGAAGAGTAAGGGAGTCTGCAGTTTGGGTCTGGATGTTGCACCAAGATTTGGGAAAACAGAGCTGGAAAAGCCCCTGAGAAGGAAGAGGATGGCACAAATGGATCTGCAAGAGAGGTGAGGAAGGAGAGGCTGTGTCATGTGCCAGGCCAGGGTCTGCATGTATGCAGGTAATCAAGGTGCTGGATAGGGCAGGAACATATGTATAGTTAATAAATGAATTAACACATTTCATTGATTTTCTTTTTTACTCCCTCACGTTGAATTAAGGCCCAGGTGCACAGATTTCATTATGTGTTATCTGTACTTAATAATTATTAGTTGATATCTATTGAAAACCAAAAATTACTGCTTCTAAGTGGTTGTTACTGAAGTTACTGCACATATTTTCCATATTTTTAAATCTCTTTCTGTAAACAAAATTTTGTTCACAAGATTTTTAAATCATTGGAGCAGTATGGATGTGTATCCTTTACCCCTGAAGAAAAAAGACTTGTGAATTGTCTTATTAGTCTCTCATTGGATGATTACAGCAGTTGCTTGACCTTGAGAGAAACAGGACACTGCTGGTGTTCTCCAGAGGCCGGTGTTATTAGTGCTGGCTGACCTCGGGGAACTGGATGACCTCCATCTCACCTTCCAATCTCCCAACACCAAAACAAAGCTGTATTTTGAAACACAGTGTGAATAAAAGACAAAGGATGGTTGTTTTTATATATGGGGGGAAGGTGACAGAGTCTGCTGTAGCTTTGATTAAAAAATGCAATGCAATATAAATCTGTCTTGTAAAAAATTAAAAGACTAGACTGCTCTACACACTTTGACACCGATTTTAAACTTAAGGTTTTCACTTGGAGGACAGTGGGCATAAACTTCACTGTATATGTTACAGTTAGTGCTGTTTTTAAGGAAGAGGGCGATCCTGTGTCCTGTCTCAATTAGAGAATCATCTTTCCCATTCCATTCATGGTTCTGCATTCTGTGCAGCCACCACATGCATGCTGTTAAGTATTCACTTTTTAAATTTGTGTCGGGTTTTTTGACAAAGGGGCTGCTGTTGACTTGAAATGTTAGGCCACTGTTAAAAAATCCACTAATATTCCACTAATGCTTCAGGAAAAATTATGTCTCTGTGACTGTTGCTATTTTCAGCTAACTGAAGAAAAAAAATTGATGAATTCTCTTCCTAGTTGCTATTGATAATGTTTAGGATAGAAGCTTAAAGTCTTTCAAGTTTAAAAGAAAGAGCAAACTCAAGCATGTTCTTTTTCTGGTCAGTGACTTAAAAGTCATACTTGGCTTGCAGCTGGGCTGATTCTGCGTCTATCCCAAATAAAGAAAATAAAAAGTAATCATGGTGCTATTTAACATATCAGTCTTGGCCTCCTTTAACTGTAGCTGTCAGTCTGGCAGGACTCCAAAAGTTATTCAAATATGCATGGATCAGATTCTTGAGAATTGCTGTAGGCTGAAAAATGCTTACTAGTTCTTTTAGTGTATATCTTGCAAGTGTTGTGAGATTCCATGTATCTGAGAGAGTGCCTCAACATTGTATTTTCTCAAAGAAAAGAAATTCAGCCTTTCTCCCTCATTATTTTGTTTAAAGACCAAAATAGTTGAAAACTGAACTACAGTGCTAGATTAGTTTTATGTGAGATGCTTTGAAACAGGCATCTGACTTTCAGAAAAACTATGGATTAACTCATGCCAAATCTGCTGCTATTTGATTTCAGTCCGATTACCATTGCTATTTATCAGTGTACTAAACAAACTTGATTTGATCCTACTGGTGGAAAAGCTGAGTTATGTGGCTATTGTTTAGATACAACTGTCACATTAGGTAAATGAGCCTTCCTTTGCAATCCCAGAGATGGGAAGGCCACAAAAGGTAAGCAAATAGGCTTGGAAGGCAAGGGTATGGTGGTGGTTAACCTACTTCTGAAGGTAGCTACCCTTGTGTCCTCTGCTGTACCTTACAGTGAAAGCTGAAGCCTGAACACCTCCTTTCTGGTATGCCCTGGGAGTGGTTCTAAACCTGAATTTGAACAGAGCTGTATACATGAAATTGACTGAAACAGATTCCTTGCTGTGAAATAAATGATGTGTTGCAACATAATGTATCACAAATACATTCCTGCTAAGAGACTTATACTTCTGATACCTACAGTCTGAAAGCTTTGGTATTTGTTTACATGCATGCAAAAATAGTCTGGTAATTTTAATTGTATGTATATGTTACCTGCCTGGTTTTGTTCTCCCTTAAATCATACACACAACTTAAACTGCCTTTTCTTTCAGGGGTCATTGCTTGTATTGTTTAGAGTTCAGTGAGATGACAATGTTGTCAGAATATTGAAGCCGGAGGCATTTTCAGATTGGAATGGATTCGGCTAATCAAATGACAGTTCTGACTTTTTTGACACTGAAAAATTATGATATATTGTACTATAAATTGGACTTTGGCTCAGGACTGACTATCACCCATCATTGACCTTGGGTCATCTAATTTTTGTAGGAGTGTGAGAGGAGGAAAAACTCCATATTTGAGAGCAGCTCTTTATCAGAGGTTTGGAAGATTTACTAGAAGGTGGGGTATAAGATGGATAGAGTTATCTAATATTTGTTGGCCATAAAGTGTCTATATTATATGTTTTTTCCATTAATAACCACTGTTTTCTGTTGTTTATAATAATTAATCCTTTAGCTTTTATAATTTTAACCTCTGTCATGCAACTTTAACTTGGAACTAATCCAACTGGCATCATGGTTAAGTCATGAATAATCTATTTCATAGCTCAAGCTGTGATAGGAAAGTAATAATTAAAAAATAATTATAGAGGCATGCTTTGCATATTCATCTCTGGTCTCAGAGCTATATGTATATGCAGGTATAAAAAGTTCTTTTTCATCAAACATTTGGTGACTTTGTGGGTGGCAATATTGTCTGATCATGTAGTCTAGAAGTGCTACACATATATGGGATATAAATAAAGATATAAGTGAATGTGTTTCTCTGGCTATCTGTCTCAGTTTTTGAGACAAAACTTCAGGAGGGAATACTCCAGAGTGTCTCCCCTGAAGGGAAAAAGGGCCACCCCTTTTCCTCCGTCAATGAGACAAATGGGTCACAAGAAGTGAAAGTGGGAAAAAAGAAACCAGACTGTTTATTAACACACAAACAAAACAGTGTAGAACAGGATAAAAAAAAAAAAAAAAATACAACAAATTCCCAGAGAGGGAACAGACACCCGGGCTCGGACCAGCTGGAGCCACCCACAGGCTCCCTGGACCAGCGAGGAGGGAAGGGAGGCAGTGAGGCAAGGGGAAGGAAAGGGAAAAAAAGAACAAGACAACAACCAACAGAACCTTTTCCCGGCTAGCTGTAACACAAAGGAGGCCCAGGAAGACAGCGCAGTGCTGCCGGTGCACTCCGTGCTGAGCGCCCCGAGCCGCTGGGCTGAGCCGTTCAACTGCCCCGCACTCGGTGCCGCGGCCCCGCCCCCGGGTCCATCTTAAAGGCACAGCGTCCTTGGGCATGGAGCAGACAGTTAAGGAATAAAGCAGCTTCATAACGTCACCCCAGGACACTATCATTTGTCCTTCCTTAGCAAAATGGTTTGGTTTTTTTTTTTCCTTAGCTACAATTTTTTTTGTTTTTCCATCTCAGCAATCTAAAAGTGATCATTTAGGTTAGAAAATTTCATAGAAACAACTGATATCCTTTGAGGACCAAGGAAACACTTTGGTGATTTTCAGGCAAGAATTTTGTTGACTGTCAACTGGTTCATCTTAGACTAAGAAGAATGCTTACCTCAACATTTTAGTGAATTGCAGAGTGTAACAATGGGGCTGTGTAACGTTTTCCTTAAGAACTACGTACACATAGAATGTGATCCCTAACTATAAGTCACAGGCATCTGAAAACTGTCAGTGTCAAGGCTGGAGTTCTCCACGATGATAATGAGTATTAAAGTAGCAGTTGAACACTGATATATCAGTTTATGTGTGCATCTACATGATTGCCATGAACTTTCAATCTAAGAATCTTCTTAATATTAAGAACTTTGAGCAACAGTGAACAATAATTTTGGCTCTACACAAAGTAAATGAGAATGTCTGTTCAGTAGAGAGCTGAAAGATGTGTTTCATACCTTGAAGGATGGAGATACCCCAATAATAGGAAGAGATAATTGGTTGCCGGGTGATTTTAGGACCTAAGAGTCCTTAGGATGATTCCAGTGAAAAAGGTGGTCCTCAGCCTTCTTTGCTACAGCCTGTTCCTTGTCATTGACAGTTCCAGAAGCCAGCTCTAGACCTCATATATTTATATGTCAGTTGGATGATGTACTGGCTTGTTGTCTGCTGTGTAAGGCCACTGTGGAATTTGAGATTTTTGGATCTTCCTGAGCATTCAACCTGAACCATGGGTATGAGGTCTGGTTTGTTTATTTTGTGATGGGTTTTGTTTGGTTTTCTAAATTTCATTTCTGGTCTTATTTAATGTCCTACACCAAGCTGCTTTTCTGAGGGCTTGGACCTTTTCCTTGCATTGGATTTACTGATTGTTCTCTCTATTAAAGATTTGAAGTAAATGATTTGTAATGTGTATTATGTCTTGCTTTTGGACTAAAATTTTTAATGTGTAGAAAGCTTGGCATGACTTACTAAAAGTGTTGTTGTGTATCTGTCAGATACTAGCAGTTTATCCATTCAGGTGTCATTTGTGACACAACTCCATTCCAAAGCCTGCTTATCCTGACTTTTCTGCAGTGAACTGCAATTGTATAATCTGTAAAATAGTATTAAAGTTATATTTTAAGAAGGAATTGTGAGAGGAACAAACACACAGGTCAGCGAAGGGGTACAGTAGGCTCTGAGAAGGATCAGGCAAATCCTTTAATACAGCAAAGGAATAGTGGTTTTGACACGGGTAGCTCGTGGCTCCAATAGCTAACCAAAGAGAGTGTCTGGGGTTCCTGAGCTCATTGTGGAAAGTGCTTTAGAGAAACAAAGGCAAGTGTTAAGTGTTGATGTTTCTTTGAATTTCTGTAGCTCCTATGGTAAGTATTAATTATAGCTGCATGTGGGCATATGTGTGTACTTCAGCTGTTACCCAAACTGGAGATCTGAATCATGAGACAAGAACACTCCTGGCAGAAACGTAGCTGTGTCTGAACTACTTGTCAGGGTGAAGGGCTTGACACTGGTCTGTACAGTCCTTTTTCTGAGATGGCATAATGTCCATTTTTTCCACATGCTAAATGGCTATCCAAACACAGCCTAACTTAGGTGTCCCAGATGTAATGGCAATACAAAGAAAATGCAGAGTTTATGTGGTACACTTCACCAGCCCTGTAAGTCTATGACTTATACATTTAGAGATTGGGACACAGATCCTTAATGAAAGCTGAAGATATGAATGGGTGGAAAGCATTTAAGGGTTCATAACCTTAGCACTCTAAAACATGGTACAAAGCCATAACATGGACTCCAAACCCACCATCCATATCAATTAGCCTCAATTAGATTCAGTTAGACTAGTTGATAGAGTCTAGAAAAAAGATAGAAATTGATACCTTTCTATCTACTGACTCTTATTGTCCTGTAACAGTCGAAGTCAACGGGCATGGCATGAGTGAGGTCCTGAGGCTCTTACCAGTGAAAATATTAAAGGATATTTATTTTACAAGACTGGGGGAGGTGGAAGTCAGTAACAATATCTGCCCTAGAAGAAATCATAAATAGATTTTGGTTGCCTACGGAGTAAGCATACAGACTGTACAAAAGAAAAGGGCAAAGTCAAAGCCAGCTTTGTGCCAGGTGCCAAAAAAGGCGTGTAAAAGAAAAGGTTTCTCTGATAAACAATCTCTCTGGAGAAAAATGACAGTGTTGTAAAGAATTAAATAAATGAAAGTTTACCATACACACTAGAGGGTGAAAGAAGACCTCCAAGGAATATAAGGCAACTGTAAAATACAGTAAGAGAGAGAAGGATATTCTCTTACTTCATGGTTTCAAGGTGATTAATCAAGAACTGTACCTTTCTGATTTTCATCGTAAAGGCAGGAAAAAGCTCTGATAGCATGATGTAAATCAAAGGGCATGGTTAGCAATGGGTGCATAATGCGAGTGGTGGAAACAAAGTTTTTGTGGCAGATGGCCTCATGTTTCAAGGAGTTCACAGGATAAGAGATTTAGGCACTGAATCACTGCCTACTTCATTTGGAAAATCCTCATTGTTTCTCTTGAACAAAATGACAGTGGAAATCTTCAGGGAAACCTTGCAATATTCACCCCCTTAATTTGCCCTGCAAGTTCTGCTCATTCCAGAATAGCCAAGTTTGGTATCAAGTTATTAGTAATGTAACAGCTTTTTCTTCCTAACCCAGTGCTGAAATACATAATTTCATAATGCTGCAGCCTTTGAAAGTATGATAACAATATGTATTTGAATCCTTACTATGAATGTTCACTCACACAATCCATTTTCCTTTTGATTGTTAAAGTTGGTAGAACAAAATGATTTCTGGAATTTGGTTTACTTTTCTCATAGATGCACTTAATTTCAACAAAGTCATTTGTAAGTAAAACCAAGAGAGCTACCATCAGTCATGCCTAATATATCAGCAGACATAAAAAGCCTGCAGCTGGAATCAGACTAGATCTCGTTGTTGATGTATCTACTGTATTTGGGTCACAGTATGGCCATGATGAAGTCAAATAACTGAATGATAGTGATAAGAGGAAGACTAATCACTTACCTAAATACAGTTGAAATGATGGCTTATGTACAAGCTATTGTTTTTCTGCCCTTTGATAAATGCATGTAACTTTTTTTTTCTTTTTTATCCGGGGCTTAATCTGCTAATGGTCTTCACAGAAGGTGATTACTTTTTAGCTTGGTACAGATTTGATTGGACTTGTGTTGCAAGTGCAGTGAGCATAGCCTTTGGGATAGAGTCAGATTGTCAAATCAAAATGTGACTGTTATATTATGGATTGTATTATCTGGTAATAGAAGTCTCTCTTAGATTACACACATTCAACATAGCCTCTTGTGCAGATTCAGTACTGTCCTAGAGATCTGAAGCATTATTTAATATAAAAAAAATCATGAACACTGTTGTTGAGTTTAGATTTTTCTTTGGTTAGAAAAAATGCATATATGCTTTCTGAACATAAGGCTGACACATGCACAGCTCAAGAGTGATCACAGCACTACTGTTTATGTGAAAGCTGCACAAACACTGTTATCTGATATATGACTCACTCCCTTGTTTACCCTTCTTTGCTCCCAAGTTCAGCATTTTTAACTATGATATGAGCATAGTTTTCCACATTTTTGGCAGTGCTTGTAAACCATCGAAGATCTGCATTTTGATTGCCACATGAATCACAGAATATTTTTCTCAAAGATGTAATTTGGGATCCCAAAAAGCTAGCAGTAAATGGAAGCAACAATATTTAATGAGTAAAGAAATGCCAGAGAAGAATGTTATGTGTAAAGAAGCATTTTTGCTTTTCCTTTATTTAGCCTTCTGGATGTGATGATATTGTGATATGACTGATACTGTGTCTGATTTTGAATTGAGCAGGTCACCATAAGATTTGAAAAATGATGGCATGTCTAGTGATTTAAATTTTTTTGCCAATACAAAATGAGTAACTTGTGAAGCTCTTAAAATAAAAACTTAAATAGCACAGCTGTGGTATTTTAACATCTAATTAGATATCACATCTGATATTTAGATTGATTTCACCATCAATATTCTGATGTTTGGGAAAAAAAAAAGAAAAAAATTAATAGAATTAAATGTTGCAACTGCAAAAGAATAGTGCTTGAGGTTTTGGCTATTTAAGGAGGGAAAAATTTAAAGTGTAGTAAAAAATTCTTATTAAAAAAAGTTCCTATACATTGAATAGTTTCTGAATATATTACGTAGCTGGATTTTTGTCTTATTGCTGCCAAATTCAGGATCATGGCTGGAAGAAAAAATGTTAAGAATCTGACTTGAAGGTTCCATGTAGCCACTGAAAATGTGACATTAAAATGGTGGTTAAAATGTTTCTATTTTGTGTGGCAATGTAGTTGTATTAATCAGGCTCGCTCCTCCTAAAGGAAACTAAGAGAAACCATTCAATATCTAAGACTGGTGTATAAAACTTGTGCTTGTGAGCATCAAGATGTTCAGCCTGCCTTGCAGGAAGGGCTTAAATGAGGCTATTTTGCACAATCAGAAAGTGAAACTTTAAAGCAAATGTGTTTCATGTTATCCTTGAACACATTTAAAAAGATCAGAACAATTTGTGCGAAGAGGAACAGTTAATAGTGCACGAACAGATAGATTGAAGATGGAAGAATACATATATATGTGTGTGCGTGTGTGTATATATGTATGTATGTATGGTAACAAACAGCAATGGAGAGGAAGACTTGGAAACAAGTTTCCAGTTTTCATACCAGTAGAAGCAGTTAGGGTAAAAAGCCTAATTCTTTTAAGAAAAAATCGTGATTTTCAGAAGTCTTTTAGAACAAATGAAAGACATTTGTTTAGGAGAATACATGAAGTATTTACCTAAAGCAGCAGAGGTTTGTATTTGCCGGAATTGCAGCATTCCTATTTTAGAAGGTCATTGTCAAAGAAGACCAAAGGCAGAAAATTGTATCTATATTGCAGTGCTGTCCAAACTGCTCTGTAAAAAAACATAAATTTGATTATCTCTCTGGCTTGGCTGTACATACCTATAGAAGATGTGACTGTAATTGCAAATTATCTAGGAGAGACATGTTCTGTCCTTTGGGCCAGTCTTGTTTGTCTGCCTTTTTTTGGTACACTTCACATTGCCCATGCAGTCTGCTGATCCCTAACAGCATCCGAGCTGTGAGGCTGTTGCAGCCGTGTGTGCGGAATGTGTGCATTGCAGAAATAACCATATCGATGGCAAAATGGAAGAAGCAAAAGAGAGTTAAAATGATGACACAAATAAGATTGTTTTCAGCTCTCTTACCCGCTTGTTATGGATTGAAAAAAGAATTATTTTGCACGTCAAGGAAATCTGTGCCTACCTTAACTAGAAGCAAGAAATTGTCATTTAAATGTTGTATAAATACATCAGATTTCATATTTTGAGGGAACTGTCAAGTTAGGCTCTCAGCTTCTGTAACTGCTTTGAAGCACAAACTGTGCTCCCCACTACATCTTTTGTCTCTGCTTTGCTGAGTGCTACCCTACCCACTCAGACAAGAATCCCAGTATGACTATCAGCAGCACTTTTTCCAAGTAACTCAATTTGCCTCTGCTTACATCTTCCGTATAGGCTAAGCCATAGCACCACAAAGAAATCCTTTGACAAATATACCTGCACTTAACTCTCTGCTCTGTTGTGTGCCTGTCTCTTTCCCCTTGTGCAAAGACCTGGAGAGTCTCTGGACATCAGAATATCACTTCCCAGCTTATCAAATGAGAGAGCCCTTTTTGAAAGGAAGATGACATTAGGAATTGGACAGTATTGAAGAGGCTGATTCAGTGCAGTGCATTTGTCACAAGGCAGTTCTCTGACATGTTCTCTCTTCTCTGTTCCTCTCTGTGTTTTCATCTGCTCAACAGCTTCAGCATCATCCATCACAGCTGTGCTGAACAACACCTCTCACTTCTGGCCCTTCTCATTCTGGCACTTTCCCAGTGCCTTTTGCATTTCCTCATTTATTTCTCAGAATGATTTAAGCTCCATTCCCTGCTAAACTAACTCATCCAACTAACTGCTATTTCAACTGCATGTTTCTGATCCCTTCCTTGATCCCCTTGATACACTTGTATCAGTATTGCCTTATCTACCTGCCTTCCCAGTATCGCTCCCTTGATGAGTTTTATTTAAACTCATTGAATCACATGATGACAGGAATTACATTTTACACAGAAATTTTACACTTCATAGACACAGAATTATGATGTTGAGAGTAAGTTTGTGCTCTAATCTGACCAGAGGCATCCTGAAGGTTGTTTGTCTTCCCTTGTTTTTAAGGAATTCCAGAGTTAGGAATGTTGTGACATCACGGGATGAAGGATTTCAGTACTTCTTTACCTTTTTTGCAAGATTTTTTTCCCCTAAAGTCTAAGCTGGTTGATGCTGCCATTTAACCACAATCCTCTGCTACTGCTCATAGTGCAGATGTGAGGAGGAGTAGTAGCTCATCCTCCTTACCTTCAAAGCAGCCTGTAAAGGTTCTTTTTCCTTTCTGTGCCTTCTGAACAAACCCTCTAAAATCTGTAGCAGCATAAGCATTACCCCATTACATGAAGTTCCCAAATCTTTCATAAATGTCAAGAAATAGATAATTCCATTGAAAAGGATTATTTTTGATCCATGGTATTTTCATTGTAAAAAATGTTATCATGACTGTTTTCTGTCATGGTTTTCCTTTATGTATCTCATGATACATTTTGCTTCAGCTGATGAGTTTTTAAAATCTTGGATTTATATTTTGTCTTCAAGGCTGTATAATGGGCATGAAATGTCACTTAAACACACCTGGGTTGTTTTATGGTTTCCTCACTACAGTTGTACAAAGTTATTTTGTAAATGGGCTTAAGTAATGCTGTAAACAAATCAGCAGATTCACTTAGACTTATCCTTTAAATTCTTCTTGTGTAGATTAAGTATCAACATTTTTTATGGTTCATAGAAGCCACTAATTAAGTAATATACTAATAACTTCAGAAATCTATTCTGTTGTTCCAAGTCTTTGGCTGTTGATAATTACAATCTCATTAGTCCCTATTTTACTGTCAAAACGTGTTTATGAAGTGTTTCTTCTTAATATGGCTAATATTTTTTCTATAGTAGAAATCTCACTTGGGTTGAGTTTCTTTTTCTTTCAGAAGCCAAATACATCAGAACTGTTAATAATTTCCTCCTTTTTCCCCACATATGATTCTTTGACATTGCAACTTAATGAAAAAATACAGATTTATAGACAAAAATCCTCTTTAATCCAAAGAAGAAACTCTTCTTCAGATGTAACAATCTGCTAATTCATTGTCTATTCATTCTTTTTGGAGACCAATTTAGTAACTGTTTTCTTCTCACTTTTTTTTCAACTTTTATGTTTCCAAGTTCACTCAGAAAAAAAGAAATATTCCATGAAAGAAATAGCCTTTTTAAATATGAAAAGAAAATGGCTGATCTGGGATTTACAAATATATTTATTAATGCTTTTAAATACAAGCTATATGCAAAAATCCATATAAATTTTATGACATCATGAAAGATCAAATGTTGCTACAGGCTTGCAGTCAAGTCTAGCAAATAATCATTATTCTGAGAAAGGGAATGTGCATTGATGTAATCACTTAGAATAATCTCCAAAATAACTCTAATCTTGAAAATAACTTTTTTGAATTTGTAGAAGGATAATGAAAAAAGGAGGCGGTATTAGGTGAAATGCTTATAAGACAAAATCAGAGTAGATAAAATACCCTTGATGCCGTTTTGATGTTTGTGGTTTTTATTTTGTATATTTTCTGTAGTCTTTGTACATATATTTGTAGCCCTGTAGCTTATTATTGTATTCTAGCTAGTTTTCCCAGTACTTTCCAATGCCCTTTCCCTAGACAGAAAGGATAGGGGCCCTTGGAATATGTTTTGTCTTTCTTGGTTCTCCCTCGGTTCTTGGCTACCAAGGTTGAAAATCAGCTCTTCAGACACATTTTCATCAACAAAGTACAGTCCCATCCAAGGGGGGGAAGACTTAGAAGGGGCCAGGAGCTCAGGGAAGACACCGGGCCTCGGGAAGGCGATTCCTTTCGGGACCATCTCTCTGGACCGGTCACCTCTTCCTGGGTCAGAGCCGCTGACCCCTCACCAGCTGTAATAGGGCTTGACCCGGGGGAAAATTGCACCCCCACTTGTGCTCCTGATAGGTGCTTTTTGTCAATTATGCTAATTTACAAAACTTATAAAACTGTGTGCACCCCCATGGGGGCTGGGCTTTGGTTGACTTTCTCCATAATTGTCCCTGGAGGCCTCCAAATAAACATCTACTTTTATATTATCTCCTTACTAAAATTATCTTGAGTTTCATTTCCAGGTTGAAAAAATCATTTTCACTCATGAAAGTGATAAAATTTTGATTGTTAAAAAAAGTTTCTTTAAAAAAAATGGAGAAATGAAGTAGCACAATAAAAGCTATACATGGTGTTAAGCCATAAAGATATTTTGCACAAATATAAGGACATAGGCACTCTGAAATGGGATTTTAAATGCAGGGTTTTTTTCTGAAAAAAAAAAAAAAAAGAGTTCTACTTTTTATGAAAAAGTAGTGAACCCTGAATTCAGAAGGACAATTTGGAGAACATTATCAGAAACGTCATTATGGCTTAGGAAGTAGAAGCTCTGAGTTGTTGTGAAGTGAACCAAGATCTAAGGGATGGTAGTGCCTGACATATCCACTGAACTGAGAATGTGTTCAGCTGCCTCATTTTCCTCTTGCTCCCTGTAACTGTGACCGATAGATATATATTTATTTACATTCCTCTCTCTGTCTTAATCCAATAAAGTATCTGAAGTTTTAAAAACCCCTCCTTATGGAATGAAATAATAGTTTGAA
Organism: Aphelocoma coerulescens; assembly: GCF_041296385.1. Taxonomy (NCBI): domain Eukaryota; kingdom Metazoa; phylum Chordata; class Aves; order Passeriformes; family Corvidae; genus Aphelocoma; species Aphelocoma coerulescens. Next base: position 36,158,386 of record NC_091015.1, on the reverse strand, counting down.
AAATAAAAATCTAAAATATTTCTATGGCTACATATATTTCTGATGTCAATGCTCTGATTGATATCTGGGGTTTTTCATAAATGCAACCCATGCAGTGGCATTGTGCACGTGTTGGACAAGGTGTTCATTAGAGGCAGCCACATTTTCACCCACAGTGGGTACTAAGCAATTCTTAATAAATCAGAAGATGTCATAAAAGATTTTATCAATGGTAATTTTTTCCATTATTTTAACTATGTGATTTTACTTCATATGATTCATAGCAAAAGTTTATTTCTGTGCCAGATTTCAACATTTTGGAATTTCAGAAGCTTGTGGAAGAGGGGACAATGAGTGTGCATTTAGTTTGGCTTCTAAAATTGATTATGTAGATTGGGGTTTTTTTCAGTGTCCTGAACTGAGAAGAAGCAACAGAAATATTTGGGGCTTATAATACGATAGCAGAACTGACTAAGAGAGAATGCGAGATGCAAATTCACATTTTAGGGGTTTGGTTTCTTTCTATGTGTATAGCTTTTATACTATTTGGTAGATTGCCTAGCTATTAAAAATATTACTTTGCCCTGACTATCTTTGTTTGATGAAATGGGAATATGTGTGCACGTGTCAGACTATGTAGCTAAAGAAAGAAAGAATGCTTCAGTATTTGATAAAAAAAAAATCTATTAGATGTTTTTCAGAAAGGTTGTATATAATTAATTCATGTGTTTGTGATTTCTGATATAGTATTGTGAATCAAGAAATCAGACATCCCATTGCACCAGCTGGGTGGTTCAGTGCATGTAGAACTCAGGCTGTTCAGCTTATGCTCAGGCTTCACACACGGAGTTGGCTGGCATTTCATATGTTGAGGGAGTAGGGACAGCGGTTTTTCATTCTTTTAGGGGTTTTTGGATGTGTATGAATGATTTAGTTCTTTCTAATTTAGCAGTTACAGTGAAGAATCTCAAGGTTTATTATTGTTTACTCTAGTCATTCTACAATAGTTTGTAGATGGACAACAAAATTGTGGCCTTCCTGATTTTCTCCAACCATCTTTTTTCGCATCTTTCAAAATGACAGCTTGTGCAGCCTCTGTCAGCACAGGAATACCTTTCAAATGCACTCCATGTTATTCACTGCACTTAAACGTGGGAAGCGATAAGATAGAGCTGAGCTGTAGGCTAGGAGATGTGCCTGCAGAGGCACATGGCAGCACAAAGGAGCACATGGTGGCACAGAGAGGTTTGTCTCCACTGGACCCTGGGGGGAGGAGGTGTCACACGGCAGAGCCCTATGGAGAGGAGCCTGCCAGGAGCTGCCAGACGAGCGAGCAGCGAGTGACCACCCCATAGAAGGACACTTAGGAAGTGTGTTGCTGATGTGGCAACACGGGATAGGTCATGTAGTGAGAATTGCCACATAAGGAAATACTGTGCTTTGGAAATGTGTATAAAACCAGCTCATTTCTTTGAATAAACGATTCAGATTCCCTGCCGGTCTGGGTCCGTGCTGCAATCGCTACATTTAAATATTCAGGCTGTGTGAAAATTATGATCTGTTGCAGGGCTTTTTGCCTTCCTAAAGCTGATAAAGAAAATTCTAATACAAACAGATGATAACTTGTTTTGTGCTAAGAGTCACCTTTTAACAAGAAAGAAGTAACAACAGGCATTCATAAAGTGACAGCAGCATCCGAACAGGAAAGTTTTGATGATACTTGTATAAGTAAGGTGGACAAAGACACATTACATGCACTCAGTGGCATATGACAGGAACCTTGTGCTGACACTGAAGTCAGAGTGAATCTCGGTCATTTTGCACTTACGTTCTAGTTTCACACATGGTGTTTCACAACAGGGACTGACTAATGTGATAACCTCCCATTAAGGTGCAGTGTCAGCCTTGAAATAAAAGGTGGAGTGTGCTGAGCTCCCAAAGGGTGCAGTCAATTAGCACATTCTGTAATGGGGTCTTGCTGTCATAGGATGAGAGGTTTTTTTTCTTCAAACAGAAAAATACTCAGGCTCCTTAAAGATTTTCTTCTTGAGAGCTGCTTTATATTTTCTGAGTAGGGAGCAATTAGGCAAAATGTTGTCAGGTTATAAAGCCTTAAGATTCTGATTCTAGATAGATCTATATGTGGTTTATTTTCATATTTCTTCATTAGAGTGGTAAATAATAGTAAACTATTCCAATATTTAGGTCTGAGCGAATTTTTGCCTTCCTCCTACGTAATTTTCATTCTTTTGCCTCCCCCTCCCTTAATTAATAGGCTGTATAAAAGCAGTGGTTTGTGTATACAATACTAAAAGTAAACAAATTTTTATCAAAACTTGATAGCATATACATGTTTTCCCAGTTGATCACATAATTACTTGATAGGTGCATATACACACGTGTAAATGTATTAAAAAAAAAAGGAAGCAGCAACCCTGGAAATGTCACCTGTTTCTACATCATAGAAAGACCTTTAATCAAATTCTGCATAATAATGAGGAAATCTGTTCTACAAGTATTTGTCTTTCTTATGATTTACTGAAATATCCAGAACGACAGGAGAAGAAAGCCTAGAGTAGCTCTGGCTGTTTTCCCTTTGAACTAGTATCTTTTAGGAAGTTTCCCTTTTTCTTTTAGGCTTTTTCTAGAGTTTCTATATGCATCTGTTTTTCCTCTAAAACCATACTTTCTTAAGTATGTATAAGTGTATAAGTATATAAGATGTATCTCTTACACCTCACAGTTTGGTAAGAATATGTTTTTTGTGGAGTTCCCAGTGTTGTGGTGATCTTTGGGACACACAGGACTGTGGGATATGCCCTGGCTGCCCCTTCAGGGAGTCCTGCTGGGAGATTGCGAAATCTCTTGTCTCAGCAGAGATCCCTCCAGGGCAAGGGCTGGGCATATCCCACACAGGACAGCATGGACTTTTCTGGATTTGATGAAAGTATACACGATAATTTGGGGATAGGAGGAAGAATTCTATCAGCGTGGATGTTTATACATGTTGATTAAGAAAGAGAGCATTCATATCAAATCAAAACACAGGTGAATTTAACAGATTATATTTTCTGTGACCCTGCCTGTTTCTGAGGTCAGAGTATGAAACGAGGACAATTATGTACAGATACCACCTTTTAATACTATCCTTGCCTCCAGCAAATTGTGTCTTTCTAAACCAATGGTGATCCCTTTCTGTGTAATAACTACTGTGAATTTTTTCCTGTGTAGCTGTGTCCTGCTGCTCTTTGCACATAACCACCTACAACAAGAAGTTTCCAAGATGTTTTACATGTTTTGTGAAAAACATCCTGTTTTGTTTTAATTTTAATTGAAATTTTGTTCTACTTATGTTTGAAAACCCTCCTTCATTTATTAGAAAATGTTGTAAATAGTTCATGAAAAACAAGGCTGGTCCAAATCTTAGCATCACAGACCCCCACCACCTTATTGGTATGCAGAAGTGGAAATGATAATCCCAGTGTGGCTATCCAACAGCTCAGATATATGCAGTTTTCCACAGGAATGTTGTTCAATTATGAAACCTGTAAAATAAATAAATGCTTTCAAAGTTCCTTTCTTTAGGCATTTTTAACTCTTCTGAAATAGCAGATAGTTAGAGAATGATAAAATTGTTGAGGTGAAAAGCTTAGTAGATTTCACAGAAATAGGTGTTTATATATAAATATATACACCTATATAAATAGGTATTAAGGAGATCAATCATGGGTAAAATATGGTCATATAGAATAGAATAGAAGCATTCTGTTGTAAAGGACTTACAAAGATCATCTATTCTAACTGCCTGACCACTTCAGGGCTGACAAAAAGTTAAAGCCTAGATGGTGATAACCCAGCTAGTAATCCTGCCTTTCACTGCAAATAGACCTCAGGAACATCACAGCACCCTGACAGGGACAGTTTGAGCATGCACATCATCTCTTGTCCCCATGGTTTTTTTGGTTTTTTACTCTTGTTTTCTTTTATGTTTGGTTTAGTTTGGTATGGTTTTGGTCTTGTGGTTTTTTGTTTGCTTTTTTTTTCCCACAGTTTTAGTGTATTTATTTAGCTCGCAGCTTCCAGGATATTGATACAATTTACAGTTGTGAAACAGATTGATTTACTAGCTGTGCTCCTACTGTGCTTGTTGGACTGATATTGGGGAAATATTTCCCTAGGTCAAAATTCTGACCTTGGCATGATCATCAGAGCATTTCTAAAATAACAAGGGTAGAGGAGCATGCAGCCCTTCTAGTGTTATGAAGGAGGACATCAGCAGAATATACAGGGAAGCGTCTACCAGGAGCTGCTGCTTAGCCGTGGTTTGTCTCTGTCCAGCCACCTGCTACTGTCTTTTGGGGCTCAGCCTGTCTGGATTGCAAATTTGGACTTCATCTGGGACATTTTCTGCTAGCAGTTCAAAAGATGGTATCACCACGAGTGTGATAAGGCAAGTTTGGGTGATGAGCTTCCCAAGTGCTAACTTCCTTAGTCAATGGGTGCTGGAGATCTGCCTGTTTTGAGCCAAACTTTTAAATGGTGATGTAACAGTGACCCCTAAGGGATCAGAAGAGTGAAGGGAAAGCCTGGGATGTGTACATTCAGCTCACCTACTTCCTTTGCTCTTTACTGGGGGTTGAAGGAAGCTTTTTCATTCAATCCAAGATCTGCAATGAAATGCTGACTACTGAAAAGGGGTTTGTTTGGGATGTTAAAGAATGAAGGAAAATAAAATTGTCGTGGTTCCATATGCATGAGAACAGCATGGGCTGTTTTCTTTGAGATGTATGTTTAGAAGCATGTTTTCTGGGTAGGGATTTGAGGGAGGGTGTGCATCTTTGAGATGTGGCTCAGTGCCCTTAACAACCTGTTGTAAATCAAGGGCCCAGAGCTTGTACAGGTATGAAATTTTCAGTCACCAGAGAGTAGCTCACACTGACTTGTGTTTGCTGCCTCTAGCATAATGTCTCTAAAGCTAAACTCATTGAATGGCATCACCTCCCCCTGCAAAGCCTCCAGTTCCTCTCTTGCCATGTATTTTATGAATGTTAGTCTGTCATAAGATGCCTCAGTAGGAAAACTATGTGAACACTGAAGCCCCTGGTCTTTTGATAGCGTGAGGTGGTATAGAAATGTGTATAGAGGAGGCAAAGGCTTGTTGGATCATTTTTCATCTTGGACAATCTCAAAAGATTCCATTTTGGTCACACTGTGGATGCAGTTGTGTATTTAAGATAAGGGTGTACTTATTGGCTTGGGATTAACTTCTGGGAACATGATTGACCTATCTATTTTGTCCACCTCTTCCATGAACTACTGGAAAATAAAATGTATTTTGTAGCTGGTTGCCATCACTCTGCAGCCATGTGATTTCAGATCAAGAAAACATTCCCTGTGTGGGTATTAATCATGCAGCATCTTGGACCTCTTGAAATATACAGACAAAAGAAAACTAGACTGTAAAATTGTTATATATATACACGTATATATATATACATACAAACACACCTATATATATGTGTGCTCCTGTGAGGCTTTGATGCTTGCAACCAAAGGTTTGTAGCTGTGGTCTTGTGCCTCTTCCGAAATATATTAACAGAATTCTCTTTGATTGATAAAATTATCTTTTTAACCAATTGAAAATTCCATTAATGAAAATGAAACATGCTTTTGAAATGTTTATTCTCAATATGTATGTATCATGGAAACTTTTATTGTATTATCTCCATTTTGAAAGTAGTTCTGACACATATTCAGTGTCAAACAAGTGCATTATGTATTTCCCATGAACCAAAAATGCTCTGAACTGTAATGTGAAAGCCCTTGGTTTTTGTCACTGATTTTTTGAATTCTCTGTTTTGAAGAAAATTTTCAGTATCCAGATCTGTGCTGTGCTGTTAGAAGTAATAAATTCTTAATTTACAGTATTGTTGCAGAATATAGATTTTTTAATGTACAATTGTACCTTTTTACTTTGCTTCTAGTTGATGTTAGTGAGAGTAAGGAAAAAATACTTTTGTGTTCTTCAGGACTACACAGTTGTCTCTGGGCAAGTCATTTTCTTTGCTCCCCACCAAGATTGCCAAGCTGCAGTCTTAGTGTTTTCAAACACTGTAGTCCCAAAACACTTTAATTCCCATTTTTTAAATAATTCCCTATAGTGTTTGCCATGTTTTCAGTTAAACCTTAGGAGGTCCATATGTATTAAAAACCTCATTAAAGGCTAGAGTAATACCAGGAATAAGTATCATTGGATAGAAGTAGACTGCATGTATTGAACAGATGGGTACCACAAAGTAACAGAAATAGCCTTCCTCCCTTGCTACTGTTATATATATGATAGAAATCAACCCTTTAATGTCCAAAAGAGGGGATATATATGTTATTTATGTTGAAATGTTGATGTAAGGCCTCAGGACTGAGTTATTCTTTGTAGATTTCTTTTAAATCATGCAGTACATTTTTTGGGAATGCTTTGTGCCATCTGATAAAAGACATATACCTGAATAACGGGGTGGGAAGGGAAATGTCCTTAATTTGGTTCTTGAAACTTCTAGGGTTTTATGTGATGACAATGAGTCCATCTTTCTATGCTTTGCAAGTGTTGTATGCTTTGCAAATATTTCTTGCAAACCAGAATCAAGACATGAGCCTGATGGTTTTTGCAGCACAACAGAAATATGGACATTCGCTTTTAGAGAAACAGCTTTAATTATTCTTCTGTTTTCAGACCCTTATGTTTGGAAAGTTTCAGAGAAACAAAAAAATAAGCTGAAGAATAACTAGAAGACATCATTTTATTACAAGTCATTCCAGATAATTTGTATTATCTAAAGAAAACGTAGGGTAATTTTATAGAAAACTCTTGCATTTCCTTTGAGATTTCTTCTTATTTCTGGTCTGAGGTTGTGTAATACAGTTGACCTGTTTAGATGTTGATAGTGAAAATCCTGTTGGCTGTAAAGTGTTTGAAGTGAAACATGCAATTAATACTACATTTGCTTGGATAAGTGTTCCATTTCTTACAGAGAAATTATGAAAGCTGATATCGCTCCTAATAATAGAGAAAGGTCTGTTAGTATCTTGATTAGTGACTGAAACCAAGGTCTTAAAGGCCTCCAAGGGAGTAGTAGAATCACTGTCTGAACATCTATTGTTGAATTTTAGCTATTAGTGTTTGAATTATTGAAAGAGCAAAGCACTAAAATAGCTGGGTTTTTTTCAAATCTCACTGTAATGTGTATCTCCTTATTTAAAAACCAAAACATACATTCAATAAAAGCTACTGCTTTAAATAAATTCAATTCAAATTTATAAATCAGTATAACTATATTCAGTTACATCATAAAATGGTGCTCTCTGCAGCTTTAAATTGATAATGATTTGTAGACAGCATATGTTGTATTTTACCTACCCTTAAAAGGCAAGAAAGCAAATTTACCCACTAGTGTGTTTCAAACAGATTTCTATGTCATATTTTACTCTGTTAACATAGAACCATAACAGACTGTTTGGGTAATATTAGTAGAGTGCTTCAAATGAATTTATGCTGGAAAAATGCTCCCTGGTCCATTAATGGTATTTTTACTTTGAGTTAATACCTAACTTAAATTTAGTTCTGGATTTGCAACAGGTGTCAATTTTAATGCGTGGTCAGGTGCTGTGGTCCAAACAGTAATGGGATCTGACAAGACCTTATAAATCACAGCTTTAAAGAGACAGTAGGAAAGATGAGCAGCATGGCACCCATATGGCCACTCAATCACTGATAGCTAACACAGGGTCATACATGATTCCATGGCCGCGGCAAACTGCCAGGGATGCTTGGAGTATGGGTCATCTGGCAGCAACAGCCACTTCTGCAAATGCCTTTTGCTTGTGGGTCAGGGTCGGGATGCTCCTTGGCTCCAGCAATGCCAGTGTGATTGGGGGAAATCCGATCTCACGTCAGTAGTGTGAGCAGCATTCCACCCACGCTGCTGCTGCCAGGCAGGGTGTGGGCAGTCTGCCTGCTCTGCCAGCACTGTCGGGGTGGGGTGTCTGCAAGCAGGGTGTCAGGTGTAAGTGAGCAATTACTTGTGTAAATGTCTTTACGTGTTCTGAAACAAAACGTTGCACTAATTTGTGTGGATTGCACAATTACTATCTGTTTTGGAAATGATTAAAAATTCCTGCCTAACTGGAGCAAGTAGGTTTTGAGACAGTTGAAGACCTGCTACCAGCAGTAGCAGCTTCAGAAACAGCTAAATTAGGGGTTTTTTTGTTTGTGAAATCCACTGGTTTTAGCTCTTCTCCTCTTCTGGTTGACTGTTGAGACCTTTCTTCTTGCCTTCCTCATTGTTGCAGTACCTAAGTTCTGCTCATACTTATTGGCTCTTCTCTACAGTTTTCCCTTTTTCTATTTGACATAAACATTCCCAGGAAAACCCAGAAAACCAAGCAATCAAAGGAAAACATTAGTCCAACTAAAATGCTTACAGTCATCAAGTTGTTTATTCTGTGTGTGCATTGTACATACCTCCCTTGAGTCCAACCCAGTTGTGAGCTCTGTGGAGCAGTACCTGGACACTCAATCTCTCTGAAGTCACAGTGTCTGGCACAGTAAGGTCAGTTGTGTTTGGATCTTAGGACAATAAAATGAATATAAGTAATTGAGTGCATCTTCCAGAAAAGCATCTAGTTTCAATCTCAAGATTTCTAGGGAAAGAATTCTGTCTTCCTGGTAATTTTTTTGAATGGTTTGATGCCTTGATGGGGCTACCTAAAAACAGAGGCTAGACAAAATTAAGAGAATAAAAATGGTTATATTTATTTAAGGGCCTTCAAGGTACATTAGGGCAGTCAAAGCCCCCAGGGGCTACACCCAAAATGGACAGCAGAGTCACGGGTTTTCATACTTTTATAAGTCTGGTCCATTTGCATATTGGGCATTAATCCTCCAGTTACAGCTTCAGGTAATGAAGTCACTTACCCCAAGTTTACTCCCCTCTAACCCACTTCTGTTTACATTTCTTGGGGCCTGAGACAGTAAGGTGTCCTTGAATTTTACGCCTAGAGAGGAATTGTTTTGTCTGACCAGAATGGGAGAACAGTAACTAACAGTCTATATGGAGTTCAGATTTATACACTAAAGAATTACAGGATATGAAAAATATAAAAGCTAAAATCCTAAGGCATCAGGTTGAAAGAAAGAAGTCTCTTTTCTGATTTGAGTTCCTTTTCTATTTTACAATACCCTGCCTGATAAGATAGATATACACAGTCCCATGCTGTACCTGAAACCTGAAGTCAAGTTTCTTATTGCTATAAACTCCTACTCTGGAATATCTTTATTGCCTTTAAAAGTCTAAACTAGAAGGAAATACAGAGCTTACTAATTAAACAGAGTGCTGTGATTTGCATATAATAAGGAGATGCATGTTGTTGGGAGTGTATTTTATTTTCTTTGCTGCCCAGCTGACTTTTGTTTCTTTCAGTAGTGCCATACTGGGTTGAGCTTTCCTTTGCTTACATTAACCTGCTGTTGAACAAATAAATGTGCCCTTCTTAAAGTATGACCATTCTCTAGATGATTATTTTTCACTGCAAGGAAAATAAGCATTCTAAATAGTACTATTATAAGGTAAGAAGAAGGACAAAAAGGCATTGGGATTGACAATTCAGTAACGAGGTCAAGGTAGACAAATTTAGGCTCCTGCATTTGATTTATAATTATTATACTTCCCCATGAGGCAACTGTTGTTATCCAATCATAAATTTTATATTTTAAAAGGAAGCAAGAGCTTCTTCAATTCTGCAGTAAAATTGGAATTGAGTCAAAGTTTATATTATGATGGAGATTTAGGTAGTCCCTGCTTGGACACATTGCTTCTCCCATAGTGCATGTAAAGAAGGTGAGAGAGATTTTATGGCTGCTAATGTAGCCTGGATGGATAATTACCTATTGTGCATCCTCCAGAAAAATAAACAGTGACCATATGATTACTGTCAATGTTCTTTGTGATATTGAAATTCCCATAACAGGTTTTTTTCTTTGTTTCTTAGCCTGGTGAGCATTTTGATGTTGATGAGTTTTAAAAAATTATTAGGAAAGACTCAGTCACTCTTACTCCTTTGTAGAGAGTCTCCTTGAGACAAAATGACCTTTCTGTTTTTCAGTCTTTTGAAGATTTTTCAGCATAATTCAGACTGATAAGTATCTTTGCATCACATACTTGGCAAGGGGGCCAGTGTTTCTTTGTCCAACACTAACCTTCCTTCTCTACTCATTATCTCTGGTGAGGGCTGTTTTAATTGAAGTTATCCCTTTGGAAAGATATCTCCTGTGCAGTTCATTATTGATTTTGAAAGATCTGACCTGTTAAAATTTCCTTGCCAATGAGTTAACCTTCTTTCCTGAAGGTGAATTAAAATAGAGAATGACATTTCTAATTTCCTAAGTGATGTAGCCAAAGCAGCTGTGCTAAAGTGGTATAATGTTATCTCAGTATTTTAAAAGGATAAGATTTGTTATTTAGCTTAGTGAGACTTCTTGGGGTGTGCAACAATAGCTTCCCACTAAAGTACTGTTGCCTTCTGGAATGGCCTTTAATTGAATATTATTATATCATAAAAAGACACTGACTTTCTTTCTTGAAGTTCTGTTTTAAGTTACACAAGGAATTCAGGTATAATCAGTCATTAGCAAAATTGAAGAATGTGAAGTAAACTATTAGCTACCTAGAAATTTGATCAGCCTCATAGGATAGCATCATTTCAGCAGTTTTGATGACCTGGATTCCGTGGAAAATTATTATCTCAATAATTTTCTCCCTTAAATCAAAACTTGCAAAAGGACTGTTACTTCACCATTTAGAAAATGAATTTATATTTGTCTAATACTTTGAAGTACTGGGAGGAAGAGATTTAAGAATGAATATAAATATACATTGTTCAATGAAGCTTAAACAATGAGATTTAGCACTTGTGGTAATCCATAAAAAGTGCATTATAAAATTTCTCAAAGTATAATTTTAAGTCTTTTTTGCCATTTTATATCTGTCACATTTCTTTCTCTACTGAACTGGATGTAATAATTATAAAAATATTTAGGAATTCATTTCTAATGTAGTTAAAATTTAATGAAGTGTGAATTCATGTTACACATTTAAGTTTATGGTAATCATCTATTAGTTAAATTTTTAAATTCTATAGATGGTTTTCATAATAAATTGTTCTTCCTGTCAGTTTTCTGTTACAGAATCTGTGGCATGGAATTAAATAGCCATTTCTAGAAAGGTACAGACTTTATAAGAAGTTCTATGATTCATGGATTCCAAACCTTAACAGAGAGCATTTTCTTGCTGTCTACTTTCTGGATGTATCTACTCATAAATGCATAATGTCTATAAGTCTTCATATTGTGCTTGAAACTTTAGCATAGTGAAGTTAGAAAATTTAGGAGATTCTGGAAAATACATGACCAAATACTGACTTTGTGACTTTTGAGTTTCAAATTGATGTATGTATTTCACAGAATCACAGAACATACAAAGTTGTAAGGGAGCAGTGGAGGTCACCTTGTCCAAATATCCTGCTCAAGCAGGGCTACCTAGAGTCAGTTGCCCAGGACAGCTTTTGAATATCTCTAAGGATGGAGACTCTCTGTCATCTCTGGACAACCTGTTCTAATGCTCAGGCACCCCCACAAAAAAGAGTTTCTTGAGTGTCATGCTTTAACCCCAGCTGGCAGCTAAGCCCCACACAGCAGTTCACTCACTTTCCCTGTTGAGATGAGGAGAGAGTTGGAAGGAGACAAGTGAGAAGACTTATGGGTTGAGGTAAAGACAGATTAATAAGTAAAGCAAAAGTCTCATGCACAAGCAGAGCAAAACAAGGAGTTCATTCATTCACCTCTTCCCATGGGTGGGAAGTTGTTCAGCCATCTCCAGGAAAGCAGGGATACATGAGGGTTACATACATTCTCCAGGAATACATGAGGGTTACTTGGGAAGACAAATGCTGTAATTCTGAACATTCCGCCCCTCCTTCTTCCCCAGCTATATATCACAGAATCATAGAATATGTTGAGAATGATCCACTGGGATCATCAAAGTCCAACTCCTAATGCTGAGCATGATGCCATATGGTGTGATCTGTTGGGTTCAGATGTCCCAGCTGTCTTCCCACCCAACAACTTGTGTGTTTCCAGTCTTTTTGCTGGTAGGGTGGTGTAATGAGCAGAAAAGGCTTTGACTCTGTGTAAACAATGTTCAGTAGTAATGAAAACATCTCTGGATTATCAACACTATTTTCAGCACAAATCCAAAACATAACCCCATGGGAACTACTATGAACAATGAAGGAAATTAACTCTATTCCAGCCAAAACCTGCCTTCTACTGTCCAGGGGGAACCTCCCGTGTTTCAGGTGGTCCCTGTTGCCTCTGGTCCCGTCACTGGGCACACTGAAAAGAGCCTGGCTCCATCCTCTTTAACACTTTCCTTCAGGTCTTCATATTTTGTGGAGCATTAAATATTGCCAAGTGTTATCTCAGCAGCTGATGAAATGGTCCCTAAGTTACTGCTGACCACGAGAATTAGGCAACAGTCAAGATCAGATTTAAAACATTCTTTTTTAAGTATAATGGGTACCTTTAAAAATCCTGCAGTAATGTGAATTTTACTTGCTTTACATTTGCATGCCTTTCACAGAGGTATACTTGATAGAGGAAATACCATGTGGTTTATCATCTTTACTGGATGAGCTTTTAGAATTGTGGCTGGCTTTCTGGAAGAGCAGAAGCCAAAGGATTATTTCCTTCCTCCCTCTCTCTACTTATTTTAATAGCAGTTATAACTGCCACTTGCCTACGATGTTTTACTTTATGCTAAATTCTCTGGAAGAATTTCTCTTTCCTGTAGATGTTGTTATTTTTTTAATCTCCACAAGAATTCTGCCAGACCTACATGTTGTCAGAATTTTTAAATAAAATTTCTTTTTTTTTTTTTCTTTCAAAAATTAAACCTGAAAGAATTGCCTTCGTAAATATCTGATTACTGCCACATGGTATGTATTCTGTCAGATTTTACTTTCTAGAGACTTTAACAGTGTCTGATGAAAATCTAAGGTTTGCAGCTTTCTTGAAGGCTGAATGAGAATCTTGATAACAGGAGAATAGTAGTGACAAAAAGTGGTACTGGAGAATTTATCTGTGAAATTACTCACTGCTAAACTTTCATGCTTTAGCACATTGGAAGCAGCAGATTATTAGAATTCATAATTCTAATACAGAATTCATTTCTTGGTTTTGCCTTTCTGGCGACAAAGATGCAGTTTGCCCTGATACCGTGTAGCTTCGCATGTGTGAAGTCTCCTAATACATTCTTTGCCTCTCACCTTCTCTTAACTTGGATTATTAAATTGGTAAATTTAATAATTTCTAAATTGGAGGTTTCCCAATATAGTAATCAAATAAATCCTTCCAAGTCTACAGAAGGTTTAAGGTGATGCTAAAGAAAAAAAGTTATCTGTCAAGAGAAAGAGCAAAATATCTTCTAGCATCTGCTAAAAGATTCTGCTTTTACTTATAAAATAACCTCTGTGAATAACAATCAAAGATAGTACAAGCAGTGGAAAGGTAAGTGGGTTTTGTGCTAGGAGAGAAGACTAAAGCAAAGGTTGGTGACTGTGTTTCTGTCTCTGTTTCTTTGACGGGTGAGAGGAATTTTAAGATATCTTCTAGATATTTCTGAGAGTATTCTTCTGATGCAGTCCTTAAAATACTTGGGCACATTTAATTTTTCTGTAATAGTGATTCATTGCATTTTAAATAGGACATCTTGGGTTCTTGTGATAGGTCAGTGTGATAATATCAGCTCAAGTTCATGTATTTTTAAGCAGCAGTCCCTGCCGTGATTAGTGGGAAGTTCTGTTTAAAAGCCAGTGTTATGATATAGTCTAAGGTACTGAAATGACTGCCTATGCTAATATTTCATAGTACTTTTTTTTAAAAGAAACTTGAGAAAAGTACTTACACAAAAGGGTTTTTTAGATGTATTTCCAACATCACAAAAATAGGCAAAACCTCTTATTTAATACAATTTTGCAACACGTTTGCCAGATGGAAGTAAGTGACTAAGTAACAAGTCACTTTCTTGAACTAATTATTTCTCCCACTTGTGTCTGAATGAAAATGATTGATTACAGGGCACTCAGATGAAGACATTGCTTATTTTGCATACATTGAAGTGACAGATATCACATGGTCCTGATAAGATTTCTTCAAAACTAATACATATCTATTCTTGCCGGATGCACAGTGGCACCTGTATTTTGAGCATATCCACAAGACTTAGTTGCCTTGCCTTCACAGACTTTTAAGTACGATGTCTCTATAATGAATGCACCACAGTTTTAGGGGAAAGTTGCCATTTAAAATGGGACATGGGTTTCAAAGGAATTTGGCAAAATGCAGATGATAATGAATAATAAATGAACAGAGGATATGCTTGGGAGAATGTATCTCAGCAAGACATAAAGTCTTAATGCACTTCAAAAGAGTTATGACTGGATTGTTATTTCAGCTCAACACTGAGGCAATTTAAATAATGAAATATTTAAAGGTAAATAAAGATAATTATATACATTTGACCCTTTGCATAATGTTCTGTAGATGCAATTTCATTAAACTTTCTTTGCTCCAATGAATTAGAAGAAAGCCAAAAGGATGACAGATCCATTACATTATTTAAGTGATATTCATTCTGTTCAGATCTGCTATTTTATTTCATTCCATTAGCAGCAAAGAATGCTATAAAGAATCCAGAGATACGAGAAACCTTCTTATTTGATCTATGAAAATCTGTATTAGCTCTCTTGTGGCCAAGGAGTCAGAGGGAAGACACAGATGAGAAGTGTGCATGCTGTGCTCTATGAATAAAATTTCTGTCAAGAGTAAGAAAAAGTGTCAGTTTATTACCTGAGCTTCTTGCTTTTTTATTAAAACACACCATTCAACACAACTGGGATTTAGAGCAAAACTCAGGGGAAAGATATTGAGTAAACTGTGTGCTTCCAGAGAGAAAATGACATAACATGTATTCTTATTGCTTTTTACTTATTGCACACTGTTATTTGTTAATACCTCTAATGGGCTTTAAAAATTAATTTTGTTATCCTTGCCTTACACTGAAGAAGCTGAAGTGCAAGGTGACAGAAGTGGTGTACATAGATCATCCTGCAGGCTAGCAGTGCAGCTGAGTACAACCCAAATCTCTTTCTGACTTCATGCAACTGAACTGTAGTGTTTTCTTATTACCAGCTTCCAGCTACCTTGTCTGACATCATACCTTGAAGGAATCTTACCTTTTAAACAAGTCAGTGTGGAAAGATGCTACATTTCGTTTCTGATTTCTGGTTCTAGTAGCCTAGTTTAAAAGCTGTAGCCAGTTTCTGAAAAGCTGTAGAAGTGGATTTCTTCATTTCTCAGGGAAGGAGGTTTTTGACTTGTTTGCCCTTGGCTAATGTAAGCAGAGCCTGGGATTACAAACCACTGGGCTGGCACAAGTGTGATGGCCTGTGCTGATGGACGTACCCTGTGGTTGCAGCAGCCTCATAACTAGCACTTCTGGCCATCAGCACCACAGCAGGAGGCTATGATGAACAAGGGAAAGAAATCAAAGGGCAGAAAATGAAACAGAGGCAGAAAATTAAAATCATTCACTTGGTCTTGATGAAAACTGAACAGAAACATTCTTTTTTTTTCAGGCATCAGTCTGTGTGTACTAAAGAAAACCACATTTAACAAACTGAATTGCAAAATTATTTGTGATAGAAATTAAATCTGATTTAATGTCTCTGTTACCTGTTCAATATGACTAATTACCATTAGATTACATGAGACTGCACAGAAATAAACTCTCCTAACATTACCAAGAAATTGGTGCTGCAACATGTGTTGATGCCCAAGTGTCATGACAAAGAGTGGTAGTGTGTTTTCAATAGATCTTGTTGGGATTCACTGTGATTAAAAGTGGAGGCAAGCTGCTGTTAGTTAAATTAGTGTAAAAATCTGCATTTCCATGTATGGTCTGTGAGAACACTTACTGTGAGTGAGATTTTCAGGTTATGTGAGATGTTATCTCGGCAGTGTTTCAGTTAAAATTTGCTTTGATATTTGTGGGTAAATTGAATATAAAATGCCAATAGGAAGAAAACAGTGAATCTTTGTTCAAAATCAAGGAGAAAACTTCATCTTAATCTATACAAATCAAATCCTCTCCTTTAATAGGCATTGGATTCTGAACTGATTTATGTCTTAAAATCAGATTCTGACAAAGCTGTAAAAGGCTACAGGGACACAGATAAGAATAATTCATGGTGATTTTTTTGTAACACATATTATTATAGAGCTTTCATTGTAAAACTATAGTATTTATGCATGATTACAGTCTGAATAATAATTGGGAGTAACTGCTGATTTCACAGATTTACTTGTAATTGGCTCTGCTGTTCATGGGATTGGTTTTTGTTTTGTTTTTCTTTTCCCACTGTATAAGAAAAAATAGGTTCATGCCATGTGTTTTCTATCGTGACATTTCTGGTATTTCTATACATTTCTATCATTACATTCTGGTAGCATGGAAAAAAGAACTGAAAATTTAGGAGTTTCTCATAAGAGTTCTAAAACTCATCTTACTCAGAAGGTGGTTGAAGAACACGTGGAATTTATCTGATGTCCATGTATAAGTATCATTTATATGAGAAAGTTTGTACCAAGATGTCTGCTGTGGTGTGGGAACTGGAACTTGTGGGAAGCTGAGGGAGTACCAGGAGGACATCATATATGCTCACCATATTTCTATACCTTCTTCAAGCTCCTGCTCTTTGTTGCTGGGGTAGGTATGTCTTTGGCCTGACTCAGTGTAGCTGTCTCAAAGGGGAGAGGCAGAGCAGCTTTCAGCTGTGGGTAATCAGAAGAAAACCAAAACAGGCATGTGGCAGAGATACAAGCAAATGTTAATAAAACCTTTCATCCAACTTACAAAGCCTGCAAGAGTGTTTGCTATGTATGAGAATCATCATTTTGTCAGAAGAGCGTTATCTGGCTTTTCAGCCAGCAGTGTGACTAGAGAGGCAACATAAGGAGAGCAATGTGAGGAATATGTTAGGATGGTTTAACACCACCTCTAATAAAACTAAGAAACATTCATGAACTAGCTTTATATGTAAACAGACTGTTGGCTAGAAGAAACTGTATGCAATATCAGAAGTATTTATTCCAACATGACTAGAAGCTCAAAGCAATGTAATTGCTTTGTAGAACATAGAAGCTCTATTTCTCTTTAAAGCATGCTGCTTCAATTAAATATTCCTTCTGCGATTCATTTAATATTCATTTTGTCTGTTACAGCTATACTATGTAAAGGGAAAATGAACAGTGAGAGGAATTTATGCTAAAAAAAATTTTGGAGGAAGAACTGTTTTAAAACTGAATAATGTTTTGGGAATTAGCTTAAGTTTATAATAAGCCTAAAGGAAAGGATTTCTTTCTAGGTGATAACAACAACACAAAGCCAGATAGTTCTGCACTGTGAGATGTCAGCCTTTCATGTTTGTGTATGTGCCAGCATATACTTCAGATAAACATGTTGCACTACTAAGTGCAAGCTGAAGGCTCTTGATAGCTTTGGTGCAGATAGCAATTTTCGGGGTGTTACGCCGCTGTACAGTCAAATTACTATGGGCAGAAATGTGTTATGAAAAGTGTGGATCCTGATGCAGTTTATTTAAAAAATTGAATGCGTACAGCCAGAGCAACAAAATAAATATTAAACAGTGACAAACATAAAAAGGTGGCTGAGGGTTTTTTAATATAAGTATTGAATTCAGTTCTCAGACCTGGCTGTCTAGGGCAGATGAAGAACTAGCATTATATTAAAAAGAGGAGAAAAATCTTGAGACCATTTAATTTCCTTTTTTTTTTTCCTTTCCTTTTTTTTTTTTTTTTAATTGTAGAAATATATACTTTTTACCCTGCCTATGTTTATAAAAAAGGGAAAAAAGTCAATATCTGTTACAATTGTCACAATGTTAAGGCACAGAAAAAAGCACAGAGCAGCCAAATAACCTCTCTACCAAGTGAAATGTGGTGTTAAAACTGCCGTGTATTACAGCACAAGAAACCACATCAACACTGGGAAAGGATGTCACATTCAGCACTTTTGTTATGGAATACACAACCTTGCCTTGGACTCACCAGTTTTCTAATATGTAAAATTTACTTTCCTCTTTGCTGGAGGAAAAGAAATATTTGGTTCTAGTAATTGTGAGGTTGTAATATGACAATGTGGTTAGGGGAACACTGAATAAATTTTCTGCTTTTTTGATATTGATGTCAGAATTTGGAATGATATGGTTACTCCTAGGTTTGTACTATGTGTGTTACATTCATGATTTTTAGAGAAATTTGAAAACAGATGGATGATGTTAATTACAATACCATGAATAGTATTAGGTATATGTGTGAATGTATTTCCCAATGGATATTTATAGAGGAAAAGAATTCAAGGGCCAAAATTTTATTAAGTGCCTTAATAATTAGGTGCACACCTAAAAAGATAACTGAGAGGCTGATTTTTATATACTTTGATTTTCTTTATTCCGCTGTTTGAAGTGCTCTGGAAAGCTGGGGAAACAATGTGCCATTTATAAATTAGTTTAATTTACATTACTTTTAATTTTTTTTTATATATTTCATTGTTAATTTGAGAAATTTCAACAACTTTTTCTTCAGATTCTGTAATTCTTTGAATTGCACTGTGACTTATACTCTCCCTTTTGCTATTAGAAAATAAAAATTTGATCTAACAGTCAAATAATTTGTAGACATACTTGATACTTCATTATATTCCTCTGAATCACAGGTACTGTGTTTTATTATGTTGAGAATCCTTTCCATTTTTATCTCTCTTCTATATCCTGAATCCATTTTCTTTGATACAGGCACTGCCTTGCATGTTCTTTTCAACCTCTGAAAGAGGAGCCAAGAAAGACAAAAGCATTAAATAGAAACGACAGTCAAGGTGATCCATAGCACTCCTGGAGGGGAGAATTTGCTGGCAAGCAGAGCAGGCAGCAAGTCATACAGCACCCAGGGAGTCCTGCCATGTGTGGGAAAGATGGGAAAATAAAATAAAGGTTTTGTCTATCAGTGCTCTTCTACTGTCTTGGCACTCCCAATAGTATAAATTATAGAATTTGTCTGTCCAAATGTGGCCAGCATGTGGTGTTGGCAGCATATCAGACTCTGTATCTAAAAAAAAAAAAAAAAAAAAAAAGACGTTATCAGTAATTTATCTAGAATTACAGCATTTTGCTGTATTAATTTTTGCCAGTGTAAAAGGCAGTGTGTCTGTATCAGTGAGACTCTCTTCCCTGTTTAGACTTCTACAATTAGCTACTGCCTGTGATAAAAATACTTTGTTGCAGCAGTGGTTGTTTTTCCTTTGTCACTCTAATTGTGTAAAGCAAATATAGATAATACAGGTATACTGTACAGACAAGTTACAGACATGCTTATAATATTTTAATTTAGCCAAGAGGATCTGCAAGTGATTTTGCCAAAGCTCTGAGACTGCTGTATTCTTAGTGACCTGCTGTTCACCCAGCTCCTTGACCAGCTCCACTATCAGGAGCTGCAGTTTGCACTCAATGTCATTTTCTGAGTCCTTCAAATACTTCTTGATCTGTGTCTTTTTGACCTCTCTTGAGATTTACTGCTTAGGCTTGAACTCTATCTTGTAATACTTATGTCCTTCTGACTCAGTCCTGTATCACCCAGTTAACCTTTGCCCTCTTTACAACCTTTTCATGGTACAAAGAAATTTGAGGTCTCCAATATTAGGTAAGGTTAGATTGTTTCTGAACTTAGAAAAAGTAGATTTTTGCTAATCAGTCTCTCAATAGTCCCATTAAATACAATCCTCTCAAAATACTGAAAACTAAGCTGCTCATTTTCTCATGCAGTCTGAGTCTCTCTCCCTGGAATTAAACTGTTAATGCTACTTACAGACACCAAACAAGTAACACAAAATGGGTCAAAACCAATTCTCACAGAAAGTATGGCAAAATTCAGTTGAAATCAGTGGTGCATTTGTTAAAAATGTGAGTAATGTCTGTTCAATGCTTTACGTGTTTGGAGTTTTATGTTTGAGGATAGTTGGGGGATTATTTTGTCTTTCTTTGTATGTGAGGAGAAAAGCTCAAGGGATTTTCACATAGCCTGATTTGTCCTGGATCAAAGTTCAAAGTAAGTTCTTTTTCAAAGAGAGATAATTTTAATACCTGAAACAATATTAAAATATAGTATATTAAATATACTATATTAAATACAATTATAGCTTATCTTGTTCTCAGCTGCAAAACTGTAAAAGTGCTTTAGTGGGGATTTAGTTTTCAGTTTTTGATTCCATTGTGATCAGTCCCTCAAATTTCAGAATAAACTTGCAGGAATGGTTAATTCACGTTCGTGCTCTGTAAAAAAATAAATTTAATCCTTCAGAAGCTTAGAGGGAATCTTAATATTGTATTTTAAAGTAATCTCTTTAGAAAACAAAGAATTACAAATGACATTTTATACTCGCTAAGACTTCAGTGACAACTCCCAGGACAAAAAGAAGCAAACTTCCTATTTATTTCTGTAGCTGCCATTTGTAAAACACCGATTAAATAAAGAGTGGATAAACGATAGTATTTTCATGGAACAAGTTCAGCACTCTACAGGCAAACTATGATTTGTTCATCTAAGTATGTTTAGAACAAATCCAAAGAAAAGCTATTTTGCATTCACAGCAGTAGCCTTTTTTCCCCAGTGTGAAATGGTTTGAGTGCACATACATCCCATTGGCAAGGCATGTCTGGATCAGCACACAGCAGGGACTGCAGAATGTCTGTGTGAAACCTGCTTCAGTGGGAAAGAGAGAACCTAAAGAATATTCATAAAGACCAAATTAAAATATTGTATAAAGCCTTGATTAAGCTTGACAGGTTTCCTAAAGACATTCTTGTTGTTACTAGTGCTTATCAGCTGAAGATTTCTGAAAGGGCAGCCACCTCCCACCTCCTGCAGCCTTTAAGTGATGATGGGTGAGACCCTACACTGTGTTCTGCTGCTCTTTCATTCTGAGTTGCATATGTATGCTGCATTAGTTTCTGTGAAGTTAATTTTATCTCAAAATGTCATATTTACAAATACAGTGGTAAATGTAGTACCCCTAATAATGATATAACATAAAAAACATGTTGCAGGTAACCTGTATGTGATTTTCTCATACTTCTGAGGATCATTCAAAACTTTGCAGTGGATTAGCAATACTTTAGGATTCATTTCTTTGCTTTTTTGGAAAAAGCCACAAAGCCCTTTTACTCAGTTCAGAGACATTTATTTTCCTGTTTTCCTGTGATTAATTTCAAAAGACAACCATGTCTCACCTTGAAGCTTGCAACGTGATTGGGGCCACTTAAGTTACAAGTGAGTTATTGTGGGCTCTTGATAACTGGGAGAGAGCAACAGGTGGTTGTAAGGAAAATCAGAGAGAACATCTCTCTCTCTTTTGTGACATACACATACAAACGTTTAGCAACAACCTTCCTCAGCTTGAGGCTAACTACAGTGACTTGGGGGTACAGGGAAATGTGGGTAACATAAGTGAAGACTTCAAAGTGTGCAACTGAAAAATAACAGGAATATTGGTTAATGTGGATGGCAGAAATTGTTTTCAAAATTTAAAAAAATTGGTATTTCTTGGAATAATCTTGGTCAAAGCAAGTTTCCGTTAATACAGCTAGAAATACATAAAATTATATATTATTTTATTCTTTAAAAACTAAAGAAAGGAACAAAATGTCAATTCGTCTTCTTCACCTTAAATAAGATTAATTAATTAAGCTCTTGAAATTGCTCAGATATTCATAGGTGTTTTGAAGTTAATTCATTGGGAATTTGCTTGATACTCTTGTTTTAATGAACACCAAGTATGAAAGTGTTAGGGTTGGGGTCTTTTCCCTTTATGTTTTTATTTTTCTGTATATTCCATAACCCCAAAGGGAAATGTAGCTAGTTGTGAAGAATGGTATCAGTTGGTTTTTCATTCCTGTACGTATTAAAGCATGCATTAAAAAACAAACATTCATCCCTGATTCTATCACATACACATGAAAAAAAGTTCTTTTGGTTTGTGATTAAAGCTTTCCAGGTTAAAAGCAACACAAACAAGCAAACATGCTTGGTTAGAGCATGGTGCTGATAACAGCAAGGTTGGAGTCTTGATCCCCAGACAGACCATTCACTGAAGAGTTGGACTTGACAATCCTTGTGGGTCCCTTCCAACTAAGAATATCCTGTGATCCTGAGCATAGAAAAGAGAAAACATTTGAGTTAGAGGAGGGAGGGTCAGGGAGTAAGTGGCCAGGACTGCAGGGCCAGAGGGATTTCTGGAGGCTGGAAAGCACAGGACAATTTTCTGCCATTTAAAGTCACTGTATTACAGGGATGCACAGAGGCTTAGAGGGCAGGGAAGAATTATGCAAATTATTATTTGCTTTGTTTTCTGCTTTT
This sequence comes from Aphelocoma coerulescens, assembly GCF_041296385.1. Classification (NCBI taxonomy): domain Eukaryota; kingdom Metazoa; phylum Chordata; class Aves; order Passeriformes; family Corvidae; genus Aphelocoma; species Aphelocoma coerulescens. Next base: position 36,135,810 of record NC_091015.1, on the reverse strand, counting down.
GCTTTCACCTTTTTTTTCTTTAACACCTGCCCCCTTCCACAAATTTTAACTTTCTGTGAGAGGCAGATTTGGTTTAGTCGAATGCGGAAGCACTTTAGTTTTTTGAAGAAGCTCACTTAGTACAAAGCCTAAACAGATCCTTGCCCCAAAGCTGTGGTTCCCTTTTAGACCCTGTTATAGTCATATAAAAAAGTGTACAGTGGAATGAAAATTTAAGCTTTTAGTGTACTTGCTCTCTAAGTGGGTTATTTTGTCTCTAAACTTAAAAATCAGCCTAATGTAGCTAAGAGGGAGGGTCAGATACATCACTAAGAACTCTATGTCAACATGCACATGAGCATAGAATTATGGAGCAGTAGTCTGCTCAAAGGGTCGTGTAAGCATGGTTTGTTGGCACTCACCTGTAATGATTTTATAAAATGTCTTAGTATTTCACAGGACAAGCAAAATAATGCAATTTACTACATGAGTCTATCTGTGCATCTCATCACTGTTTTGTATTCAGTTCTAAAAATGACATATTTATAATGTAATGAAAAAGCTAATTTTTGCCCAGCTACCACAGTCACATAACAGAGTTTTTGTTCATATTTACATTTTCAAAGGCAGTATTTATTGTGTCAAGGCTGAGATTTTTAGCATTTTCAATACTGTAAAACTGCCTTAGAATTGGATTGAAGATCCTTTGGTGACAAGCACGATTTTTAGGTATAATGTAATTTTTTGATTATTGATGAATGGAGATGTGATACAATCCCAAGTGGACAAAATTTTTATCTGGGGTATAGAAAAGACCTGATCTTTAAAAAGAGGGATTTCTTCACTGAACACATAAATGAAGGTGTAGTGACATGGTAAGGTATAAATTTGTAGTTTGCAAGATGAAAAATTTAGCTTTATTTCAATCATGATTGTTTTTGTATCTCTGCTCTAGTCAGAGATTTTCTGTAGTCTTTATTTTTAAAAAATGGTAGGTGTTCAAAGTGGTGTTATGAGCAAATGGTATCTCTCAACTCAGTGTAAATACACCCAAATTAAATACAACCATGATTATGTCACTTATGGAAGGCTGGTTAGAGATAAAGTAGTACAGTCTTGCTGAAATGGAAATTGAAATGTATTTATATTATATAATATACATTCATTTTTCTAGTTAGCTAGATAGATATGGGAAACTATAATTCAAAATTTATTTGCAAAAAAATATGAGGGAGTTTCCATGGGCTGAATCTGCCAGATGGTATTCCTATTTAGTATTCATTCTCAGGGTTTTAGAGCTACAACTGAACTGTTCAGCCACAGTGTTCACTTAAAAAAAGAGAAAATGAGGAGCAGAGGCTGAATGTATAGCCTATCAGCAGCTCATTCCCAAACTGGTACTGAAGTTAATGTTGGATGAACAGATGAAAATTGTGTTGAAGCCAGTGAAAGTTTTAAAGCTCGTGAGAATCAGTAATAAGATGTGGCCACGTATTCCTTCCAATCATTCAATAAGAAGATGTTGTAAATAATTTGTAGCTGCCATACTTCATTTCACTTATTCCTGTGCAGTACCAAAATTATGCTGTTAACTGGCTTTGAAAATAGCAAAGGCTCAACCTGGCTTCTTCAACAGCTTTACTCACACAAATAGTCTTGTACGGGGGTCATTCAGGTGAATGAGGATTACGTGGCCCCAATTTCTTCATAGGACAGAGCACTCCTTAGTCGGAGAAAATCTCTTCTGTGTTATCAAGTGTCTGCAAATAGACAGATTTTCCTTGATAAATAGTTGCAGGGTTTTCAGGGTTTTCTTCTGAATTGCCTGTTCTTTTGCTCTTATGTAGTAAGTCAATTCACAGTGTGTATGAGGGGAGAGCTTAAAAAACCTGACAAATATAGGATTTTTTAACCTCTGATTTGTGGATTTCATAAGTTGAATTGGGTGAATGTTACAGTTTTTGATAATGGAAAAAGCAACTACATCATCTTTCAAAGATATAGACTTTTATTTATTTTTGTTGACATTTATTATAACAACATGTTGCATGTCAAATATTTACCATAGACCTTGGCTATTTAAGACAATGATAGGAGCAAGTTACTCTTAGGTGTTAGTTACTCCTGGGGACATTCTGATTGGACACAAGAGGAAACTTTTACAAAGAGAATAATCAGAAATCGGAATAATTTCCCCAGGGAAGTAGTAGATTCTTCAACATTGGACACTGTTAAGATCCAGTTGGACAGGCTGCTGAGCCATCTTGTCTAGACTGTGCTTTTGCCAGGAAAGTTTGGATCAGATGATCCTTGAGGTCCCTTCCAACCCAGTATTCTATGATTCTCTGATTCAATAGCTTCTGTTCTTTGGAGAGTTAGCAGCTGGTATGTCTCTGTCTTCAAGAGCTTTAATATCACATATTGTGTGGAACAACCATTTTTAAACTGGATTTTAATTTTTATTTTAGTTATAATAAAGGAAAGACTAGAATTGGCCTACTTGAAATCACCACTATTTTTCAAAATGTATTGTTTATTTGTTCTCATTTTTGTATGCAATACGGAAGTAAGAGAACATAATATTAATTGGTATCAAGGTACAAACTGTAGGGCAGTAGAAATGTGAAGAAAAAAATTAAACAGTCCAGGAGAGGTTATTCAAGTGGATGAGAGAGATCAAATTCATGCCTTCAAGGGAAGAGCTTTGGCTCCTACATTGGCAGCAAAAAATAAGTTCTGAATGTGATAGCTTAGTTCATAGTTCTCTAATGTGATTAATTCATGTGTATGTTCGGGAGTTATTCAATATTAATAATTAATCAATATTAAATTTTCAGTTTGTCTGGGAAAAAAAGTGAAGTGTATCTGTAATCATAAAAAAAGTAGATGAAGAGTAATCCCATGCTTGTGTTTTCTAAGTTTAACTTTCTCCTAGGATGAAATTCTTAGACATACAGGAAATGCTGTGAGCTTGCTTTTGCAATATGGCAGAGAAATAAATTAAGTGTGCAATATTAGCATCTTCTCTTGTTTTCCAGGTCCATGGGGGAGATGCATGGGAGATGAATGCGGTCCAGGAGGCATCCAGACGCGAGCGGTGTGGTGTGCCCACGTGGAGGGTTGGACCACGCTGCCCACGAACTGCAGGCAGCCAGAGCGGCCGGACAACCAGCAGAGCTGTTTCCGGGTCTGCGACTGGCACAAGGAGCTGTACGACTGGCAGATCGGCAGCTGGAACCAGTGCCGGCCTGTCCTCTCCCGCAGCCACGAGAAGCCCCTGGAGTGCCTCAGAGGGGAGGAAGGGATCCAGACAAGGGACATCATCTGTATACAGAAGTCCAATGGGGTTCCAGCTGAGGATGTCATCTGTGAGTACTTTGAGCCAAAGCCACGGCAGGAGCAGGCATGCCTCATCCCATGCCGGCAGGACTGCATCGTGGCCGAATTCTCGCCCTGGTCCGAGTGCTCAAAGACCTGCGGCAATGGGCTTCAGCATCGAACTCGGCACGTGGTGGCTCCGCCGCAGTTCGGTGGGTCAGCTTGCCCCAACCTCACTGAGTTCCAGATCTGCCAGTCCAGCCCATGCACTGTTGAAGAAAGCCTGTACAGCCTAAACGTGGGACCGTGGAGTGCATGCTCGGTGCCCCATTCAAGACAAATAAGGCAAGCAAGGAAACGAGGGAAGAACAAAGACAAGGAAAAGGACAGAGAAAAGGCAGTTCGAGATCCTGAGGCTCGCGAGTTAATTAAGAAGAAGAGGAACCGCAACAGACAGAATAGACAGGAGAACAAATATTGGGACATACAAATCGGCTATCAAACAAGGCAGGTCACATGTACTCACAGAAATGGGAAAACTGCTGCTCTGAGGTAATCACTATTTATGAATTTGCATATTTTAATTTTTGTCTGCTTAAAGTAAAACATGCATAAATGGATTCTTTTACACAAGCCCAAATCTCAAAATGGGGCTCATGCTATTTCCACTTGAACATCCATCATCAAGATCAAGCGTTTTCCGTGACATGAAATATGCAAACTGGGCTGGTGATCATACATAAAGGTGCACTGTTAAACTGTGTTAATCCTTAGCCTCTGTTTGTTTAAATAGATTTCCCCCAAAAGCTTGAAGATATTTGTCAAATGCCTGCTCTTTTTATGTGGGTTCAAGCAGGCGTTTCCTCTCTAGCAGGTTATGCATTTTTGAAAGATGTGATGACTGCTTTTAAGGCTCTGGACACAAAGCCTAACAGGAAACTGGACTGGGTCAGACTTATAGTAAAAGTATAAAACAAGAGAGAAAGATGCTGCATGGGAAGGCAGCATCTACTCATTCCAGGATATTTCTTTGAAATAGATGAGCATGAAATAGAGTTTGTCCTTCTTGATTACTGTGGCAAAATTTCTGACGGGGAAAATGTAAAGCCTCTTTGTTTATTCCATGTACCGTCTCTGTTTCTTTCTCATCTGCACCTTTATGCTGTCTGCCCAGGGGTTTTTTTCTGATATTTATTTTTATTTCTTTATTTATTATTTTACTTTTTAAAAGTTCTGTCAGTCACGGATGTTATGATAATTCTTTCTACAGGCTTCTGGATGCATTTCTAAAACCATGTTATCTTTGGTTTGTTTTATCTGGCATTCTCTTGCTAGTTCATGTATTTCTTTCCTACCCCCCAGAATGTTTTTATTCAACTCAAAAATCTTTCGGTCTAGTCTTCCTGTCTTTGATGTGATTCTATTTCCTTCCCTCTTGTTCAATGCCTGATTAATCAATTTTACTTCAACTGTGAAATGACTAAGATATCTTGCTGAATGAGGCTGACAACCATGCTGCTATGTTAGTGTATAGGAACTTTTCTCAAGGTATTTTACTTTAGAGTTTTTGTTATGCCAGTTAAGCATTCCATCCCAGAACATGTAATCGCTTCCACCTTTTCCATCAGAAACCAAATAATGTAGTTTTTTTCAAGTGTAGAAAATATTTTTTGAGTATAATTCCTTTAAAGAGGTGATCCAGCAGTAAAACAGGAAAATGGTAAGTTCCCTGGCTTAAGGGAAGAACTGAAAGGTTTGGGTTGTTTGGTTGAAGGAGGTACATATGGGTGAATATGTGAAGTGCATATGAATATGTAACAACCCATCCACAAGGAAGACTGGAACAATCTATTCTCTCTCTAAATTATGGATGTATTGGAAAAGCAGTAATGGGCAAATCACAACAGTGCTGAATGAGGCTAGGCTTCTCAGTACTAGGCTTCTCAATACTGGGAATAGTGAGACTCTGGAAAAAACTGTCTGGGCTATGTGTGGCACCTCTATCTTTGAATGTTAATAAGAAAAGTCTAGAAAAATGCATGTGTCAGTGATGCACCTGAGCAGCTCTTGGTTAGGGAAGAAGGGCTGACTGCATAGTCTTTTTGCAGTCTCTTCTAGGTCTGTTTTTCTTCAGTTCTTTAAGATTTTGATCCACACTTGGATGAATGTCTGCATGAGAAATCTCGAAATCAGCATGCTCGGGAAGTCCCAGGTGTTGGCTGCAGCACAGTCTCATTTTTGGTACAGAACAAATTGCCTTTACTCCTTCCTTTTCCAGCCTCACATCACACAGCACACACTGTGCCTAGCCCAGGAACATCATTACACTTTAAATACAAGGAATAATTTATTATACATCAGTTGCTATCAGATAGCAGCCAGCCACTCTTTTCAAAAGTCCCTAAGTTTTTGAAAGGTTAAGAAAATTATTGAGAAAAAAAAAAGGGAGGAGTGACACAGTTGTGCCAAAGCTCTGATAAATGGTAAAAGAAAGTAAAAGTGTATTTGGAAGTCAGTGGCATACTTTACTCATCATCTTTACACTCACTCTCGAATTCACTTAGATCACCTACGCTGTCTTAAGTCCAGATACCTCAGTGTATTGTGCACATTTCAGGCTGGTGCAGGGAAATGAATGAAACCCTCTTGCCTGAGGCAGTGAAACAATAGATAATACGATGGAGGATCAATTCTTCAGAGAGGAGAAAGTTATACAAATGATTCAGTGGGCATTTTTATGTCTAATGGATACGACTTTATGGTTTAATTGCACAAAGGATTCCTAGTAGTCTTCACAACAATTTTAATATAGAATTTTTTTTTCCGGTTGCATAGTATAAACAATAAAATTTGGTGAAATGACTCATATGAGACATCCTGGTGCTGATAACTTAGCTTTCAGAGACCTATGTATGTCACCTGTATATCCATTTGCATCATTAATGCTGCACCCTTCACTAAGCAATCAAATGCTTTATTCTATGACTGCCATTCCAGAATCTGAAACAATAGAATTATTTTTCTGCCCAGGGTGTCAATGCAGCCAGCTCAAATGATTTTATAATCTCTATCACATAGTAACTGTGTTGCTAAATAATATAGACAAGTAAGGTGACTGGAAAACCTGCCATTCTCATGTGAAATGCTCTTCAGCTTAAATAGTCCATTTTCAGTGAATTTTGACTTTAGCAATCAGAAACAATCAGCCCCCTGGCAGCATGACTGAAAGAAGAATAAAAACCCTCAGGCGAGTAATATTTTTTGCAGAGATAGCAAAATTGATATATTATAAAAAGGGTTTTAAAAAAGAACTACTTTCAGAAGGGTGCTCCAGAGAAAATGGTTCTGTAACGCTGTCAGCAAAACTTCAAAAAGGCAAAATTCTCTTGACACATCAACACACCGGGCATGGTAAAGAGAAGTGAAACAAGAAAATCAAAGTTTAATTTATACACTTTATTGCTGAGTGAACAATAGATAGTCTCCCGTGAAGGATGAAATATTGGATTTTGTATTGCTCGTTCTGCAATAATGTATGTGTTACATGGCCTGTGTTTGCTTTATGTTCCCCTTAGTCTGAAATTCTGGTGCACTGAAAATATTTGAAAAATAAGAATGTTGAAGAAAAAACCAAATTCAGTAATTAAAAATGGCTTATAAAATTACTTCTCTGGATAGCTAACAAAATCTGGACAGTGCTGCTGTTAGTGGAGAGAACAATATTGATCCTCTGAAATATTTCCTCTTGGTGAGACTGGGGTTTGCCAAAGAGAGCTGTTAGACAACAAACTGGCAATGCAGAGAAACATAAAATGTATGTAAAAGTTCATTTTGAGTTGCAAATATGTTTTCCCTACTACAAGTCATGATGATTATACCTTATGTTAAGTCTATAATTTTCTGTTGTAATATAGACTCGGTGACTGTTGTGTCGCAAACATTTTGTCATAATTTTCTTCCTGAGCAGACTTTTGTGGGAAAGTTTAGCAAAAATGTTTGGCTGGTTTGTACAAGTCTAAGAAAGGCTTTTTTAAAATTATTTTTATTATTTTTTTTAACTGTTTTTAATTCATACAACCTTTTCACTGTAATGCTTTCTTGGGAACCCACTAGACTGGGAAATTTGGAAGGACTTGAGTACAGACATTTATAACTGTAAGAACATGGAACAGAACTAGAGTATCTTCTTGACCTGTATATTTCTGCACTTCAACAAAGATTTTGAAATCCAGTGACAAAGAAAATCATGTTCCCCTGAAGCTGCTGGTCCATAAGTGTGGGGACAGCCTGTCACTGCTAAGAATCACTTAGCTCAAATGGCTGGAAAGGGGGCTGTAGTTAAAGCAGTTCTTCAAGGATATAACTGCCTCTTAAAAAGAAATCCCAGGAATTTCTTCACTATTTCCTTTCTTTTTCTGCATCATTTGGATATGGCTTGTTATCTTGCTTAGTCTGGGACCAAAACACTTCTGAATGGGGGGAAAAATGGAGGGGACCACTAGGAAAGAATCCCCACCAGCTCTGTTGCAGTCCCCATAACTGGTTATTATTCTCTTGGCAGCACCACTGTGGAAGAGACCTGTATGTGAAGCTGAACATGATTGGTGACCTAAATGACCTGAAGTGGGAATTTAAAAAAAAATAGTTATCGGGGGAAATATTGAGGCAGTTCTCCTGTATGAATAACGAATATTCATAAGCCTATTATTGATAGTATATAAGAAACTTTAGTATGATTAATAAGGGGAATCCTGCTGATCCACTCATATTGAGCGTCCGGGCTTTCCCTCCGTCGCGACAAATAGTAAAATTTCATAAATGTTTAGAGCTTTTATTTCTTTATTGAAATATAACTATATGTAATTACAATCGTGGAACAAAATGATGGGGCAGAAAATAATCCAAAATTTAAGACATGCCAAACAATTATTTAGCAGATTCTCTTAGCCTCAATGCATTTGATCATGTGGTCATCTTTGATTTGTTTCACCTCTGTTCATCTGAGAAAGTAATTATTTTTTAATTATTTTAATCTTCCTCACTGATTCTGCTCATTCATGAAATATCTAGAAAACTATATCCACATCTTGTAACAAATGTAACTCGTTTGGAAGTTTTCATAATGATCTCATTGAAAATTTCAAGTTTTGGAGAATCTGAGCTTTTATTTATTCCAATACTATAACTGAGACACGAGGGATAACAGTAAGACCAAAATTACTGAATTGTCTTGCTGATGTTGGGCATATGTAATGCTTCATTTTTCATCTTTCTTTACAAAGACCTGTATCTGCTTAAAGCAGAGTCACAATATTCACTACTGGCCACAGGTGTTAAGCTGAATAGCCAGAAACTAAGGAAATTGGGAATGGCCAATTGAGTATTTAGACTGATGAGTGAGTAATACTCAAGATATTGGCAGGAAAAACAAGGAGAGATAATCTCCTTCTCTAGAATGGCATTTTAGCTTTGTTTTCCTTTCCAGGTCCTGAAACCTCTTAACCCAATGCTCCCCTTCCAAATCATAAAACAAATGTCTGCATTCACTTTATGGATTTTCACTCTTATAAATTATAAACTGTGTGAAGGAGGAAAAATAAAAAAAAAAAAAAAAACAAGCCAAACCAGCATAAGCCTCTTGCTTTATTTATGCCACTGATTTGGAAAGCAGACAAGTCACCCAGAGGTATATGCTGTCAGACAGCAAACAGAAAAAAGATTCAGACATACAATACAGCAGTCCAATTTGTTGGCCCCTGTAATGTATCTCCTGCTTAGAAAAAATCTTAAGAGATTGTCTGTACTTCTCTGAGCCCCTCCATGAGGCAACAGGAAGAAAGGGGGGTGTGCGTGAAGGTGGCAGTGATTAAGGTGCAGTAGCTTCAAGGAGATGGGCTGCAGAAAGGTGAGGGAATAGCAATGCAGAGAGGATGGGTTGTAGAGATGAAGGAGCATAAGCAACCTTTTGTTTGTTCACTGAGGACCAAATGAAAGCATTTATGTCTGCACCGGCTTTCTATGTTACTGCAAAGGCAGCTCTACTGCTGTGTTTTAGGGGAAGCCTCCAAGCTCACCATACTATGAGGATTTAGAAGCCATAAGTGGTTCACTTACAGAGCACCTGTAAATATCATAAATTTGGATAATGAGCTATATGCAGTCATCTTGATTCATTAATTTGGAATTATTTAGAGCACATTCTGTTAACAAATGGAGAACAGAGAAGAAGAAAGTAATCTTGGATGAAAAACCTCTTGATAACTAAAAACTACAGGGTTAATTTTCAGGTGCATTGGGATAATAAAAATGTAAGCTATTACTAGAGAAACAGGATGCAAACATATTGCTTTCCTATAATTTTCCACTGCGCCTTTAGAATTTCCACGAATTTGAAAGTAGAAGCACCCTGTAGTTTTTTAATGTGATTTTGGTGGAGACAATAATTTCTGTGGATATGCATAATATTATTCAATGGGTGTTCCTTTCTATTCTAAGTACCTGCTCCATCATCTTACCGAGGCTGCTGTTTTGACAGTGTCTTGTCAGTATTGCTACACATTTGACACACCATGCCCAAATCCAGATTTAAGATGGAGACATACTCACCATGCTGAATAATTGAAATAGCAATGAACAATTTCTTTTTTCACACCATATTTTAACTCCTTTCATACAGTGAACAGCTGTTCTGTCATCTAGATGTATGACATTCATATATTTCTGTGCAAAGCATCAAGATTGGATGCCTTTCTAGTGTATAGTTTTTATTCATATACATGTATTGTCCTCCTTAGCAAAATATAATAGGCTATAATGTAATGAGGATTCTACTCCATATTCTGATAATCTCTTGTGGCCATAAATCCTATGAATGAATAAATGAATTCTATGAATGAATGCAGTGTTGAATTTTTAGCTTCAGTCTAGTAAGAGATTATGTGGCACAGTGGTAAATTGAATTAGCCACTGAGATCTTTAATGAAGATTCTCCTACACTGTACTTTTATGCATCTTTTCTGCCTCATTGTCAGATAATGTTAATTGACCTCAATATGACAAAATAAATAAATAATAATCAAGCAGTATTTTTCTAAATTTTGGATATCCTATATTGTATTATATCATAATCTGTAAAGAATCCCATAGGGAACAAACTAGAATGTATTACTTTTTTAGATTTATTTTGTGGTTTGGTTTTGTTTGGTTTTTTTATAAAACTGCTAAGCATATATTGGGGATTTAGAGTATGCCCTTGTTTTCTCAATCAGCTTTATAAAGCTATGGTCTGGGATCATGTGAAGTGAGCATCCTCCTGGGACATCTTGTCCCTCAGGGTGGAGATGCACAGGATGGGAAGTCACAACTCCCCAGAACAGTGGGGTTGGCTACTTCAGAGCTAACTTTCAGCAGTCTCACTGAAACTGTGGCTCACCTCCTAATACTGACCACTTTGTTCCAAATGCTGGAGACTGCGATGAAGCCAGTGATACTGCCAAATCTAAGCATCAGTACAGGGAACAGATCTAAACTAATGCCTGAAACACAAATAATAGTAGCAATATAATTTTCAGTAATATATTTCTTTATATCTTAACATTAATATTGCATGTTTTTGTTCACAAAGTTTGGCATTTTATTTTTTCATTGCTGATAACCCTGTGAATCTAGCTGTTATTTCAGTCAAAGTAAATGCTGACTAATGCTATGTAATGAAAATTCCCACTGACAAAGGGAAATTCCTCCCTAAAGCTTTGATAAGTCATCCCTGTAGATTCTTGCCAAATAATCTGCTCTGCCAATTTTAAAATTATCTGTAGCATGAGATGTGCGCGCATGTCATTGTATCACTGGACTGTGAAAGATAGCACTCTCACTGAAGGTTCATGCTTTCTTGTCTCCTCAGGCACTCAGACACTCATGGTATCTGGAACAGCCCCACAGCAGCTGTTGTTGTTGACATTTGTTTGGGTACAGTAGCATGTCTTGTTGCTTTGCCTGTACTAGCTGATGTATTTTCTCTTGACATGGTAGTTTAGGTAATCTCTTTCTTCTCCTGTGGTGTAGAAAGCCTGAGTGGTTTTGTTTATTTCAAAATTGTTTGGCAGAATCAATTAAACTTGTGAAAGGATCATGGGAAAGTAGTCTTGTGAAAAACAGGTGACAGTATTTAAATTGTAATTGAATAGAAGTGGCCTCATTGTTTGTGTGATTATAATGGCCCATTATACCAGGAGGTACTAACAGTTCCTCAGAACAATGTACAAGATGACCAATACTAAACAGTGCAGCTGTATAGAAAATGAATAAGGACTATGTCATTTTCTACTAGGAAAAAGTACAGGCACTGTATTTTCACTGACTTTCTTAAAGAAACAAGTGTGTACCAACCATAAACTGGATCTCTCAAGGATTACTAGACTTTACAAATGGCATTTTATGTCTTCAGAGTAGATTGTGGGGGTTATATAAGCTCTGGATTTAAATCATTTAACTGCTATTCCTGCTGTCTATTTAATGTACCTGCACATTAAATATTTTTTTAAAAAATTTGATTTTATTTATGAGAAAACCCCCCTTTTTTATTTAGGCCAAATACTTTATCACAGTCTCTCTCAAAATCCAGCTATATCTGTGGTCCAAGAATGGCATAGAGTTAATTTGATTATTTTGCTTCAGAGGTTAACACATCCAACAAGCTGTATGAACGCTGAGGAGAATACTACATGGAAAATAAATAGCTTGCTGCAACACATCACAGCATTGTGCTTGGTTCTTGTACCTATAACTCCAAAATCCCTCTTTCATACTGAGTATCTTTTAAGGTTCCATGGTGGTCAAATATAGAGCAAGGAGAAGACCCTCCTCATGCAATATTAAGATCTGGATTTAACTCCAGATAGCACAAAGGATTAGTATTCAGCATGAATACTGCTGTGTTTCCTCAGGCTTCCTGCCCACGATCATTCAAAGTTGCCATAGAAAACTGCACACATGGGTCCTTATATTTCAAAGGTTGATTTGACCTTCTGACCGAACTAGATTATTTCTGTGAGGTAGTTCTGTTAAGGGTGTGAGCATCTAGGCTGTGGGTCTGCCCATGGGTCATCAGATTCCCCAGCAGTTTAAGCCTGATCTTTTCTAGGATGTGATGCTAATGAGTGGTGTGGTACAGGTTTTACCCCTTCCTTTACTGTAAGGCTACAGTTATGAGAAGCAGATGTGGTCTTTGGAAACTGTTCCTTACAGTCTCTAGCCTTGTAACAATTTAGGGAGACTTAAGAAAATTCTAAGCCAAATGCTGATACTCTTTCTACTGGGAAAAGTAAAATATGCTTGTATTAAACTCCTTCTTTAAATTATTTTTCTTTGTCTTATAAGGATTCTTTGGGAGTTGGGCCAATGTTCATGCATGCCTGTAGGTTGTCTTGCAAGGATGCTGCCCAGCCATGTGGCTTGTTTTAGTGGGATTTACAATCACTGTTTTCAAACACAAATTTACTTTCTGATTCTTTTCCAAAAGCTTCCTCTAGTTTTAGTTTGTCCTTCAGTCAAAAATGGCAGTCTTTACAAGCCTGCTTCCATGTATTTGCGTATGTGCGTAATTTTGGTTTTCGAGTGCTAAACTAACATATAGTTTTGGTGTTCTGCAAGTAATTTGTTATTGTTCCAAGTCTTCCTGCGGATGAGTTTGTTTGGTCAAATGAGCTTGTGTGTCAATAGTCTCATGTTGTGGCTGGTGGTAAAGGTTGGCGACCATTTTTCTAATGGTATTCAATGAAGTAATGTCTCATGTGATCAGCAAGAATTCAAGAGAAAATCTCATGGTTTGTGATGATGTAGCTTATTGTGGGAGATGCCTGATAGTGTGCAGGAATTTGAGGTTAGGAAATGGTTAAATTATTCTGCTCTGAGGGAGCCCACTGTGGGCTTTTCTTTTTTTTTATCTGCCAGGTAGTCCTTCCACTTCTTCCTTAGTGTTTAGATGAAGCTTTTTCCAAACCTGTTAAAGGACTTTGGATTTCCTTAGCATGCTGATTGTCCTTTGATCTGAAACCTTCAGAAGCAGCTCCCTTTTTCTGCTGAATTACTGAACCTCCTCTTACAATATTCAGTATGTGTTTTTTCCAGGCAGATAGCCTAGTTTTTGGTTGCATCTTCTTCACTCCTCTAAAGATTTTAATTCATTCATTCATTCAGTCAGTCTTGTTTGTTCAAAACATACTTGGATTATGTTGTTGGGGTTTTTCTTTGGAGAATGCAAGCAGAACTGCAAAAAGAATAATGAAGTTCCTTCCCAAAAGGTGCTGGGGTTGAAATCCCCTGCACATAGAACAGATTCTGACTCCACAGCTCTTCCTGATCTTAAGGGGCATGTGGCTTCTAATCACTGTGACACTATTTAGTATGAGAGAGTCAAGAGGAGGAAGAAAGCCATTTTCCCCTAGATTTTGTGTGTGGTGTCTGACAATATAGATGTCTGTTGAGTGTCTGTTCATAACTCTGGCCATGCTGAGCTCTCTGATATGGGGATGTCAGTGGCGAGGGTAGGTCAGTTGTGCCAGGACTGGAGCAGCTGGCCAGATCTATAGGTATACCTACAAAGAGGTCTAGAGGGACAGGAGCCAAGACCCTGTGGACATAATCCACTACCACATCAAACAGTCATCCAGGATTAAAAAATCACAGTTTTCAATTTAAAAAAATTGAAAAATTTAATTTAAGTCCTTTTGAGTCAAAGCCCTGTCTTTTGTTCCTCCTGAGTGCCAAGCGTTTATGTTGGCATCAATCTCCTGAACCGTAGCCATGTTATTCATTTCAGAATAATGGAAATCTCTGTATGTAATCAAATGGAAAAGCAGCTAGAGAAAAAATAAATATATCAGAATTCTGTGAGAATGAGTATAGTGAATGAAAGTAAGGAATAGTAACTGTGAAAATTTCATTAATGAAAATCAAAGCTGAACATGGATAATGGGAAAACCAAAGATGAATGTTGATAACTGTGAAGGAATAGAGGCAAAATAATGCAGACAAAAGTTATTGAAGAGATTATTTAGCTTGCATTAACCTTGTCAGCTGGGCTCAATTACTTTATGTTATGGTCAAAAACAGTAAGTAGCAGTTCTCATTAAATATCAGTACTGAGTGAATTAATTGAATTTATTGTAAAGGACATGTTCTTCACCATTCAATTTTAGATTTAAATTACAAATCTCACGTTGTTGCTCCACTACATTTGAGCATGAAAAGAAGTGTACCAGGAAAAGCACAAACTTCAAAATGGTGTCACCTTAATACCTTGTATTTCTGACTTCTATTTCCATTAACTTATAGATTGTTGAGACATAGTAATGTACAGGTATTTAAGAGTGTCCTCAGCATGGATCTTGAACAGCCCTCAAATCCAGACCAGTTTTCATCTTAAAGTTGCACATAAAGTAGAAAGGATCTGTAGTTCTAGGATATAACTGTGTTCAAATAAAACAAGACTAAGTGAAAGAGGACTCTTGGAGCAAACAAATAGACAGTCAAGGAAAGAGCTGCTAGAAGTCTCTAAGCTCAAAAATGCCCCAGAGAAAGTGAATACTGTTATGGAAAGTCTGAAGCCAGAAAATGAAATTAACTGAGCACTTTTAATGCAAAAATAGCTATCTGCAGTTATTGGTCAGTAAAAAGCTGTGTAATGCATTGTTTCTGAGATTATATATGTACCAAAATCTTATCTGGTTTTAGGACGCATTTATATTAATTCATGGAGGTAAACACTATAAATTCTTCAGTGCAAAGATTCAGCTTGTGTTCCAAAAGTCTGTAAGCCATAGTTTGCTGGAAAACCAGAGCATATCTTGGGATAGTGTGGCTGAGTACTTGCTGTCTTTCCATTTTTGCCCTCTATTTGCAACTGCCAAGGCAGGTTTCTGACTGCATGGATTAATAGTTAGAACCTCTCATCCTTTCTGATGCTGCTCTTCATCTTTTCGCATTAACTCTTCTTTCTAATTACCAGTCCAATCCGATATGGAGGAAACACCAGCAAAAGCAGAAAATCTTAGTTGTACAAGTTATGTATGGAGTATGTTCATGCAGCAGAGAGTCCTACTGCCTAGTTTGAAACCTATTTATTTTTTTCTATTCATCTTGCAGGAATTTAGAGAGCAGTCCTACTGTCATGCATTGCCATGGATTTGGCTTCATGCCTGCAGTATGCACAGCTTTATCTATTGCAAAAATTTATCAGAAAAACCCATTTCTTTTCTAGTTGTATTTGTAGAGGAGGAAATTCCAATGGTCTCTTCCATGACTTTTCTACACAGCTTAAAAGACAACTTTTGAGACTGAGATTATAAATACTCATACAGGTCACTGGCATATAAAATCAAGTTTTCCTGATTTTTTAAAATTGTAAACGTATTTTTTATTCTCTAATAAATCTTTAGGATACCTCAGAAAGAATTTTTTATTTCTTGACTAATCTAATTTTTTCACACCTTTTAAAGCTTATTTTTGATGGAAGATATTTCTTTCAACTGCACAACTTGCTCATTTGTACACAGGTACTGTAGCATAATTTGCTCCAGGCTGATGTGTCAACCTTTGTTCTCCCCATGTCTTTAGCCTTAATTATCCCATAAATTGCTTGGAAATCCCTGGGCATAACCTTCCTATCTTTAATTCTTAAGTGATATTTAGTTTTTATTTATTGCTGTAGAAGCAAAAAAACAAGGCTGCAGAACGTGAGTAGACACAAATTCTTGACCACATATCTTCAGAAGAGGTTGAGCAGTAATTATGTTCTGTAGTTTGTCCTTTGAACCCGCATTGCCTTTTTCTTTACTTTTGTCTAATCTATGTCTTTGAGGTCAGGAATAGGTTTAGTGTTGACTTAGTAGCAATAAGGACCATTCATCCCGTGTGATGTTTTGTTTTGTTTGGGATTGATTTATCTTTCCACCGTGTCATTTAAATGCTTCTTTACCTTAAGCTTCATTTCCCCACTATAGCTAACTGTTTTCTGAAACGGTACTTTCTCAAACCAGAGCCTTACTTCAATTTGTATAATTCCTTCTTCTCTGCTAGAAAAGAGACACTTAGGGCATTGTCCTCTGAATATATTTACTGGATTGAGAGCCAGTAGCTGCAGACTTTACATGTTACCCCTATGCTGCCGCTTCTTGTATCCAGTCTGCTCTGTTGACTTTTAGCAGCATTTTTGTACAACTCATGCTTTTCTTTGAACTTTCCAAGCAGTTATCTGGACACAACTATATGGGTTGATAGTGAGGACTTATTTGTGCCATCCCTGTGCTTCTTGAATGGTTAACTTTGCATTCAATGTGTACTTAGACATTACTCAAATTTCACAGGGCACGGAGATGTTTGATGCAGAACTTCTAGTGAGTTGGGTGGCATCATGAAATGAATATTGTCTAATTTTCTGTTGTGTTACTTGCCCATTTGCCTTTTGTCCTGTGAGAAGATTCCCCTGAACTTTGCATGACTAAACACGACAAATCCATCAAAAATTGCAGAGAGCTTTACATGAAAGTAAGCTTTGCTTTCAGTTATTTTTGGAGAACAAATCTGTAGCATTAGGTACCAAACACAGAAGGAACTATTTTGTTTAACAAACACGTTCCCAGGTTTTGATTTAGAACCAAATTCTTGGATAAGACATTTAAAGGAAATGTGACTAACCTTCTCAGCTAAAATATCGCATATACTGAGGCAGGCCTAGGTTTCAGAGTTAGCATTTTTATACCATAGAGTATTACTAAGTTTAATTATTAGTCTTTCTATATGTAGCCACTTGCACTGAAAACTATGAGAAATATTTGCTTCTTCTGGTAAAATAAAGTTTGAAATATGTGATTTTTCCCTTCCTTACTTGCATAGAGTACAACACGTATTCTTCTGCTGTCTGCAATATGAAGGAAAACTCTTGGTAGCGGCCATTTCCAGTTAGCTCTCACTGTTTCTCTAACTTGCTCAAAGAAAACCAAGTGTTAAAAGAAGAAACAGCAGCTAATTTTCTTGTGCAACTCTTCTTTTGCTAATTGTAATTATCTCTGTCCTCTCACAAAATAATATGACAGTATGCATAACAGTAAAGAGGTTGTGTAGTGGTGACTTACAGTATCAGTTACTTGGTGGTGTTTATTTGGTACTGCAAGTGGTGCATGATTTTAATAAGCAAGTAAGGAAATAAATAGATAACTCACTTTGCCTCTTGTTTTTCTCCCTAGTAATATTTACATTCTGGATATAAGAATGTCCTTGTTTTATATTTAATTTTAAGTTGATTTATTTTATAAGTATTTGAAGTGAGGTATTCTTTATTGGTCTTCTTCTGTTAAGGATCATAATAAACAATGGAGTTAGTAATGTGGTACAATTCTGTTTGGGTCCTCTTTATTCCCACATATGGAAATAGTTAGCTTTTCTCATGTAACACTTCTCCCAAATAAGCTTCGAAACAGATGCAAAGCCCACGGAATGTTACACATCATTAGATGATCTCCTCCCTCATCACCAAAACTACTTTGTGGTGGCAATTTCATGCATGTTCCCTGCCAGTATGTGTCTACAATTATACTCAACCCCAGCCACAGTGCATGTGAAGAGGTTGGTTTACTCTGCCCTCAGAGGTGTCGCCTTGGATGGGAACTTGGATGGGAAGGATACTTCATCTGTTCTACAGAACAATTTGCAAATACTGCCCATGTGTAGCGGGTTGGGTTTGTAACCGGGTGGAAACACCAATTTAGTATAGTGGTTTGGTCTAAAATACTCATTACTGTTTACCTTCTGTGAGATAAGAATTAGGAGAAATGCAAAGCAGGCACCAAACTTGAAAGAATATAAAGAAGTTTATTAACAGACCTAAAAGAAGGAAAAAAATTATACAACCTTCAGAACTCTCCTCCTCCCCCCACCTTCCTCCCTTCTCCCACTGACAATGTAAAAAGACAACCCTTAAGATGTTCAGTCTGTTTACCACTTCCACAATAACCTTGTTCAGTCCATTTAGAAAGAGAAGTCTCTTCTTGCTCGTGCTATGAAAACATTATCACAACGAGACAGCCACCCACTTCCAAATATTGTTCAGTCCATTTAGGAAGAGGAGTCTCTCTGCTCACATGTGAGTCCCTTCCCCCGACTTGCAGCTTTTCCCGCAACTGCTTTCGAGGGTCCACTCTTGAAGGTTTTGGGATACAATTTTAAGATTGAGCTGTTCAGAAACAAAAACCAGAGGCCCTTCTCCTTCCCTGGGAGCAAAGGGTCTTCCTCATCTTCATCGTTAGGACTGTCTCTGGGAGCATCTCTAGGAACTGAGGTTTTCTCCTTTCCCATTTGGAGCAAAAGTCCTCATCTGGTCCATCTCTCCCTGTCCAAACTTCTCATGAAATTACAGCTGCATCAGCATCTGCCTATCTCAGCGCAGGTGCTTTTGCTTACGAGTTGAACACTCCACCCCCCATATCTTCATGAAATTACAACGGGTACTCTGATATATCATAGCTTCACAACAGAGTTTCAGCTTTAAGCATCTCCTCTCTCTCTTCCCTCAGGTTTTCAGCTCTTCATGACAATAAAAGGGTTATTCTCACCTCAGCCTTGCAGCTGGAATTTTTCTTATCACAGTGGAGAGGGGGGAGAGCCGAGCCGCTCCGGCTGCCTCCAGCAAGGCAGTGGGGGGGGTTCCACGGATGGAACAGGGAGGCCATCAGCTTCAGGATGGCCGTGGCCTGGCCCAAGCAGGGCCTGGCTGGGCCCGCTGGCTCCCGCACGGGGCCTGCAGCCACCTGTCCCAACACCGGAAACGAGAGAGAGGTGGGGGGGGAGTTTGTCTATTCTTAAGTGTGGATCACAGAGGTGGTCACAACTTTAAGTGGCTTAAAGAATTGTCCATATTCAAACTGGTCAGCTGATAGGTTCTGTCAGGTCATGGGGCAAACTGTAAGCCCTCCTTTGCAAGGACATCACGTCCGGGACTATGCTTGCTAACCCATGACACCATGTTAGAAACTATAAGGAATGTATCTTTTCTTCAGTCATTAAAACCTGTCTTTGGGGGATAAATGGGTCTATACGTTTTGTCAGAGGTACAGAAACTGATCTATGGATTTTGACAGTACCATAGTCCTATGCCAAATGGGGCATCCATGTAGGTGAAAAAGTCCATTATTAAAGAACAATTTTCTCAAAAACTCTGTGTACCTTTCACCACAAATAGGATTTAGTTTCTGTCCTAAAGCAAAATAAAAGTTGACTATCATGAGTCATGGTTTTCCAATCACCACTACTTTTGACATAATAAGAACATTAGAAAACTCCTGCTGAGTAATCCCCTATGAGTTTGTCAAGACCAGCAGTGTCTCCACCTTATTGTCTTCAGCAATGGTAGAGGGAGATGCAATTTAAAGATCAAAAATATGACACCTGACTGTCTCTTGCAGTCCATTCATCTTGTATTTCTCCAATATCCAAGGTAAATCTTTTAGGGATGATGGCTATTCTATCATTGCTTAGTCATTTTAGTATCCGTATATAGCTCACAGGTTAGGAAACCTCTTTTTGGACATGCTGACACTGTCTTCACAGCCAGGATCTTCTACTAGCAAGATGCAGAATGTCTGTTTCTTGTGCATAGAATGCTTTCATTTACTGTGTTTTTAAATCTCTCCGTTTCATCAAGTACCCCTAGTTCTATTACAAAATTTTGTAAATAAAGCTTCAAAATTATGTTGGATACGTGGGTAGGGCCAAATTTTTGTATAGCAATGAAATACTTGTAAATATTCATTTTTCTGTACTATTCTGTGTTCTTCTAAAGGGAAAAAAAGAAGCCTTTGCTGTATAGTTTATGGGACTGGTATTGAATAGAGCATTTCATTGTGCTACTTGCAGTGCCAGTAAATATTTTTCCTGTCTATTTAACTGCTTCAGAAGACAGATCTTTATTCCAAACCAGACATGATAAAAAAAAGAAATCTATGTTGTAATTAAAATCAAAGAGATAAAGTTATGTTCAAATTAACTGTAGTTTGCCTTCTCTGTTTCTCATTTTTCTATTGTGAATCAAACTTTAAAATAGAAATGTTAGTTTTTACTTAGAATAGAACATTATAATGAAGAGTGATTTAGAGGGAGAAAATCTTGCTGACAACCTATGTAATATGTGAATGAAGCAATCATATGGAAAATGGAAATTAAATGATGGCCTTCATAAGGAACAGGAAATTAAGACTATGGGTGTCAGGGAAGACCTCACTTTAGGGCAGAGATCATTCCCTGTTTAGACCATGAGGCATCACTGTGGCAATATACCTACCACCTATTAACAAAGTAAGTAATTAGTGACCAAGCATTCAATATGTTTGCCATTGTGTTTTTAAACCATTTGTGGTCTGGAAATTAGAAGATGACACTGAGTACTTTGTTCTCTGCAGAAACACCTTTAGTTATCTTGGCTTTTGATCCTCCCTCACTTGGAACATAGTTCCAAGAGAGAAAAAAGAGTATACCTTAAAATAAAAGATAAGTGAAAAATGTATGTATTTCCTCTGTTGTACTTCTATATATGTATGAAGATTTATATTTTAATTTTATTCACAGATATGGCAATATTTTGATCACAGATATGGCAATACTGGTAATTTTTTACTACAGAAAATCTTATTTGTCTGGTTTGAGTCATTTTCGCCAAAAGCCCTCTTGGCTGACTTTTTGGGATCAAATACATGTGGACTGAAAATTACCAGCTTTAAAAATATGTACTGACTTTCACATTACAATTGACATTGCTTTTGCTGTAGGAGTTTGTGGCTGTCTGTGGAGATGTGTGCTAAAAACTGTAATGCTCTCTTATTACAGCTTCTGCAAACAGGAAAAGCTGCCCATCACATTTCAGTCCTGTGTGATCACAAAGGAGTGCCAGGTGTCAGAGTGGTCAGAATGGACCCCCTGCTCCAAAACCTGCTTTGACATGACAACCCCTAAAGGGAATCGTACAAGATCACGCACCATTAAGCAGCTCCCTGTCGGCAGTGAAAGCGAATGCCCACAATTAGAAGAAGCAGAGCAATGTGTTTCTCAAGGAGATGGCGTAGCACCCTGCATTACGTAAGCTGGTTCATTTCAGTTCTTCATTACTAAAATGAACAATTTCAAGTAAGCATACAGGGCTGATAATAGAATAGCAACCAAACTATTACTAAAGAATAATAGGTGGGACTTTACCTTTTTTCTTTATCCTTGTTTTATTTGGTGTTCTTGAAAGCCCAAAGTCTGAAAATAGCTCCCATTGTAGTGTAACCAGTTCCTTCTCTAAATACAGGATTAATAATAAGTATAATTTCTTTTAATTCATTTCAGTTTTTAAAAGACAATATTTGCACATATGCAGGTTCAGGCAAGATGAAAATAAATTAATTGTATTGATTTGTCATCAATCTTTTCCCTACTAGAATCATTGCTTTCTGAAGTTCTTGTCTGTTTGCAGACCAAATGTTGAACACAGGAAAGGGGTGATAAACATCTGGTTAGCTAACAGACTATTTTAGTGAGACTTGTGTTCAGCACAACAAAGGCAGTACTGGGCCCCAAATGGGAAGTGGGAGAGGCTGACAGTGACAGCAAATAAAGTTTAGGAGAAATGACAGCGAGCACTTTACAATTAAAGAGATTTCTTTAATCCTTATCTAATCAAGATTTAATATTAAAGTCCCAACTGTGCTTTTTCTTTATCAAACTGAGAAGAGGGTCTGGAGAAATGTCACTTGATGCTAAGCATCTTTGACTGTGGTATATATTTTCATTTAAGAGTTGAATGTCATCTTTTCCTATCTCTGGCTACATTAGGAAGCACTTTGCATGATTTAGCCTTAAAGTACTTGTTAGGTAGGGAATTCTGTGGCATTTCTTGCAGTTCATAATCCCACCTGAGGTTTTAACTGAGTCAAAGGTATTCTTTGCTGTATTCACTGATTAGGAAGCTTCCAGATTCTCATCATTCATCAGTACCCAGCAGGGACGCTTCAGTACTGCAGAACGATCTTCCTCTTAACTGTGAAAGAAAGAACTTACTCAAAAATTTTTCTGTAGCCATAATAAAAAATACAATTAAAGTTTCACCTTGATAGCCAGAAGAAACTTTTATGTCTCCTACCAAAGATAACAATAGGCTTTTGGGTTATTTGGGGGGGATGGAGGATTTGTGAGGTTTTTCCCTCATTTTTTGGCTCTTATATTTCTCAGCATCCAAATTTCTTTGGTATTTTGGCTTTTTTTTATATAAATTGTCTAGCTCTAAACAAATGCTGAGAGTCACATTCTTGAAAGTTAACTTATCTGAACGTGGACTATATGTCTCTGTGTATCGTTTTTCTTCTCTCAAATAAAATATTCATGTATGTGGTGTGTTTCAGAAATTGAGCAGAAAAGGTCTTCCTAAAGAGTAATGATTTAAAAAATTAAACAATACAATGAAGGTTTCCACACACATAAAATATGAAATTTAATGCACCCCTCTCTGCAAGAAATTGTGGTGCTCAGGCCTTTAAGGAAATTAATGAGGTTACTGAGGTGTTTCAGCCTGTATAATTTAATACTGTGTAAAATGACTTCATGATTTCTAAAGACCCAATTAACCAAATTTGATCCAGGTATGGCTGGCGGACCACCGAGTGGACGGAATGCCGTGTCGATCCTCTCCTTAGCCAACAGGACAAGAGGCGAGGAAATCAGACAGCGCTGTGTGGAGGTGGCATTCAAACCAGGGAGGTGTACTGTGTGCAAGCTAATGAAAATCTCCTCTCCTACTTAAATACCCTCAAGGATAAAGAAGGTAAATTTGATTCAATTGCAATTAAATTAGTGTAGAATCAGAGCATGTCAGCATTCCAGAGCTCTTTCACAGCCATTGTCTTCTGTCATGAGTGCCTCCTTACCTTGTGAATTACTACTAACTTGTAATTCAGATGAAAATGCTCAGTTGCTGTAGCAGAGATCTCATTCTCTATGCTGCAAATATAGGTTCCTAGCTACAAATCCCTATTTCTTAGTGTCTGCTGAAAAACACTGCGCAGGATATCTTCCCATAAGAAAGAACATGAAAAGGTGGGTCAGAAGTCCTAGATTTGTTTTTTTCATCTACTGTAAAATTTCTTGTGTGTCCTTCATCTGGATGATAAACTTGTGCTGTTTACCATGCAGATGGAATATGTCAATTCTGGCATGTAAGCTCAATATAGAAAAATGTAAAAATATTATTAGATTTCATTCTGAGGGAATTGATTTTTTTTTTTTTTCCTTGATTTGGTCAAGTTTTTAAGTAGCTTTCAGGAATTCAAGCCAATATAATTTCATGTGTTTATTTACCTAACTGAAAGAGAGATTATTCTTTGTCACTGTTGAAGCCTGTACAGCTTCTTAAGAAAAGAGAGAATAACTTAGAAGACAAAAACCTTTAATTCATTTGGCAATCTACATGCTTTAGAATAACACTTGAGTAGTTTACATTACATTTATTTCTGAATAGTAATGCAACACTGTAGATTAAGAAATCAGTGAATTAAGCTAAATGCATTTAGCTTTTTAATTAAATTTTATCCTCTTCTCTACCTATTTCATACAAACACACATCATTATTAAGAAACAAATAAATACAGCTGTATACTTCAGGAAAAACAGCAGCCATATACTTCAGGAAAAACAACATCAATATGCAAATCCTAGGTAATACCACATTTTGTCCAGGGCTGCCCAAATAGCGGACTAGTGAGGTTCCTGCTGTGGTTTAAAGGTACTCTCAAACTTGCCGTAGAGGTAGAGTTTGTGGGGAATGTTAATGCCAACATCCATTTCAGCATGACTGCTCAGATCAGTAGGGTGTGACTTGTGAGCTCTGCAGCCCCACGTCTGTATTTATTAAAGAAGAAGCTTTCAAGCCTCTTTGTCTAATGCAAATCAGCTCCGCCCAAGGGCTTTTAGTAAATCGCCTCTGCTGAACAAAGTTTAGATGCCTCTGCCATAGTGTGAACAGTGAAAACCTCCTAGCTAAGGAGAGGCAACAATAAAACCAGTGGAAGCTTACTGTTCAGAATGATGATTAGGATTTTGGTAGGCTGTGAAGTCTTGCCAGATTAGGCGGGTGTGAAATTTACCCTTATCAGACTGTGACAGGAATACATGGAGCCCATCAGGAGGTAATCTCTGCAGGCTCCTGAAAGCTGATTAAAATGTAACTAGTCTTTGGATGCATAAACATGAGAACAGTTTTTCAAGAGCTCGAACTGGGGGTGAAGTGGTTCTTAGTTTAAAAAAGGAGCTCTGGGCTGTTTCCACATTAGGGGCCAGATTTTCAGAAGAGCTGCTGCTCTACTCATCCTCGCTCTTTCTCCCCTCCTAGAATAGAAAACTATGAGTAATTTGAGGATTGGAAAAAGCCAGGGCATACACCAACCAGATTATGCTGTGGGGAAACATCTTCAACTCAGTGTAGCTTGCTGTTGGTTGTAGTGAATGCTGTCTTGGTAAGGCTGCTTTAAAGACCTCCATTCTCATATACTCATGGTGGCATTTCCCTGTTATTTCAGAAAGTCAGTCACAGAGCAAGTCGAAGGCTAGTGTTGCACCTCTGCTATCAATCACTTTTGAAATAACAGGTAGGTAAATTAAGGGCTGCAACCTGGCCTTTTGATTAAGAGCATGCAAAGGAGGCAATGTCCCTATTGGGGGACCTTGTTTGCTATATGTGTGTAATTAACATGTTTATGTAGCTCTGAAATAGTTAAATGGATTTGAGTATTCTCAGGAAATTTCAGATCAGTTTGAAAGTGAGAGGCCAGAATTCCAACTAATGAAGTTCATGAGCCAGCTGGGGCACTGGAACAGTTGCCTGCTCCACTCCTGAACAGTTTTAGCTAGTGACTGCTTTTTCCTCTCACTTCTGAGCAATGGGAATTATTTTGCGGCTTTCATCATAGCTGCTATTTCCTGTGCCTTCTGTAGTTTTAAAACACCAAATTAGGTCTCCAGTAAGAATTTGAACTTCTAATATTTAGCTGAACTGGAATCCCTCACACCATTCAGATCAGTAGGAAGAAGAAAGAGGTTTGGTTGTAGCAGTTAAGCAGTGGCTATCAAGTTTCCTGGAGGCCACTGTCATTCTGCCATTTACTTGCTGCTGACTTGAATTGTTTCATCTCTGTATTCACGTACTCAGCTGGTTAGTCATGAAGTTTCTCTCACTGTAAGTGTATGAGGTGGACTGTGTCATCTTATTCCGAGTACCTTTAAAACCCTCAATGCAGACTAAAGATAGGAGAAAAGTTCCTTTATGGGCATAAATTTATTCTACATCTGTAAATACACACTTGTTGCCCTATTAAACACAGGGGAACTGCTTACATGCATGGAATTGTGCCATTTCTTAGAGCATAAGATTCTGAATTATCTAATGTTTTTTGATGGGAGAATTCAGCATTATATAAAATGAGAAGAACATATGTTGTTTCATTGTTGGTCATAATGTGTTTTGGGCTTGGGTTTTTCTTGCTTTTTTTGAGTAAGAGTACTTGGAGAAATTTCTTTGTGTTGTTTGCTATGAAACCAGTGTGACAAATGACCAGAAAGAGAAATATGAATTTGTGTCTGCTTATACTGATGCAGCCACATACAAATTCACTCTCTTTGCCAGCCTGGTCATTCATTACTGGGCACTACTCTCTTGAGGGTTTTTAGAGAAGGATGGAGAGTTTGATGTCTTGATAAATGCAGCAAATGCTACATAAAACCAGAACTGTTATTTTTCTTTTCAGTTGTTTTTAAAATGCAGTAATGTGAGGAGTGTTTTCCAAGGATATAAAATATATTCAGCTAAAATTTTCTAATATAGAAGATGATTTGAGGAATGGATAATTAAATTTTTAGTTTTTAGGTCACTACCCTCAAACCTGAAATTCCTTGAAAACTGAATCTAATTTATTAGTTAGATTGAAGGAGAAAGAGAGATTATCAAAATGCATTAACTTTTCTTTCTATATTTGGCCGAAAATTTGGTCAAATTTCACATCTATCTTGTAGTATTACACACAGTCTAATCAACATTCAACATCACATCCAAGGAATAAAGAATTATCTTTATTGCTTACACAAGAGAATATGAAAGGACAGAGATAAAACAAGGTTTTAAACTGTAAATATCTGCATCCAGCATCATCTTCTCTCAGTGTCTTCGCTAAACAGTAAGCATCAAAACCTAAGCTCAATTATAATTTTTGATGCTGAAAGAAATTCATTTAAATTCATGGGAACAAGATGGTCATAAGATACACAGGGAAGGCTGTTTTCTTATTTTACTGTCATCTCAAAGAAAGAATTCTGAGTAATCCTGCATGAAATTCATCCTAAGTGCTCCGTGATGAAAACATTTTTAATAACCTGAAATATAAATTTTCTGTCCTACGGTTGAATTCTTTTGTTGTAAAAGCAATATATAACAGACAGCATTTATACATCACTTAGGGTCTAAAAGCAGCATTTCAAAAACATTTTGACATATTTAGAAATTTACTGATACCTGAGATATGAAAAGCTGCTATTTAAAGCTTCCTGATTAAAGATCTTTGTTATTTTTCTGAGTAAAATTCCATGAAGTAGTGTGATGTTAAGTTCTTTATCATGAAGGCTAGAGATGAAGCATGGAGTTCCTCAGAACACTTTCTCTATTCCCTGAAGCAAGATTGTGTCTCAGGGGTGTAATTGACCCTTAATTTCAGCTGTCTGACTTGGGCAATTCCCCAATTAAATCAAGGTTAAAAATGTATGGATAGCAATTACTTACTGTTTTTCTTCTTCTATTAGAAACTATTCAGTGCAAATTCAACAGGCAAATTATGTTTACTTATATCCATTTTCTACACCAAATATGCATATTATGTTGATTATCATGCATGTTAGGTGTGCATGTCAAACGTATTGTAAAATTCGATGTTCTGTCATAGCATTATGCAAATGTTGGAATATTATGTTTTGTAATATTTTGTTTCAAGAGATTGGTGAGCTAGAGGCAGTAATATTAAATTACTATTTGCCATCTTCATGCCTTCATTACATGGAGCAACACAGTGTAAAACTGTGCCAAAGGAGACCACCTTGAAAACCAGAATAGGGTGAGGATTTTTCACTCCATTTTCCCCTTAAAAAGTGAGAATTGGAGCTTTTTCTGTAGCTGTAAAAGTCATCTGCTTAGAAAATCTGAATGCAAAGATATACATACATGTCTACAAGCTTGACCATACTTTAACAACCTGGTGTTTACTTTCACATTCTATAAGTGGCTATTGATCTCATCTTTCAGAAGGATATTTTGTCATATACTGTATTTATTTCATCCAAGAATCTTTCCATCAAAAGTCATGGCAAAAATTAATGAGGTAACTTTCCTGTGGAAAAAATGCTGAGTAGAATGAGAGTGTTTAAAGTTACGGAATTGCATGTTTCCTCAATCAACCAAAATGAAATAATCTGGCAGACTTCACTTTGCCTTCTTGAAGGTGTTCTCTGCTTAGTGTAATATTTTGTCCTGTATTATGAAAGAGAATTAAAATCTTGCTGTCAATGAAATGGTACAATTTCAGTTAGAGTTCTGTGCCTTACTCTGACACCTTATAGAATTGCCCTGTTACTTTTATTACCTGGAAAGTCAAAAGAATAAAGTATGGAAGGAGAAGGGTGATTTTATCCCAGCTTATTGATCCTTAAAGAACAGAAGAATCACATGTGTTTGCATCGATTAACAAAACTTTAAAGAAAAAAATGTCTTGTGCAGTTTTTACAACTACATATATACATTATGTATCATATTTTTATACATATATATATATATATAGTAAGTGCAAACCATATATATATCTGAAACAAACCCTTTTTGAACTAAAGTTGCTGCTGGACAAATCTTACCGCTGAGTGTGCAGTTGATGGTCTTTAGAGTAAAAGGAAAAGGTTTTTTGTCATAATTTTAGCTGTGTTTCAGGTTATAGCTTTAAAATAATCTTTTAAATATTAATTAACCAGGTCTTTGAAGTTATAGTATCATATAGCTTACATATACAAGTGCAAAGGGATTTATGCAGCTTTTTGTTCAGTTTGTTAAGAGAAGAAGTAATGAGATAGCAGGACATCAGTTTCTGCAGAGTGAAAAGTGAACAATTGTTTTAGTAGTATAATTTACCCCTCAAATGAAAGGACTGAGTCCGAGGGCGTGCTGCAATATCTACAGCATTCCTGTCTCCAGATAATGGGATTTGTGTCCGTTCATGCAGAGAGTAAACTGACTTCTGTGTAATTTTTTTCAAGGCAAGCATTTTTCTATCACGTCATCAGATTAAAAAGATGAGATAACAGCCTTTCTAACTGAAGGATAGTTCTGTCTACTTAGAGCTGAGGAACATGACCAGTGACATATGAGAAATATTTTCACTTTGTTTTGACAGCTTCAAGGCCAGTAGACCGTAAACTTTGTACAGGACCTCTTCCCAGCACCTCCCAGCTGTGCCATATTCCCTGTCCTACAGAGTGTGAGACCTCAGCATGGTCAGCCTGGGGACCATGCACCTATGAGAGCTGTGATGACCCTCAGGCCAAGAAGGGTATGTAAAAATCCAGCAGAGCCTTCTAATGGTGATTATTTACCATTCCTAATTCACTAGGCACCTCTGGTTTTGCAAGCACACTAAATTTTTTACCAAGAAGTGTATATCTAGTGCCTCTGAGCATCGAAATAAAGTCATTGAATTAGGATTACATTTAACATTGCTTTTACACCAACGGTAGCAAAAATGTAGCCTGTATTCTAGCCTCTAGATAGAGGATAGACCCACTTTGGATTTTTACAGGTCAATTCCTATTTCAAACCTTCCTCTCAGATTGAAAGGGATACAGTTTGTGTGTTCAAATCACAATTTTGGCACTGTCTCAAAAGGAGGACAGAAGCCTCCTTTGAGGTGTGTTGTGTACAAGGCACCCAAAGATTTACAGTTCATTAATATCTTAAGAATTCACCATTAGACCATAAAGCATGATCTGGCAAGGAGATGGGAGCATTCACTGTTGGTATGTGACGCTGTTTTACTGATGACATATGTGCTGGTTTCAATTTCAGCGTGTTTAAAACTTCTTGCTATGCAGAACAGATTGTAGTAACCTGACATCAAAATAGGAAAGCACGAATACAGTGACAGGGACCTCATGTTAGAAGTCTGTGGGTTTCTGGCTGTAAATGAGAAAAACTGGCCTAGTCATTGCTGCAAAGTGATTATCTGATAGAAGTTGGGAATACAGACTTGGTTTCTTGATTAAAAACAGTCGTAAGAAAGGGCAGCCGCATATGTCCCCTGGGAGGAACAACTGTGATTACTATGTTTGGTTAGCTGGATCTTTCTGGCATACTGCTAGTTACACTTCTGTCTAAGTGTAATAATACAAGTTTTACAAAGCTGTTTTGTGGAACTCTGACTCAACCTTGATCAATTCAAGAAGGAAAAAGTAGTTCAGTGTGCAAATCTATCGGATTAAGTCTCCTCTGAGTACAGCTGTCACGTAGTCTGTTATTTTGGTTGCTGTTCCATCAGTGAAAGATTTGCAATGTTTTCAGGGGTACAATTTAGTTCTGTGAGACTGATTTGGGCATCCTTCTAATAGAAATATATTAGGATATACTTTATGCAAGCCTTTATTCCTGCACGTATGAGCAGGGATCTTTTCTCAGCTGCCAAAGGTTTCCTCTTATCTGGAAATTCTTACATTTTATTTTATAATTGCATTGACAGTTCTTCTGAGAGAATGATGTAAAAATTGTAAAGGCACTCCCACTTTTAGCAACATGTCTGTCTACATATTTCCAGATCACTTGCATCCTTTGTTGCTGTAGAAATTGGAGGTCTTTATTTTTGAAAGTATATGAGCCTTTTGTGTCAGGCTTACTAAACCTTTTGCACATAATTTGGCTGAACTCTTCAATTTAGGAAAAAGGAAAACAGCAACTGAAGATGAAAACTTATTTTTAAAGCAATGCTTATTGTAATTAAATTAAGAGCATGTCTTCAAGGAATCAGTTCCTGCATAGATGTGTTTGAAAATTCTCCTGTTCAGTTTGTGTCCTGGTAGAAATGAGAGTTATGTGTAGTATTCTATAAAAAATATCTGTATATTACTAACCTGCCCGAAATAAAAGAGATTGTGAAAAGATGTGAGAAGAAACAAACCCTTGACAAAGTTAAAATATTCCAATCAGATATATCAGAAAATATAGAAAGTTATTACACAAGACACTATTTCTTGAATCCATTCACTTTGATTTGGTTTTTCTGAATGTATTTAGTCTGGCTTTTTCAATAGGCCATCTGGAAGGGAGAGTGGGGGTTGCTTTTGGTCACTGACATTGACCTGGCAGATGACAGTGTATAAGGCCCATGAGTTTCTCCACTCCAAGTTGAGTTTACGTAGTCTTAAGGAAATTTTTAAAAGCTTGCAAGGGAATATTGTGATATTTATTACTGAAAATGTATTAACGGGACTTGAGTTTATTTTCATGCTTTTCTTTTTCTCTCAAGGTAATCTTTTTATTCTTCCATTTTATTTTGGAGCATTGGAGGGGGGAGGGAGTGTTTATAAGCTGATTTCACTTCATAATCCATCCATGTTGGAAAATACCTGAGAAGAAAACAAACAACATATTTGAGAAATGGTAACTCAGCAACATAGTCAGGATTTATAAAATGAGATGGATATGGCAAGAGTGTTGCTCAGGAGATTATCCTGTCTCCTTCCTGGAGTATGTATGACTATTATAAACAAGTGTTTAAGGCAAAGCCTCCTGAGGAGGCTCAAAACATTGGAACTCTTGTAAAATTTGATCTCCAGTCCTTCTTCAATGAGTTCTTCTACCCAATTATCTAAAATGCAGTGTTCTGCTGAGTGTCTGTGGTGTGTTTTACAGAGAAGAGAAACAGAACTGTTCACTCAGGTATAGAGAGATAAAAAGTGCTTCACTTCACATTTTAGAGTTGAATTTTTATTTTCATGGACATTTCAGGCTTTAAACTAAGGAAACGTCGCATCACCAATGAGCCTACAGGAGGAACAGGAAACTGCCCTCACCTGTTGGAAGCCATCCCGTGTGAAGAGCCCTCTTGCTATGACTGGAGAATCACGGGGCTGGAGGAATGCATTCCTGACAATGAAAAGCCATGTGGCCCTGGTACACAGGTTCCTGTTGTCGTCTGCGTCAACAGCGATGGTAAGATGGGCGCTTTTTCCTACAGTCCACACCAGCTAGAGGGAAGATACTAAAATGCAGTCCAAAAGGGTATCAGTTTTTGTTCTCAGCTTTCTTGATCCTTAGAATGGAGCTGTCTGGAATAGATTTAAATGTCCTTTAGTACTGGTTAGGAAGGGTAAGACCTCTAGTTGCTCTAGGACCAAGTTCCTTCACCTACACTGGGTAGGTTTTCAAAGCTTCACTAAGTGACTGAGAGAAAATTAAATAGAAAACAGCTATTGTTCGTCAGTAGGTCAGATTCATGCCTGCAGTGGCTTGACTGAATTCCCTGATGTAATCCCAGTAACAAAGCTGATCCTCTGAGCCCAGAAACAAATACATTGTGAGCAAAGTAAGATGCATTGCAGTAAGTATAGCTGGAAGAAAAATAATAATGTGTTTATTAAAAAGGATGGTTTGATGTGTGTTACGGAGTTGGGTTGACAGTCCAAGCTGTCTTGCTTCTTCAAAAGGTCAAAAAAAATATCACTATTATTCAATTATCCTCTGTGAGACAAAACAGATCTTGCATGACATAGTCATAAAAGCCAATTTTGAAAGCTGCTTACAGAATACTTTAATCTACAGAAGATTCATGAATTACTGTTGTGAGAATAGTCCTTATTCATTAGTAATATTATAGTCTAGAGCAGCATATAAATTAAAATAATTGTACTGACTGCAGTGTAGTATGGTAAGAGACTTCTAAGTTCCAACAGAGGATTAAGTAAGAGGACACCTCTGATGAGTGTTAACAGCTGCACAAAATACTTTGAAATTAAATCAGTCAGAAGTAATAAGAACTGATTATAGAGATATTTAAATCTTGAGCTTTCATGCTGAAGAATTTCGGTCATAATTGAGTTTTGGGGCTTAAATTGATTATCTTAGAGTTAGAATGTAAGCTTTATTTTTCTGCATATACCTAAGAGATCATTTTTACAGCTCAGAAAGATATTAGCCTAAAATTAAAATACTGAATCTACCATATTTATGTCCTTAGCTCAAAAAAATTCCCTTTGCAATGTAATAATTTCTTGGCAGCAACTCTGAAACTCTTTGCAGGTTTTTTCGTATACATTTTCAAATCAAAATTGGCCTTTTCCTCATAAATCAAGGTGTTTCCTAAATAATTGTGAATACTCTTAAAAAAAAATCTTTAAAGCAAAAAGACTATTTTTTTTGCTTTACTAGATTATGGTTAGTTTGTCTTACCTTTATTTTGAAGAACTGTGTTTTCTCACACATCTAACCCAATTTCTTACTAAACTGTAATATAGTAATTTATGTTGACTAACTTACTGTGTATTTGGAGCATGCAACTGAGCCAGTAAACTTTGAGATGCTTTTTATGTATATAATATTTTCTATTGAAAACTCATAGGATTTGCTCTTGGCACTTCATGGGCTTTGGTTTCAAAATGTGTCTTTGAAGGCTTGTGTTTAACTTTTTTACTCCCAGTATTATTCTTTGTCTCTCTGTCTTTCTGAATTATATGACATTGTACATTGCCTGTATCAGTCATCTGCCTCAGAAAGAGTGAGAAGTCAGGGTTTGACCTGTCAGTCTTTAAAGAGTTGAGGGCATAGCTTCAAAGAAAGGAGAAAACAAATGGCAATTATGGCTTGCTTTGCAAAGATCTGATCACCCAATCATCCAGTCACAAAAATACGTGTTCAGTAACATTTAAAAGAGTGCAAAAACAATGGTGAGTAATGTAGCGAATTGCACCAGCTCTTCAAAATTCCTTCTCTTAGTAAACAATCTTTGCACTGCACCAGTAATACCAAGTGTCTTCTGCTTAGCTCTCTCCTGAGAAGGATTAATGTGATGCAGTAGAAACAAACAAAATGAAGACCCACCAGCATCAGCAATCTCCACCTCCAAGCTGACTCAGCTCAAGCATCTTATTACTTTGCCTCCCATAGCACCAACCCACTAGAAAGCCTGTAAAACTCTTAAATATGTTCTAAACACACACCACCACCTCTTCCCAGGTAGTTCCAATTTAGTAGTTTGGCCTCCTACCCTGGCAGTCAACAGAATACCCATGGTGTCCTCTACCAAGCACTTGTTGCAGGCATCTAGATTCTGCTCTGCAAAATACAAGAGAGCAACACTTTGCAGTCAGGCAAGTTTTGCTTCAAGCCCCACAGCTTCAGGGCAGTTTCCAGTAAAAATTTTTGGAGAATGCTGCTCTTCCATTGTCTAAATATCATGGTTTAAATTATTCATCATAAGAAATTTGTGGTATTCAATGTTCTTTGAGCACTTCTTGGAGAAGAATGTATTGGCTCTAAGTTAAAGACTGTGCCTCAATTAACTGTATACATAATTTGTATAATAATCATTTGTTGCTATATTTTTGATCTTAGTATTACACAGGGAATTACACTCAGTTTTACAGGTGAAAATGACCCTGAAGGGAAAAAATATGGAAAGCATTAAGATTGCTATGTTACTCAAACTGAACTAATCTTTGCTTAACAATATTATTTTCGGTCTCTTCAAGAGTTGTTGTTGTTGTTGTTGTTGTTATTGTTATTATTATTATTATTATTATTATTTATTAAGCCAGTCTTAAATCTTAAAGTGCCTGGATAGGAAAGGTTGAAATGAAAGGACTTAAATGTATCAAAACAAAAGCATATTATGCCCATGGCTTCTGCTTTATAAAATGAAAAAGGCTGGCGGTGTATATTTCAGACTAAGCACTGTACTCTAAATGGATAAAGCTCTGTAGCTTTAACATAAAATAAACCCAACACTGATTAGTATATTCTCTTCCTGTGCATAGTTGCATTGTTCTATATATCTTTAGCATGATTAGTTGGGATAATATGTCTTGACCTGGGTGTTTGGCTTCACAATTAGAATCAAACAGCAGTGTTTGTGAAGTTGTTTCGTATAATTGGAATTAGCTCCTCTCTTCATTTTGGTGTTTAGATAAGAGTCATTACAGCCCTTGAGACAACAGCAAACAATAGGTTATCCTCCTGCCTCATTGCTGAAGGCCAGTGATCGTCATTGTCTTTCCACAGTGGATGGCAGTAATCAGAATTTTCATTTAGGCTGAAAAAAATATGACAGTCAGTACCCTGGGTTGCCATTGCAGAGGCTATAATGAACTTTGATGTATTTTACTATATAAATGGAAATTCAGTCTTTTACTGTGAAAAGAACCTTTTCAGAATAAATATTCTTAGTAAATCTTCCAGGAAATTTTACAAAGGAGTTTTTTAGGTGAAAAGAACACCTTTTGGTTGTGGAAGCTACCAGAGTGGACAGAGAGTGATCAGAATTCCTTCATTGTATACATAATTTTAATAATTAGACATCTTTTGCTGGTGTTTCATTCTACAGATTAACTTTTGTTAATGATAGAATGACTTTTTAAAAATAAATTTATATTCATCTTTTTGTTATATATGTAATATGTGCAAGGCATACACATACACATGCACATACACACCTGTGTAAA